>NW_026652279.1:106782175-107041032 GCF_009828535.3 Hylobates moloch
TTAATACATTAGGGATTAGAGTTTTGAAGTACGAATTTGGGGGAAACATAAACATGCAGACCATAGCAATAGCCCAAGCAGAAAGATGGAACTTTAGAAGTTGGCAAACTAGCAAAGGCTGCTGGCTCCCCTCTCCCAGCCCAGCCCTGCCCCAGGAAAACTGGATTATGATTGAACAATTCTATAAATTTTTAACACCTATGTTCTAGTAGGGAAACAGATAATAAATAAGTAAAATATATACAATGGCTGATGGTAATAAATGCTACAGAGAAAAAGTGTATGGACCTAGGAAACTACAAAGGCTGCAAGAATTCTTCTCCGCTTCCTCCAAGGGAGAAAGAGAGAGTGGTTGGGATCTGGTGCTGGGGACAGGCTGGGGGAGGGTGCTGTTCTGTCTCCAGATGATTACAATTCAGAACTAAAGTTAGATGATACCAGCATGTTGGGGAAGGGAAGCAGGGTTGGTTGGAGACAGAGGGGATGCTGTTAGACTTGTCTTAGATGCAGAGAAGATAAATATTTTAATCCATTTAAAAAAGTGATAGGGAAAAACAAACATAATTAAAGGTCCTAATTCAATCTACCTAGTGGAAAACTGGAAAGAAGAGATAAATCCAAAAAATTAGAGTATAAGAAACATAAAATAAGGCAAGGCCGGTGGCTCACACCTGTAATCCCAGCACTTTGGGAGGCCAAGGCAGGTGGATCACCTGAGGTCAGGAGTTTGAGAGCAGCCTGGCCAACAAGGCGAAACCCTGTCTCTACTAAAATTACAAAAATTAGCCAGGCATGGTGGCACATGCTTGCAGTCCCAGCTACTCAGGAGGCTGAGGTAGAAGAATCGCTTGAACCTGGGAGGCAGAGGTTGAAGTGAGCCAAAATCGCACACCACTGCAATCCAGCCTGTATGACAGAGCCAGACTCCATCTCAAAAAAATATATATATATGTATATATATGCACACACACATATATATAATAAGTGGCAAAAATGAATGACAAACAAGCAGACAAATAAAAGTTGAATTCATCAATCTGAAGATAAAGACTTTCAGAGTTTTTTTAAATTAACAAGATCTAGTAATGTGTAAACTATATAACAGACCCACTTAAAACAAAAAGGATATAGACAGGTAAAACATAAAAAGGTAGAAAAAGATGAAGGCATAGAAACAACAAGATAACACAGAACACAACTTCAATATTAGAAAAAATAGGATTCAAAGTTAAAGTATCATAAAGAGGACATTAAATATTGAAAAACGGAACAATAGATCAGGAAGATTTAAAGATCATGAATACATTACATATAGCAACTGTATTAGTTCTTGCACTGCTATAAATACTTGAGACTGGGTAGCTTATAAAGAAAAGAGGTTCTGCAGGCTGTACAGGAAGCATGGCTGGGGAGGCCTCGGGAAACTTACAATCATGATGGAAGGTGAAGGGGAAGCAGGCACATCTTACATGGCTGGAGCAGGAGGAAAGGGAGGCGGGGAGGTGCCACACACTTTTAAACAACCAGATCTCCTGAGAACTCTATCACAAGACAGCACTAGGGGGATGGTGCTAAACCATTAGAAACCACCCCCATGATCCAATCACCTCCCACTAGGCCCCACCTCCAACACTCGGGATTACAATTCAACATGAAATTTAGGCAGGGGCACAGATCCAAACCACATGACCAACAACAGCTCCAAAATATATAAAACATCCATGAACAGAATCACAGAGATAAACAGATGGGTAAACAAGTTTTTTTTTTTTTTTCTGAGACAGAGTTTCGCTCTTGTTGCCCAGGCTGGAGTGCAATGGCGCAATCTCGGCTCACCACAACCTCTGCCTTCCAGGTTCAAGTGATTCTCCTGCCTCAGCCTCCTGAGTAGCTGGGATTACAGGTGCCCGCCACCACACCTGGCTTTAAAATTTCTCTTTTTGTACTCTTTCCCTTTATTTCTCAGACCAGCTGACACTTAGGGAAACAGAAAAGAACCCACATTGAAATATTAGGGGCTGAATTTCCACCATAAAAAAAAATTATTTGAAATAATCACTTAACAAATATTTATTGATCACATATCATGTGCCAGATGCATTCTAGATATTGGGGGTACAGAAGTGAACAAAACAGTCAAAATTCCTATCTCCCAAATTTATGGAGACAGACGCAGATCTGTGGTTGCCTAGGACTGGAGTAGAACAGAAATTAATGGTAAAGGGGCACAGCAAAGTGTTTGGGGTGATGAAAATGTTCTAGACACGATCATGATTGAACAATTCCATAAATTTACCGAAATTAAAAGAACTCACATTCTACTGGGAGGAAATAGACAATAAATAGTAAGTAAAATGCACACACAAATGCTATAGAGAAAATAACCCAGGGAAGAGGCATGAAGAGGGAGGGGGAGGGGCAAGTTTAAATAGAGTGGGCAGGGAAGGCAGGGCTGAGAAGGTGTCATTCAAATGGCATCTGGAAGGAGGGAAAGAGCATTTGTGAAGCTGTCTGGAGGACAATGATTCCAAGCAGAAAAATAAGAAAACAAAGAAACAAGAAAAAACCAAATCCTGAAAACAAATGAACGTAAGAAATCAGAAAACAAGGCCAGGAGCGGTGGCTCACGCCTGTAATCCCAGCACTTTGGGAGGCCAAGGTGGGCAGATCACGAGGTCAGGAGTTTGAGACCAGCCTGGCCAACATGGTGACACTCATCTCTACTAAAAGTACAAAAATTAGCCAGGCATGGTGGTGCATGCCTGTAATCCCAGCTACTCAGGAGGCTGAGGCAGGAGAATTGCTTGAACCTGAGAGACAGAGATCGCAGTGAGCCAAGATCGCACCATTGTACTCCAGCTGGGCAATAGAGTGAGACTCCATCTCAAAAAAAAAAAAAAAAGAAGGAAAAAGAAAAGAAATCAGAAAGAAGTAACAAGTCTCACACCCAAATAAACAGAAGAAAAAAATCCATAAAAATAAAGGCAGAAATTAAAGAGAACACCCAAAACAATTACACAATAGAGAACATCAACAAAATTAAAGTTGTTTTATAAAAAAGAACTGACAAAACTAATGAAGAAAACAGCAGACAAGAAGTCATTAAATCACGAAATGGAAAAATAAATACTATACAAACACGACAGAGTTTAACATAACAATAAAAGAATAAAATGAGGCTGGGCGCAGTGGCTCATGCCTGTAATCACAGCACTTTGGGAGGCAGAGGCAGACGGATCACAAGGTCAAGAGATCAAGACTATCCTGGCCAACATGGTGAAACCTCATCTCTACTAAAAATACAAAAATTAGCTGAGTGTGGTGGCCAGCATCTGTAGTCTCAGCTACTCGGGAAGCTGAGGCAGGAGAATCGCTTGAACCCAGGAGGCGGAGGTTGCAGTGAGCCGAGATCACACAACTGCACTCCAGCCTGGCAACAGAGCGAGACTCCATCTCAAAAAAAAAATGATAAAATAAAATAAAATAAAATGAGCAACTATCTGACAACCTACATAAAAGAGGTAAACTTCTGAAAAAAGAAAAAATCATAAAATCCCAAAATTAATACAAGAAAGAAAAGACATTTGAAGAGACTAATAATTTAAAGTAATTGACGTGATTATCAAGGACGTCCCCAACCTCACTCCCAACATAAAAGGGCCTGCTCAAAGTGGTTTTACTATTGAGTTGGCAATTTTCAAGGAACAGAAAATAACCATTTATGTGCAAATCATTCCAGAAAATAGAAAATGAAGGATAGCCTCCTTTCTTGAGGCTAGGATAATTTGATTTCTAACCCAGACAGTGTCAGAACAAGAAAGGGAAATTATGGGTCCTTTGCACTTGTGAGCACGGATGTACAAATCGAAATAAAATATTAACCACCTGAATCCAACAGAAATTTACAAATATTTCATAGTTAAAAAAAAATTAGGCTAGTGCGGTGGCTCACGCCTGTAATCCCAGCACTTGAGGAGGCCGAGGCAGGCAGATAACAAGGTCAAGAGATCAAGACCATCTTGGCCAACATGGTGAAATCCCGACTTTACTAAAAATACAAAAATTAGCTGGGCATGGTCGCGCACACCTGTACTCCCAGCTACTCAGAAGGCTGAGGCAGGAGAATTGCTTGAACCCAGGAGGCGGAGGTTGCAGTGAGCTAAGATCACGCCACTGCACTCCAGCCTGGTGACAGAGCAAGACTCTGTCTCAAAAAAAAAAAAAAAATCAGCTGGGCGTGGTGGCAGGTACCTGTAGTCCCAGCTACTCAGGAGGCTGAGGCAGGGGAATCGCTTGAACCTGGAGGGCTGGAGGTTGCAGTGAGCCGAGATCTTACCACTTCACTCCAGCTTGGGCTAAAGAGCCAGACTCTGTCTCAAAAAAAAAAAAAAAGTACAACATGCTCAAATAGCGTTTGTCGTAGGAATGCAAGTGTACGGCAGCATCAAACTCTCCATATGGAGCTGGGCACAGTGCCTCACACATATAGTCCCACAGTTTGGGAGGCCAAGACAGGCAGATCCACTGAACAGAGGAATTTGAGATCAGCCTGGGCAGCATGATGAAACTCTGTCTCTACAAAGTAGCCACATGTGGTACCATATTCCTATAATCCCAGCTACTTGGGAGGCTGAGGTGGGCTCACTTGAGCCCAGGAGGTGGAGGCTGCGGTGAGCTGTGATCATGCCACCGCACTCCAGCCTGGGTGACAGAGCGAGAACCTGTGTCAAAAAAACAAAAACTCTACACATGGGTGACTGCCTGACATGCGATAAATGTTAAGTATTAGTTATTATTATTGGCTGTTAATAATGGCAGAAAAATGTAAACCATTACAACTTTGGAAGAGAATTTGACTTTATCTTGTAAACTTGAACATTTACATAACCTCCAACTCAGCAATTCCACTCCAAGTAGTATGCCCTAAAATTAGCAAAATGTACTTGTGTACGATTGTAGACATATACAAGAAGCAACCCAAATGTCCATCCCCAGGAATATGAATAAATAACTTGTATTATAATCAATCACACAATGGAATGCTGTTCAGCAGTGGGGTTGCAGGGAAGAAAGTAAGGGTCAAAGATCGACTGGGTGCGGTGGCTCACGCCTATAATCCCAGCACTTTGGGAGGCTGAGGTGGGTGGATCGTCTGAGGTCAGGAGTTCGAGACCAGCCTGGCCAATATGGTGAAACCTCGTCTCTACTAAAAATACAGAATTAGCCGGGCATGGTGCCGAGCACCTGTAATCCCAGATACTTGACAGGCTGAGGCAGGAGACTCACTTGAACCCAGGAGGTGGGAGTTGCAGTGAGCTGAGATCCCACCATTGCACTCCAGCCTGGGCAAGAGAGCAAAACCCCTGTCTCAAAAAAAAAAAAAAAAAAAAAAGTAAGGGTCAAAAATGAAAGTGAAAAATTCGTTAAAACCAAGAGAAGTGATTTGCATGTCAAATGAGCATAGTATGCTATTCTCCGCAAGTGAGAAGGAAAGAAATTAAAAAACAAGGATTTAGCCGGGCGCGGTGGCTCACGCTTGTAATCCCAGCACTTTGGGAGGCCGAGGCGGGCGGATCACGAGGTCAGGAGATCAAGACCATGGTGAAACCCCGTCTCTACTAAAAATACAAAAAATTAGCCGGGCGAGGTGGCGGGCGCCTGTAGTCCCAGCTACTCAGAGAGGCTGAGGCAGGAGAATGGCGTGAACCCGGGAGGCGGAGCTTGCAGTGAGCCGAGACTGCGCCACTGCACTCCAGCCTGGGCGACAGAGCAGGACTCCGTCTCAAAAAAAAAAAAAAAAAAAAAAAAACAAGGATTTATTATAAGGACACATTGTTATTTCATAGACTCCAAAGACAGGAATATAGCCAAGGAACTAAAATTAACACCTAGGAAGCTTCTAGGTCTCTTTCTCCATCTCTCATCTCTACTCCGTATGGATTTGTTATACTTCTCTCTCTCCATAAACTTATTTCCTCTGTATCTTCTGCAGGTTCAGTTAGGACAACTGCTTCACACTTGTTAAATGTGTTAAGTTGTGGCTCTAACCATGTGATGAATATGACCTAATTCTTCCTAGGTCTCAGTTTAAAATTTCCAGAAAAAAGAATTCTACAGAGTGTCAAGCAGTTTCCCCCCAAACTGTGGATCATATGGAACAAATTCAGCTGCCAGAGGTCTACTCCTGTAACCTATGGATCCAGGTGGCAACCCTCGAAAGAGGGAATCCTGATAGCTGGGCAGGTATCTATTTGCAAATGACCCATGCAAGTATCAAACTGACATTCATGTACAGATCAAAGGACAAGGATCTTGACTCACTCCCTAAATCTGGGTTTCCAAGTGCAGTCATTTTGTCTACACCCTCAACCTACTTGGAGTGATTCTTTTTTTTTTTTTTTTTTTTTGGGAATGAGAAAATAACTTTATTTCACTGTCGGGAGCGGGCTGACGTCCAGCCTCAGAACTTCTGGAACTGCTTCTTGGTGCCAGCAGCCTTGGTGACTTTCAGCACGTTGAAGCGCACTGTCTTGCTCAGAGGCCGGCACTCACCCACTGTGACGATGTCACCGATCTGGACGTCCCTGAAGCAGGGGGACAAGTGTACAGGCATGTTCTTGTGGCGCTTCTCGAAGCGGTTGTACTTGCGGATGTAGTGCAGATAGTCTCGGCGGATGACAATGGTCCTCTGCATCTTCATCTTGGTCACCACGCCAGAGAGGATCCGCCCTCGAATGGACACATTACCAGTGAAGGGGCATTTCTTGTCAATGTAGGTGCCCTCAATAGCCTCCTTGGGTGTCTTGAAGCCCAGACCGATGTTCTTGTAGTACCGCGGGAGCTTCTCCTTGCCAGTTTCTCCCGGCAGGACCCTCTTCTTGTTTTGAAAGATGGTCGGCTGCTTTTGGTAGGCACGCTCAGTCTGAATGTCCGCCATCTTCCCGGCCGCCTGAAAAAAGGACGGAGTGATTCTTAAAAGACTCAGGGGAGTGATCCATGTGAAGTGGCAGAGCAGTCTAGACACAGGAAGCACCACAGATAGAAACAAGAAAGAAAAAAAAATGTGCATCAAAACAGGAGTGGCTGGACCAAGCACAGTGGCTCATGCCTGTAATCCCCAGCACTTTGGGAGGCCAAGGCGGGCCTCCCACTTGAGGTCAGGAGTTCGAGGCCAGCTTGCCCAACATGGTAAAACACTATCTCTACTAAAAATACAAAAAAATTAGCCGGGCATGGTGGTGCACCCCTATAGTCCCAGCTACTCAGGAGGCTGAGGCAGGAGAATTGCTTGAATCCAGGAGACGGAGATTGCAGTGAACCGACCACTGACTCCAGACTGGGCGACAGAGTGTCTCGGAAAAAAAATAAAAACAAAAACAAAAACAAATACAGGAATGGCTGGACCCCTGTTGTGACTACTGCACAGATTCCATATTGGGATCCCAAATGGAGGAAAGAAACGCAGATTTGAAAGAGATTGTGCAAGGGTTTGTATGCCAGCCATTTTGAACTTTGGTTTGAAAAATAGGAAAGGTTTGAAAACCAAAGGTTCTGGAGCATGGAAGTGTCATGATATAATGTACAGTTTAGAAAAATAAATCCAACAGCAATGCGGAGGACAAAGCATTAGTGTAACCACCAACGTTAAATGACTAAAACCTATAGTTTCCAGTGATGAAAATTATTTATTGGATTTAATCTAGTCTTCAACTTAGTTTATATTTACTGGCAAATATCTCCCAGATAAATCAGAGAAGTTGCTAAGCAGTCATTTCCCTTGGCCAGTTTATTCACAGAATCCTCCTCTTCACCACCTGCAGAACAGAAGGAGAACATGCACCTTCACCCCAGCATGGTTAGAGGACACTATAAACAAAGAGTCCACGAAGAAGCTTCATCATGCCTCACGGGAAAAGTTAGCACATTGCAAATACCATGCAGTTTGTTTATGGACCATGAGCAGGAGATGCTCTGAAAGTAAGTGATATGAACAAGCCATACTTTAAGCAAGATGCTCTCAATGTGCTGTACTTCTTCTATATGAATACCAGCATTTCATTCTAATCCACTTATTAAGGTAACATGTTCTCTGTATGTGCTCATTTTTCCAAACTTAGGTAACTTACTAACATCTGGTTTCAGTTAAGTTTCACAGCCCATTACTTTTGACTAGCCAATAATATCCCGATGGTGATAATACTACCTATGCATTTGTGAACTCTCCTTATAGTCCATCTTTGTTTAAACTAATACCACAACAGTTCATGTGCAGACAGTTGCTGGAGCAGAATTTTATTTCATTATGCAATTCTAAGTAGCTGAGGCGTAGTCAAGGTTCATAAAAGGGGAAAAAACAGAGCAAGAACAACACATTGGTTGTAGGCAGGAGCATTAAGACAATTTAGGTTCTTCATGCACAGCTTTGTCCCTTCTGCACATAGAAGGCCAGAAAGCATCTCTTCATTTCTTTTTCCACTGGGATTTCCTCCTGTCATAGGCAGAAGGGCAGTTTTTGTCCCCTTACATAATGAGGAATACAAAATGTATTTTTATTTTATTTATTTTTATTTATTTATGTTTTTGTTACAGAGTGAGAGAAGGGTGATAGACTAGGGTCCTCCTTTGATCTGCTTCCCAGTCATTCCTTCACCAGGTCCCTTTGATTATGCACTAGATATTCTACATCTTCTATGAGTCTGGCACACGATGCTTTCTATTTCTTTTCTGCCCCTTAATTTCTCCTAGTCTGTTAGTGTTTTGCTTTTTGTAGAGACGGGGTCTCGCTGTGTTGCCCAAGATGTTCTCCAACTCCTGGGCTCAAGCGATCTTCCCACCTCTGCCTCCCAAAGCGCTGGGATTTTATAAGTGTGAGCCACCACACCCAGATCTGCTTAAGATCTTTAACAAACAATACCCTTTATGTCTGGCTTTGTGTTGATAGACTTATATTTTTATCACATGGAAACTCCATTACATATTATAGTCCCTCCATTATAGTAAAATCTACATAATGTCAACCATATCCCACCACAATTTCATAGCATGCCAGGAGGAAATCCAGGGTGGAAGATATTTGTTTGTATATTTTCATAACCTACTTTAGGCTTTAATTGCAATGAGGCAATAACAGAGGGATATGAATACATTAATCTGTGGCTGACTCTTTGTCATTCACTTCATGTTTACTACTCCCATCGAAATTCAACATCTCTCTTCATCAGCTGCTGCTCCTCAGTCTACTGAGAGCATCCAAAACAAGTTATCTGCAACCTCATGAATATCCAACTCATTTGTTCTTCTTCCTTCTCTTGAGACACAAAATGAAATAAACCTTTAGGATATTTATGTGCTCAGAGGCAAACTTATCATTTACTCAAAAAGTGAACAACTTTTGAGAGCAGCTGCTATTCCTCTGAGTAAACCAGAAATCAAATTTCAGAGATGAACTTTTCACATTTCACACAAATAAACCCTCTAACTGCTACTTACATAAAGTCAGGCAAAATAGTGAAAGGACCTCCAGAGCTTAGCTAAATTGCCCCAAAGAAGCTTTTATTGTTGAGATATGAACATTTGGAACCAGAAAGTCTGTTCTCATTCTGCAAACCTGCTCCCAACAACCCCTTCATCCTATTGATTTCCCTTCCAGCATCTGACTTGGTTAATTAAAACTGAAAGGGGAACTGCATGGAAGCACAGAGACATAAAAAAAAAAAAAAAAACCTTTCATTTGTGGAAATAAAAGAATTAATCACACCTTGAAGTCAGAGAAGATGGGGCTGATGGGATTTGAAAGACAGTGATCATCAAAGACTTGTTCATCAAAGGCCTTTTGTTAAGAAGAGTGGGTTCTGTCCCAGAGATCCTCAGGATGGAGCACCTTCTGTAGTAGATGGAATGGTGATCACCCAAAAAATGTGTTCACACCCTAACCCCTGCAACCTGTGAATGTGACTCTATTTGGAAAGTAGATCTTCCCTGATGGAATTAATTTAAGGGTCTTGACATGAGATCATCCTGAATTACCTAGGTGGACCCTAAATCCAATGACAAATGTCATTAAAGAGACAGAAGAGGAGAAGACAAGGCCAGATGCAGTGGCTCACACCTGTAATCCCAGTACTTTGGGAGGCCAAGGCGGGTGGATCACCTGAGGTCAGGAGTTCAAGACCAGCCTGGCCAACATGGTGAAGCCCAGTCTCTACTAAAAATACAAAAAGTTAGCCAGGCATGGTGGCAGGCATCTGTAATCTCAGCTTCTCTGGAGGCTGAGACAGGAGAATTGCTTGAACCCAGGAGGTGGAGTTTGCAGTAAGCCAAGATAAGTGCCACTTCACTCCAGCCTGGACGACAGAGCAAGACTCCATCTGAAAAAAAAAAAAAAAAATGGAGAGACAGCCGGGCGCAGTGGCTCAGGCCAGGCACAGTGGCTCACACCTGTAATCCCAGTACTTTGGGAGGCCGAGGCGGGTGGATCACCTGAGGTCAGAAGTTCAAGACTAGCCTGGCCAACATGGTGAAAACCCATCTCTACAAAAGTACAAAAAGTAGCCAGGCATGACGGCTGGTGCCTGTAATCCCAGCTACTCAGGAGTCTGAGGCGGGAGAATTGCTTAATCCCGGGAGGTGGAGGTTGCAGTGAGCCGAGATTGCACCATTGCACTCCAGCCTTGGCGACTGAGAGAGACTCCATTTCAAAAAAAAAAAAAGGAGGAGAAAACAAACATAGAGGAAAAGAGGAGAAGGCCATGTGAAGATGGAGGCAGAGGGGTCCAAAGCCACAGAAGCCAGCAACCACTGGCAGCTGAACCAGGCAAGGAATGGAGTCTTTTCTAGGGGGACTGTGGCCCTGCTAACACTTTGATTTTGACTTGTAGCCTCCAGAACAGAGAACAGAGAATAAATTTCTGCCGCTCTGATCCACCCAGGTTGTTACTGCAGCCGTAGGAAACCAATCCACCCTCCCACACTCTGTCCTCCCAGTGATCTGCTATTCATCTTTCAGTCTTCGCTCGGGTGTTACATTCTCCATGAGGGCCCCCTGATCATCTCAGGTAGAGTGGGGCCCTTCCTGCTCTCAACTTGCCCAGGGTCTTTTGCAGTGGTTCTCACTTGCCATGGGGTTTCTCCCATTCTTCTTGTTTCATTTTCTGGTGACATCCACCTGCCCTTGGCCTTCTCTTTGGCACAGCGCCTAAGCCCTGCAGGGACTGTCTTCAAGGATTCCCAGGTCCCTTCCCAAAGGTGTTGCTAAAAGTTGTAACTCAGCCCCACATCTAAGTGATCCCCCTCCCCCTTACACTTGCTCCCTTGAGTTTTGACAGGAGGGTAAAAACAGACTTACAGATTTGTTACCTAAAACAGTACCTAGAGCAAGCCTTCGGACAGTCAGCGTTATCCATCAGCAGCAACCTCTCCGTACCTTCTTCAACACTTGCCGTCAGAAATTGGCTCTCCTGGCTTCTTCTCCCTCTGTTGAAACAACTCATGAAAGCCATACAGCTGCCTTCCTGGGAGGAAGGCCAGAATTAATCATCTCACAAAATCTCTAATACAAGGTTAAATACATATTTGAGGTATAATTGACACAAAAAGAATGGAATTTAATGAACTCTAGGAACTGGGTTGTTGGCTTCCAAAATCCCTTTCTAGGCTGGGCGTGGTGACTCACTTCTGTAATCCCAGCACTTTGGGAGCCCGAGGCAGGCGGATCACCTGAGGTCAGGAGTTTGAGACCAGCCTGGCCAACATGGTAAAACCCTGTCTCTACTAGAAATACAAAAATTAACCAGTCATGTTGGCGGGCGCCTGTATTCCCAGCCACTTGGGAGGCTGAGGCAGGAGAATGGCTTGAACCCAGGAGGTGGAGATTGCAGTGAGCCAAGATCACGCCACTGCACTCCAGCCTGGGTGACCGAGCAAGACTCCATCTCAAAAAAAAGGAAATCCCCTTTCTATTGCTCTGTGTCCGGGATTTACCACTCGGTCCTTCCCCTTCCCAGGTTCAGTGACACAGGCTTCTGGAGCCCTCTTCTCAGAGACCTCACCCCACCTGCCAACTTCAAATTTTCCCCGTGTAATGGGGGAGATTCAGTTGTGTCTCAGGGCTTATCCTGAAACGCAAGTTCGGCAAGGCAAGAAGCCCATCCTCCTTGGAGAGCTCTATTCACTGGAACATTCACAGGTGAGAATTATCCCTCACCACAAGCAGCTTCTCCAGGTATTTCATTCAAACTCCTACGGTGCTTTCCTTGATAGGCCAAGGGAAAGAAATTTTCCCCATTTCCTTAAACATATAGCTTTTATAATCAGAAAAATAAACTTTAAAAAATTAAATAATGTGTGAAATGTTATCTAATGTGTACCATACCCAGACAGAAACAAGTGTTGTTAATATATAGCCTGACTATTGATAGAGTTATGTATCAGAAGAATCTTTTAGGAAGTTGATTTGCCAGCGTCTGTCGGTGTTTAAATATGCTTTCTCTTAGACCTGGAAATCCTCCTATCAAGACTCCATTCTGGCTAGGCACGGTGGCTCATACCTGTAATTCCAGCACTTTGGGAGGCTATGGCAGGAGGATCGCTTGAAGCCAGGAATTTAAAACCAGCCTGGGCAACATAGTAAGACCCTGTCTTTACAAAAAATAAAAAATTAGCTGGGCATGATGGAATCTACCTGTGGTCCCAGCTACTTAGGAGGCTGAGGTGGGAGGATCGCTTGAGCCCAGGAGGCTGAGGCTGTAGTGAGCTGTGACCACACCACTGCACTCACTGCCTGGGCAACAGAGCAAGACCCTGGCTAAAAAAAAAACTTTAAGACTATTCCTAAATGTACATTCAGAAATGTACATGAATGTACACGCAATATACAGGTGTAATATAGCAAAATACCACAGAGAGATTGCTTACAAATTAATAAGAAAATAGTTAAATAATAGGACAGGCATGCAAGGAGTACTGCAGCCATTTTAGAGAATGCCTTACGTAAGTATATTCTGACCTGAAAGCATGTTTATAATACATTGTTGAGTGTTTATTATTCACCTGTCAGGGTTGTAAATTCACTCACACTGTACTGAGGTGTATAAATAGAATCTTACTCCATTATATCCTGTTACAGATTGCATCTTATGAACTCTCATCATCTGGGGCAGTAGCCAGAGTAAAAAGGTAGTCCAATATCACAATCTTAAAGCAATCCAATGATCTCAATACCACTTTAGTTACTCTTTCTTCTGCTTGGCTAATTCAGGCAAATATTCAGTTCTAGTTCTCTCAAAGAGGAGGTCTGGGTCTATGGTGAGGGCTGTGGCTTGGAGGACCTCCTGGCACTGGGAAAAGGGGGCTTGGCCTCCTGCTGGCTGTTGCAGGTGGTGGGGGATAGCAGTCTCTGCTGGGGTGTGGTGTATTCAGTCATAATCCCTGGGCCTTCGGCTGGCATCTCTTCAATTTGTAGTCTCTCTCTTCAATTTGTAGTCTCCATTGCAGCCAGAGTGATGCTTTCAAAACTGCAAATCTAGGCCGGGTTCGGTGGCTCACACCTGTAATCCCAGCATTTTAGTAGACCAAGGCAAGCGGATCACTTCAGGTCAGGAGTTCAAGACAAGCCTGACCAGCATGGTGAAACCCTGTCTCTACTAAAAATACAAAAAAAATTAGCCAGGCATAGTGGTGCACTCTTCTAGTCCCAGCTACTTGGGAGGCTGAGGCAGGAGAATTGCTTGAACCTGGGGGATGGAGGTTGCAGTGAGCCGAGATGGCACCACTGCACTCCAGCCTGGGCAACAGAACGAGACTCTGTCTCAAAACAGTAGATAAATAAAAAGAAACAAAACTGCAAATCTAATCATGCCACTCCATTGTAGAGTAAAATTTAACACCTCCTCATTGTCCCTAGGAGAAAGACACAAACCTTAACACCATCTAGGAGGCCTTGCATGTGTTACCCTTAACTTTCTCTCCTCCCTCACCTTGTACAACCCCAGCCCATTCCTTGATGCACCTGGCCCTTCTTTCAGTTCCTTGGATGTGTACAGCTTTTGGACCTGCCATCCACCACCTGCCCCCTACACTGTGTCCCATTCCTTTTCTTAATTTCTGTTATTCTTCCAAATCCATTCCCCACAGTCCTCATCTTTTATCTCCTTGACATTCCAATTTCCCTCGATTATGTGCCACAATATATCTCCCCTCAAATCTCTTACCACGGTTGTAATTTTATATATATTTGTGACCCATATGGTACTTGAAATATATCAGATGTTTGATAAATACTAGTTCCTTCTTCTTTCTCATTTATAATTTAGGCCTGTCAACCAGGTCGGTGTTCCCTGAGGGAATGCCTATTATCCTGCCAGCTATTTCCCACTGTAGATTGATAAACTGAATTCAAGTTTATAAAGCAGCTGGAGAGTTCTGGTTACAATGAGTCAGCTCCCCAAAGCCCAGTTGCATGTGACATTGCAATGTTTTTTCAGTTTCCAGGGCCACTGTAACAAATTATCATAAACTTGTATGGCTTAAAACAATAGAAATGTATTTCCTCACAGTTCTGGAGGCCAGAAATTCCAATCAACGTGTCAGCAAGGGAGCCGGGCACGGTGGCTCATACCTGTAATCCCAGCACTCTGGGAAGCCGAGGCAGGTGGATCACGAGGTCAGGAGTTCGAGAGCAGCCTGGCCAATATGGTGAAACCCCGTCTCTAATAAAAATACAAAAATTAGCCAGGTGTGTTGGCATGCGCCTGTAGTCCCAGCTACTCGAGAGGCTGAGGCAAGAGAATTGCTTGAACCTGGGAGGCAGAGGTTGCAGTGAGCTGAGGTAGCACCACTGCACTCCAGCCTGGGCAACAGAGTGAGAATCCGTTTCAAAAAACCAAACCAAAACAAAACAAAACAAAACAAAACAAAACAAAAAAGTGTCCGCAGGGCTGTGCTTCTCTGAAGGCTCTAAAGGAGGATGTTTCCTTGCCTCTTCCTAACTTCTTGTGGTTACTGGCAACCCCTGACATTCCTCAACTTGAAGATGCATCACTCCAATCTCTGCCTCCATCAGCACACAGCCTTCTCCCAATGTGTCTGTGTCCAGATTTCCTTCTTCTTACAAAGACATCATTAATTGGATTAGGACCCATCCTCATCCAGTATGACCTCACTTTAACTTAATTAGTTACATCAGTGAAGACCTTATTTCCAAGTAAGGTCACATTCTGAGGTTTTGGGTAAATATGAATTTTGGAGGGATGCTATTCAACCCAGTACAAATGTTCATTAGTCACCATTAAATATGATTTATTGATAGGCTTATTAGCATGCTTGTTAATACCATGCACTCACCGCCTCCTGGGTTCAAGTGGTTCTCCCGCCTCAGCCTCCCAAGTAGCTGGGATTACAAACATGCACCACCACGCCCAGCTAATTTTTGTATTTTTTGTAGAGACGAGGTTTCACCATGTTGGCCAGGCTGTCCTCGAACTCCTGATGTCAACCAATCCGTCCCCGCCTCAGCCTCCCAAAGCGCTGGAATTACAGGCTGAGCCACTTCGCCCAGCTGAACTTTTTAGAAGTAATAGTCAGGGCATTTTACTGACATGAAAGAATGCTGTGTTCATCCATTTGGGCTGCTGTAGCAGAATACTTTAGACTGGGTAACTTATAAACAATAGAAATATATTTCCTGCCAGGCATAGTGGCTCATGCCTATAATCCCAGCACTTTGAGAGGCCAAGACGGGTGGATCAGTTGAGGTCAAGAGTTCAAGACCAGCCTGGCCAACATGGCAAAACTGCATCTCTACTAAAAATGCAAAAATTGGCTGGATTCGGTGGCTCACGCCTGTAATCCCAGCACTTTCGGAGGCCGAGGCAGGCAGATCACGATGTCAGAGTTTGAGACCAGCCTGACCAACATGGTGAAACCTGTCTCTACTAAAAAAAAAAAAAAAAAAAAAAAAAAAAAAAAAAAAAAAGACAAAAATTAGCTGGGTGTGGTGGCACGCACCTGTAATCCCAGCTACTCAGGAGGCTGAGGCAGGAGAATCGCTTGAACCTGGGAGGCAGAGGTTGCAGGGAGCTGAGATTGTGCCACTGCATTCCAGCCTGGGAGACAGATCAAGACTCCATCTCCAAAAAATAAAAAGTTCTGGAGGCTGGGAAGTTCAAGATCAAGGCACCAGCATATTTGGTGTCTGGTGAGGGCCTGCCCTCTACCTCAAGGACAAGGCCTGCTTCCTTCATCCTCACATGGGAGAAAAGGTGAACTAGCTCCTTCAGGCCTGTTGTATAAATGCACTGATCTCATTCATGAGAGCTCTGCCACCCAAAGACCCAACCTCCCAACACCACTGCACTGGGGATTAGGCTTCAATATAGGAAGCTGTGGGGGCCACAAACATTCAGACCGTAGCAAATGTTTATGCAATGTTGTTTAGTGCTTGTTTTCCTGTATTATAGGTGGAGATTCACTCCCACTCCACTCAGATCTATAAATATAATGTTATTCCATTGCTTCCAATTAAAGTGTCTAATTTAATCAATTCTCACCTTCTTACTGCCATTTGTGTAGAAAACATTGAAAGAAAAAAAATTGAAAAACAAATCAAAACATCTTCAGACTACAGACTTGTCTTCCTTTGTGTGAATAGAGAGCAGTCATTATCCAGTTCCTTGTGGCTTGAAGTTTTCTTCTTGTTTGCTTTTAGACATTTTTTATGGGAAGTATATTTGTATTATTACTCTATATATGATAAATGATGAGCATTTTCTTTTCTTTCTTTCATTTTTTCTTTTTTTGAGGTAGGCTCTTTCATCCAGACTGGAGTGTGGTGGTGCAACACAGCTCACTGAAGCCTCAGCCTCCTGGGCTTAAGCAATCCTCCCACCTCAGCCTCTCAAGTAGCTCAGACCACATGTACCCTCACATCCAGCTTTTTTTTTTTTTTTGAGACAGAGTCTTGCTCTGTCACCTAGGCTGGAGTGCAATGGTGTGATCTCAGCTCACTGCAATCTCCACCTCCCAGGTTCAAGCGATTCTCATGCCTCCTCCCCAGTAGCTGAGATTGGGCACCCACCACCACACCTAGCTAATTTTTTATATTTTTAGTAGAAATGGGGTTTCATCATGTTGGCCAGGCTGGTTTCGAACTCCTGACCTCAGGTGATCCACCTGCCTCGGCCTCCCAAAGTGCTGGGATTACAGGCATGAGCCACTGCGCCCAGCTAATTTTTTAAAAACATTTTCGTAGAGATGGGGTCTTGCTATGTTGCCCAGACTGGTCTCAAGCTCCTAGGCTCTAGCGAACCTCCTGCCTCAGCTTCTGAAAATGCTGGGATTATAGGCCTGAGCCAATGTGCCTTTGTCTTAGAAACTGCTGGGACTAGGTACTTTCTTACTGGCATTGCAAAAAGAAAACCAGAGCTCAGAGAGTTGAGTCTTGGCTATAGTTGATGAAGCAGAAGCTGAGGACCTAGGGTAACGAGACAAGGCCACAGAGAATTGCTCAGAGAGCCAAGTTCTGAGTCACCTGAAATCCTGTCCTAGTCTACAGTGGTGACGGCTATCACTCCTGGCATGAGAAGGACTTCTGGAACCTTGGAACCTCAGCCAAACATTTCTTCTTATTATTATTATTTATTTATTTATTTTGAGATGGAGTCTTGGTCTGCTGCCCAGGCTACAGTACAGTGGCACGATCTCGGCTCACTGCAACCTCTGCCCCTCAGGTTCACGCAATTCTCCTGCCTCAGCCTCCCAAGGAGTTGGGATTAGAGATCACACCAACACACCCAGCTAATTTTTGTATTTTTAGTAGAGATGAGGTTTCGCCATGTTGGCCAGGCTGGTCTTGAACTCCTGACCTCAAGTGATCCACCTACCTTGGCCTCCCGAAATGGTGGTGGGATTACAGGCGTGCGCCACTGAGCTGGGCCCAAACGTTTCTTCTTGACAGAATCCCAAAGTCAGTGTCAGGGGTTGGTGCTTCCTTCCTTACATTATACTGTTTCTTACCGTTCAACATAGATTCTGGGACAAAAGAGGTTTAGAGGACATAACAATCAGTTACAAATGTCCAATTGTGGATTGAATCCTGGTTTGGACAAATGAACCATAAAAGACATTTCCGGAACAATGGAAAGAAATTGAATGTGGACTGAGGTATTAGATAATATTAAAGAACTGTGGCTGGGCGCGGTGGCTCATGCCTGTAATCCCAGCACTTTGGGAGGCTGAGGGGGGCAGATCACTTGAGGTCGGGAGTTCGAGACCAGCCTGACCAACATGGAGAAATCTTGTCTCTACTTTAAAAAAAATACAAAATTAGCCAGGCGTGGTGGTATGTGCCTGTAATCCCAGCTACTCGGGAGGCTGAGGCAAGAGAATCGCTGGAACCTGGGAGGCAGAGGTTGCGGTGAGCCAAGACTGTGCCATTGCACTCTAGCCTGGGCAACAAGAGCGAAACTCTGTCTCAAAAAAAAAAAAAAGGATTACAATCAATATTAAGGTGATACGTTATTTCAGCCATGTTCTTAAACTTTCAGCTGTACAAACGAACAATTATTTATTTATTTTTGGGGACAAAGTCTCACTCTGTTGCCCGGGCTGGAGTGCAGTGGTGCAATCTCAGCTCACTGCAACCTTTGCCTCCTGGGATCAAGTGATTCTCGTGCCTCAGCCTCCGGAATAGCTGGGACTACAGGCGCGCTCCACCATGCCAGGCTAATGTTTGTATGTTTAGTAGAGGCAGGGTTTTGCCATGTTGGCCAAAGTTGTCTCAAACTCCTGACCTCAAGTGATCTACCTGCCTCAGCATCCCAAAGTGCTGGGATTGCAGGCATGAGCCACTGTGCCTGACCACACCATTTATTATTTTATTTATGTATTTATTTATTTTAAAGTGAAAGCAAGTTTATTAAGTAAAGAAATAAAGAATGGCTACTCCATAGGCAGAGCAGCCCAAAAAATGCATTTTTAAGCAATATTTTGAAATTCTAAAATGTTCTTTTATGTTTTGTAGAGACAGGGTCTCACTATGTTGCCCAAGCTGGTCTCAAACTCCTAGCTCAAATGATCCTCCCACCTCAGCCTCCCAAAGTGCTGGGATTACAGGCGTGAGCCACTGTGCCCAGGCTCTAAAATGTTCTAAAAGTAAAATTGTTACCAACAGTGATTTATGGCAAGGGAGATGGAGAAGAGGACATTTTTACTTTCTACTTTACACACAGGGGAAAAGATATGTATATAACTATCTACTCAAGAAGCACCAGACAAACCCAGATTAAGAGACATTCTATAAAATAAAATAACTGGCTTTTATACTTCAAAATGATAAGGTCATGGAAGACTGAGACAAGGAAGTGTTTCAATTAAGGGAGACTAAATTAGCTTGACAATGCAATGGACAAGTCTGGATTATATCCCGGACTGAAAAAAAAATTTAAACATTTTTGCTACAAAGGACATTATTGGCAAAATATAAAGTCTGTAGGTTAGAAGATAGTATTGTATCAATGCCAAGTTAGTGATTTTGATTATTACACTGTAGTCATGTAAGTGAATATCCTCATTCTTAGGAAAAATATACACTGAAATATTTAAGGGCAAACGGCATCACGTCTGCATCATGTCTGCAATGCATATTTTGTTTACATACAAAACATATACAAAATACTATGTATATCTGGGAGATATATGTACTCGTGAGTATTATGAGAGAGAGAAAATGTGAGAAAAAATGTGAGGAGAAAAAGCAATGTGGTAAAATATTTACAACTAGGGAATATAAGTGAAAAGTTCTTTCTACTATTCTTGCAATTTTCTTTTTTTTTTCTGAGACAGAGTCTCGCTCTGTCACTCAGGCTGGAGTGCAGTGTTATGATCATAGCTCACTGCAGCCTTGACCTCCCAGGCTCAGGTGATCCTCCCACCTCAGCCACTCAAGTAGCTGGGATTACAGGCGTGTGCCACCACATCTGGCTAATTTTTTTAATTTTTTGTAAAGACAAGGTCTCACTATGTTGCCCAGGCTGGTTTCGAACTCCTGAGCTCAAGTGATTCTCCTGCCTCAGCCTCCCAAAGTGCTAGGATTACTGGTGTGAGCCACCATGCCTGGCCTTTGGCAAGTTTCTATAATAAAAAGTTACCCTCCAACATCCCTTCTCTATCTTTTGAAGAGAGTCAAAAAGTTGTTTCCTCATCTGCAAAATAGAAATAAAGGCTGGGCATGGTGGCTCATGCCTGTAATCCCAACACTTTGGGAAACAGACAGGAGGATCATCTGAGCCCAGGAGTTTGAGACCAGCCTGGGAAATATAGTGAGACCCCATCTCTCCCCCCAAAAATCAAAAATTAGCCGAGCATGGTGGCATATGCCTGCAGTCCCAGGAAATGTGGAGGCTGCAGTGGGAGGATTGCTTGAGCCCAGGAGGCAGAGGTTGCAGTGAGCCTTGATGGCACCACTACACTCCAACCTGAGAAACAGAGTGAGACTTTGCTTTTTAAAAAAAAAAAAAAAAAAAAAAAAAAAAAAGAAAGAAAGAAAGAAACAGCCGGGCGCAGTGGCTCACACCTGTAATCCCAGCACTTTGGGAGGCTGAGGTGGACAGATCGCCTGAGGTTGGGAGTTCGAGACCACCCTGACCAATATGGAGAAACCCCGTCTCTACTAAAAATACAAAATAAGCCGGTTGTGGTGGCACATGCCTGTAATCCCTGCTACTTGGGAGGCTGAGGCAGGAGGCGGAGGTTGCGGTGAGCCAGAGATCGCGCCATTGCACTCCAGCCTGGGCAACAAAAGCGAAACTCCATCTCAAAAAAAAAAAAAGAAAAGAAAAGAAAAAGAAAAAAAAGAAATGAACAATAGTAATTATCTCTTGGTCTTGTGATTACTAAATTGATGTAGCTTAAGGGCTTGGCATGTTACAAGACAAATTGAATTGGTCAAGTCGCAAATAGTTGAAAACAGAATCCTCTCTCATTAATTTAAGTATAAAGGCATTGATTGAGGGAACTGAAGAGCTCACAGAACTTTTGCGAGGGGCAAAAACCTGGACTCACAGAACAAAACCACACCAATTAAAAAACTAGCCTGCCAAGAGAGCTGCTACCCCTGCCACAAGTAGGAAATTAAGAACTATGGAAACCACAACCACAGCTGCTGTCTGACTATGCCGTCTCTGCCATCATCCGTGCCAGCCAAGAGATGATTCATAGCCTGCCTCTCTCTCCAGAATTTTCATTCCAAATTAAAACTTCATGTGAGTTTATCTAATCAGGGAAGCCTAAAATACTTCTATCCCCTAGCTGCAGAGGATCCTGGGAATGTCATTTTTAGTTTTCCAGGCTTTGCCATGCAGAAAGCCATGCCAGCAGGTGGTTGCAGTGGACATGGAGACAGTCGGTATCTGCAAGAGTTCACAGCTGTAGCTACTCAATCACTGAGGTTTCTTCCTATATTTAAATTTCTTTTTTTTTGTCCAGGCATGGTGGCTCATGCCTGTAATCCCAGCACTTTGGGAGGCCGAGGTGGGTGGATCACTTGAGGTCGGGAGTTCGAGACCAGCCTGGCCAACATGCTAAAACCCCATCTCTACTAAAAACACAAAAAAGCAGCTGGGCATGGTGGCACATGCCTGTAATCCCAGCTACTCGGGAGCCTGAGGCATGAGAATCACTGAACCTGGGAGGTGGAGGTTGCAGTGAACCAAGGTTGCACCACTGCACTCCAGCCTAGGCAACAGAGTGAGACTCCGTCTTAAAAGAAAAAAAAAATTTTCCCAGCATCCCGAAGTGCTGAGATTATAGGAGTGAGCCACCACGCCCGGCCATATACTTAAATTTCTGTACAGCAAAACACCTGCTTTGCATAAAGCAACTTTCTTCTGTTAAACAAAAAGCCCTCTCCTTCTCTTTAAAATGGGAAGCCCAAAGTCACAGGAGTTCCTGGGAGTCCTCTGGGAGACTTTTAATTCTTCTAGATTAGTCAAATTTCGTCTTCATATACTGCAACCTGTGGACTAAACTGAAAATTAACCAAACCAACACATACACAATGGTAAGGGAAAAGGGAGTAGGGGTGGAAAGAGGAAATCTCATGTTAATACATAAAAAATATATTACTAATAGAGTTAATAGGTACAGATATTGGCTGAATGCTTAGTGGCCAAGTGTTAATGTTAAAATCAATTCTTTTTTCTTTTCCTTTTTTTTTTTTGAGACAGAGTCTCGCTCTGTCGCCCAGGCTGGAGTGCAGTGGTGCAATCTCAGCTCACTACAACCTCTACCTCCCAGGTTCAAGTGATTCTCCTGCCTCAGCCTCCCGAGTAGCTGAGACCACAGGTGCCCAGCACCACACCCAGCTAATTTTTGTATATTTTTAGTAGAGTCGGGGTTTCATCATGGTGGTCAGGTTGGTTTTGAACTCCTGATCTCAAGTGATCCACCCGCCTGGGCCTCCCAAAGTGTTGGGATTTCAGGTTTGAGCCATCGTGCTTGGCTAAAATCAATTATTTGACAAAGGCAAGATCATGGCTAAGTATTACTAACATAGAATGAATTTCTGAAATGTAGGAATAAAGCTGGCATTTTATCAAAATGTCTCAATAACTGTTATAAATTTATTATGATAGATTTTGGTGGTCTATGTTAAAAGTTGATAGAGTAAAGAACAACACTGTTAGCCCCTGGACTGCATCTATCCTCACCACACTGCACGTGAATGTTACTAAATGGTCAATTTCCTACGAAGTTGGAAGAGTAGCAAGACTTTTTTCTAGCACAGCCAATAGAGTCTTTGGCTGATGGGGATGTTACCACTGCAGTATGAAGTTTACTTCTACTCTAATCAGAATTGACTAAAGTAAGGACTTATTTTCAACTCCTGGCCTTGGAGATAAGCAGATTGTGATAAAGCAATTTCACTGAAGCGATCTTGCAAATAGAGGCTCTGTGAACCACTTGAAAATGCTTCTGCACATTTTCAGAAACAGACTTGAGACAGTTGTGGGGATTTTTGCTCTTCTGTTTCTAATATTTTAGTACGCACATGCAGCCTCACACAATTGCTTGAGAAAACACTGTCCTTAAACTTTGGAAATAGAAATTTTTTTCAATGAACAGTATAATTTATTGGACTTGTAATGATAAAATGTGTTTTGAATACTTCATTTTTTCCACCACTTTCTTCTTTCCTTTATACTTTTTCTGTTCTTTATTATGCATGGATCATAAATGATTGTCATTTATGACAGTGAAATGAAATGAAAACCTTTGGAGGTTTTCTTGCTTGTTAAAAAATTCTGAGGTGACAGAGTTGATTTTGTACTTTAAAATTTGGCCTCACAAAATATAAAGAAATCTCTATTAGAACTTTAAAAGATAAACCCATGCCCTAAACTTAATTAAAAACAAAAAAAAATATGTAAATTGTAAAAGAAACACATTTGTCTCCCATTATGCCTCAGCTCATCATAGGAGAATAACATGAGAAAGCAGGAATAAAGACCGTGAGAAGGGTGAGGCAGTGGCCCACGCCTGTAATCCCAGCTACTCGGGAGGCTGAGGCAGGAAAATCGCGTGTAGTGAGTTCCAGGCTGTAGTGAGCTATGATCGCACCACGGCACTCCGGCCTGGGTGACAGAGCCAGACCGTGTCTCAAGAAAAAAAAAGGCTTGGCGTCGTGGCTCATCCCAGGACTTGGGAGGCTGAGCAGGTGGATCACTTGAGGTCAGGAGTTCGAGACCAGCCTGGACAACACAGTGAATCACATATCTACTAAAAACACAAAAATTAGCTGGGTGTGGTGGTGCACGCCTATAATCCCAGCTACTCAGGAGGCCAGTGACAGAGGAATGATAGATGGTCACACACTCAGCCACTGGGGAGGTAGATTCTGGTAAACCCTGAGGTGCTAATCATGCACTTGAGAATGAGTGAGAATGAGTGCCTCCCAAGTGACAAGCCTTACCGGGCACGGTGGTGCACATCTGTAGTCTGAGCTACTTTGGAGGCTGAGATGGGAGGATCACTCAACCCCAGGAGTTCGAAACCAGCAAGGACAGCATAGAGATCCTGTGTCTTTTTATTTTCATTTTTTTGGAGACAGGGTCTTGCTATAGCACCCAGGCTGGAGTGCAGTGGCATGATCACATCTCACTACAGCCCCTGTTTCAAATGATCCTCCCACCTCAACCTCTTGAGTAGCTGGGACTACAGGCATGCTAACTTTTGTATTTTTTGTAGAGACGGAGTTGTTGCCCAAGCTAGTCTCGAGCTCCTGAGCTCAAGCGATCCTCCCACATCAGCCTTTCAAAGTGCTAGGATTACCTGCGTGAGCCACCTCACCTAGCCTTTTTTTTTTTTTCTTTTGAGACATGGTTTTGATCTGTTGCCCAGCCAGGCTGGAGTACAGTGAAATGATCACATCTCACTGTAGCTTGGATCTCCCAAGCTCAAGTGATCCTCCCACCTCAGCCTCCCTAGATGGTAGCTGGGACCACAGGTGTGCGCCACCATGCCTAGCTCTTTGATTTTTTGTAGAATCATGGTCTCACTATGTTGCTCCCACCTTAGTCTCCCAAAGTGCT
Organism: Hylobates moloch; assembly: GCF_009828535.3. Classification (NCBI taxonomy): domain Eukaryota; kingdom Metazoa; phylum Chordata; class Mammalia; order Primates; family Hylobatidae; genus Hylobates; species Hylobates moloch. The sequence continues at coordinate 106,806,757 of NW_026652279.1, forward strand.
GGGATTATAGGTGTGAGCCACCATACCCAGCCTGGTCAATTCATTTTTTATAAAAGTATCAAGACAATTCAATAGCAGAATAGACAATCTTTTCAATTAATGATGCTGAAACGAAAGACTTAACATATGCAAAAAACCAACAAACTCAACAAACACAAAAAACAATGAACCTTTGCCCTTACCTAACACCATAAATAAAAATTGACAAAATTTGGCTGGGCATGGCGGCTCACACCTGTAATCCCAGCACTCTGGGAGGCCAAGGTGGGTGGATCACCTGAGGTCAGGAGTTCGAGACCAGCCTGGCCAACATAGTAAAACCCCATCTCTACTAGAAACACACACACACGCAAAAATTAGCCAGACATGGTGGCACACACCTGTGATCCCAGCTACTCAGGAGGCTGAGGCAGGATAATCACTTGAACCTGGAAGCGGGAGGTTGTGGTCAACCCAGATCGCACCATAGCACTCCAGTCTGGGTGACAGAGCAAGACTCTGTCTCAAAGAAAAAAAATATTGAGAAAATTTAATCATGTACCTAATGTAGGGGTTAAAACTATAAAGCTCAAAAAGAACACATAAGAAAAACATTTTTAAATTTTTTTTTTTCCCTTGAGACAGGGTCTCACTCTGTCACCCAGGCTGAAATGCAGTGGCATGATCACAGCTCACTGCAGCCTTGACTTCCCAGGCTCAAGCAATCCTCCCACCTTAGCCTACCAAGTAACCAAGTAATTAGCCACAACTGGCTAATTTTTAAATTATATTTTAGTTAGATAAGGGTCTCCCTGTGTTTCCAGGCTGGTCTCGAAACCCTAGGCTCAAGCAATCCTGCTTCCTTTGCCTCACAAAGTGCTGAGATTACAGGTGTGAGCCACTACACCCTGCCAGAAAATTTTAATGATACTGTGTAGGCAAATATTTCTTGAAGAAGAGACAAAGCGTGAATTATAAGATAAAGTTTTGATAAATTGAAATTAATGAAAATTGAACACTTGCTCTTCAAAAGACACTGTTAAGAAAATGAAAATGCAAGGCCGGGCTCAGTGGCTTAAGCCTGTAATCCCAGTACTTTGGGAGGCCGAGGTGGGCAGATTACAAGGTCAGGAGTTTGAGACCAGCCTGGCCAACGTGGTGAAACTCCGTCTCTACTAAAAATACAAAAAAATTAGCTGGGCGTGGTGGCAGATGCCTGTAATCCCAGCTACTTAGGAGGCTGAGGCAGGAGAATCGCTTGAACCCAGGAGGCAGAGGTTGTAGTGAGCCAAGATCGCATCATTGCACTCTAGCCTGGGCAATAGAGCAAGACTCCATCTCAAAAAAAAAAAAAAAAGAAAGAAAGAAAGAAAAGAAAATGAAAATGAAAACTACAGACTGAAAGATAATAGTCACAAAACACATACCTGATGAAGGATTTGTATCTAAAATATACCAAGTACTCTTACAAGTCAATAATGCAAGACAAACAATCCAACAAGAAATTGGCAAAATATTTGAACAAGCACTTCACAAGAGATATATGGATGGCAAATAAGTTACACACAAAAAAAGTTCAACATCATTAGTCATTAGGAAAATGCAAATTAAAACCACAATGAAATAGAATTAAACACCCACTAGAATAATTTGCAGGAAACAGACTGATTATACCAAGTGTTGCAAGGCTATAGAACAATTGAAACTCTTACTATGTTGGTAGGAATGTAAAATGAAACGACCACTTTGGAAAACAGCTTGACAGTTTCTTAAAAGTTATACATATACATACCCTATGACATAGCCATTCCAATCCTAAAGTATTTATTCAATAAAAATGAATGCATATGTTCACCCAAAGACTTGTATATAAATATTATTAGCACTTTAATATCCCAAGTGTCCATCAATTGGTGAATGGTTAAACAAATTGTGGTATATCCGTATAATGGAACACTACCCAGCAATAGAAAAGAATGGGCCGACTGCAGCAGCTCATATCTGTAATCCCAGACTTTGGGAGGGCAAGGCAGGCAGATGGCTTGAGCCCAGGAATTCCAGCCCAGGAGTTCCAGACCATGGGCAACGTGACAAAACCCATCTCTACAAAAAATAAAAAAAAATTAGTTACTTGGGAGGCTGAGGAGGAAGGAGGATCACCTGAGCCCAGAGAGGTCAAGGCTGCAGTGAGCCATGATTGCACCACTGCACTCCAGCCTTGGCAACAGAGGGAGATCCTGACTAAAAAAAATAAAATAAAATAAAATAAAGAATGAATTGTTGTATATGCAACAACATGGATGAATCTCAAAATAATTATAGTAGTTAAAAGAAGCAAGACAAAAAGAGTACATACTGTGTGATTCCGTTCATGTAAAATTCTAGAAAATAAAATTAATGTACAGGGACAGAAGCAGGCCAATTTTGTCTGGACCGTGGGGTGGGTGTTAAGGAGGAAGTACTGGATCACAAAGGAGCAAGGGGAATCATTTGAGCCTAAGCCAAAATGTTCATTATCTTGATAGTTGGTTTTACAAGTATTTAAATATGCAAAAGCTAATTAAATTATACAGTTTAAATGTGTGTAACTTATTGTTCATTACTTATACCTCAGTAAAGCTGTAAAAAAAAAAAAAAAGTTGATTGGGATTGGGGCCAGGCGCGGTGGCTCACGCCTGTAATCCTAGTGCTTTGGGAGGCTGAGGTGGGCAGATCACCTGAGGCCAGGAGTTTGAGACCAGCCTGGCCAATATAGTGAGACCCCCATCTCTACTAAAAATGCAAAATATAGCAGGCACAGGGGCATGCACCTGTAGTCCCAGCTACTCGGGAGGTTGAGGCAGGAGAATCACTTGAACCTGGTAGGTGGAGGTTGCAGTGGGCTGAGATTGTGCCACTGCACTCCAGCCTGGGTGACATAGCGAGACTCTGTTTAAAAAAAAAAAAGTGTTGATTGGGTACTCTGTGTGTACAAGTTTATTCAAAGCCTCATTTTGTTGGACTGTCTGGGGATCTTCCTCTTAGAGAGGAATATTCACTGCTACTTATACTTTGTCTAATCCTGAATTTATTAATATGTAAACAATTAGTGTTCTTTTATTTACAAACTACTTAGACACTAATTAATCAAAGTCATAATTTTACAAATGAGTTTTCTCCAAGCAAACACTAATTGCAAATCGTCAATTAAATTTTTTTGCAAGTCTAATATCTTAGATTTCTTTAAATGTTCTTTAAATGTAGTAATTACTTTGAAAGTAAGCAAAACATTTATATATTTCAATGATTATAAAACTGATCAGAGGCCAGGCACAGTGACTCATGCCTGTAATCCCAGAACTCTGGGAGGCCAAGGCGGATGGATCATCTGAGGTCAGGAGTTTGAGACCAGCCTGGCCAACATGGTGAAACCCCGTCTATCCCAAAAATACAAAACTAGCCGGGCATGATGGCAGGCGCCTGTAATCCTAGCTAGTTGGGAGGCTGAGGCAGGAGAACTGCTTGAACCTGGGAGGCTGAGGTTGTAGTAAACCAAGATTGCTCTGTTGCCCAGGCTGGAGTGCAGAGGCACCATCTCGGCTCACTGCAACCTCCACCTCCCGGGTTCAAGCGATTCTCCTGTCTCAGCCTCCCAAGTAGCTGGGATTACAGGTTCACACCACCACACCCAGCTAATTTTTGTATTTTTAGTAGAGACAGGGTTTCGCCATATTGATCAGGCTGGTCTCGAACTCCTGACCTCAGGTAATCCACCCACCTTGGCCTCCCAAAGTGCTGGGATTACAGGGGTGAGCTACTGTGCCCAGCCTGATGTAATTATTTTTTAAATTATATTTATGTTTATTTATCTATGTTTTTATTTCATTTAATTATTTTATTTTTGTCACCTCGGCTGGAGTGCAATGGCTTGATCACAGCTCACTGCAGCCTCAACTTCCCAGGCTCAGGTGATTCTCCCATCTCAGCCTCCAGAGTAGCTGGACTACAGGCTCATGCCACCATGCCCAGCTAATTTTCTATATTTTTTGTAGAGATGGGGTTTTTGCATGTTGCCTAGGCTGGTCTTGAACTCCTGGGCTCAAGTGATCTGCCCACCTTGACCTCCCAAAGTGCTGGGATTACAAGTGTGAGCCACTGTGCCTGGCCTTCATCTACGTTTATTTATCCTTCTCCATATCTACAGCATAATTTTAGTTTTTATTTCTTCCTAAGGATACAGTTTTAATTATTTAACCCAGAGAAGGAGTGTTTATTATCAGACAGGCCAAGGTTGTGGATTCAGGTTGACCACTGACATCTCAGGACTGCAGACAGAGTGCCTGAGGGGCCCTTGCAGGGTGATTATCTAATCTATCACCCAATCAGTTAGGTCCCTTATTATAGGCTGTTACATCAGGAAATTTACAACGATTGGCCCAGACCGAACAGAAAGGGTGTAATTTCTTCAACTCTAGTCTTTTTTCTTCAGAGTATTTGTCCCGAACACCTTCTCTTCAGCACATCCTAAACAGCCTATTTTGCAGCTGGGACCTGATTTGGTTTGCTAAAATCTTAGTCAAGTTGTTTCACTAAAATGACAACTTTTCTTTTTCATCAACTCTTAAGACTTATAAAAATGAGAGTGATAACCAGTATCAGGAAGTCTGTTCTCTGGGGATGTCCCCTTTTTTCGGGAAGGGAAACTTAGGGCTCCTGCCTGGATGTTATACGTGGCTGCTGGCATGCGAGGAGCTGGGCAATCTCCCTAGCCTGCCACTGCACCACATGCAAACCCCTTCCTTTCAGTCTGGATCTTTACTCCTGCCCTCTGAAGAGCCCTGTAGCCTCTGATTCAGAGCCTCTCCCCTTCCGATTTTTCTGGAAAATAGTTTCTACCTCCATAAAGCAAGGGAAGGGACAAAGTTAAGCTGGCAGGGCAGGTGTTGGAGATAATCTGCACAGGTGTGCACTGGCTTGGCAACAGGTTTTTAACAAATTGCAAGTCCAAGATCAGCATGCCAGGATGGTTGGGGTCCTGGTGAAGGCTCTCTTCCTGGTGTGCGGACAGCTGCCTCCTCACTGTGACTTCACATGGTGGAGACAGAGTGCTGTGGTCTCTTCCTCTTCTATAAGGACACTAATCCCATCATGGAGGTTCCACCGTCACGACCTCATCTAAAGCTAATTACCTCCCAAAGACCCCATCTTCAAATACCATTACACTGGGGATTAGGGCTTCAACATATGAATGAGGGTAGGGTTGCAGGGAGAAAAAAAGGTTTGTTCTATTCAAGACAATCCTGAAGGGCCATTCTAGCGTCAGAGCTCACCAGTAGGGTTAGCTGAGTCTGTTGTTGGGCCTGTATTTATTCACCTTTCGGCTTCTCCCTCTACTTGTCCTGCTTCCTTCTTTTTCCTTCCAGGAGCACTGATCCTAGTACTCCTTAATAAACATGCTAAAGGGTAACTTCCTGACAGTCTGTGCCCTAGGGGAACCACACTTAGGACAGTAACTGACAGCTGTTTGTAATTTATGAGTAGCTTTTGACATGTTCTCACTATCATCTTTAATCCTCACAAACAACACTGTGAGGCATTAACTATTTTTCTGCTTTTAGGATAAGAAAACTGAGTGTCAAGAGGATATTTGCCCAGGGCCATATGGCTTATTAGAAAAAAAAACTGGGGCCCTGTGCGGTGGCTCATGCCTGTAATCTCAGCTCTTTGGTAGGCTGAGGTGGGTGGATCACTTGAGGCCAGGAGTTCAAGACCAGTCTGGCCAACATGGTGAAACCCCATCTCTACCAAAAATTTAAAAATCAGCTGCGTGTGGTGGCACATGCCTGTAATCCCAGCTACTCAGGAGGCTGAGGCAAGAGAATCTCTTGAACCCAGGAGGCGGAGATTGCGGTGAGCTGAGATTGCCACACCGCATTCCAGCCTGGGCAACAGAGTGAGACTCTGTCTCAAAAAAAAAAAAAAAAAAAAAGAAAAGAAAAGAAAAAGAAAACAAAAAAAGCTGGGATTTAATCTTGATCTCCTGACTCTGACAAAAGAAAACAAAGAAACAAATACAGGCCTGTGCCACAAGCTGGGTCACAGAAGTTGATACCCAGACACTGACTACTTATGCCTCTTTTCTGTAACAAAGCTGCATTGTCATTTCTGAAAGCATACGCATTTAGATGCCAACATGTTCACCAGTTACACTACAAGACAGAAACACTCAAAACATTAAAAAGACCAGCAAAATCTTAAAATGTTGACTGCCTTAATGAGTTTTCAGGTTTTCTCTCTGGGAAAATAACAGGCAAAAGCTGCTGTAATTCTCTCCAAGCAATGGGGCACCTAGGACACAGAGATGCCAATAGTCTCCTTAGCAACCATCCAAAATGAAGTTGCCTGAAGATGAAATCCTGATCTATTCATGCAACAGATCACATGGGGTCAGGTACTGTTTATCTCTCTAGCAGAAACCACCAGTCACTGGGATTTTAATTGTATCCTTATTATTTCTTTTAAAAAAAAAAGAAGAAGAAAACAGCAGAAATGAGACCAGTTACTAATGAGCATGCAGTGAACATAAAACCTTCAGCTGGCTTCTTTAAAGCACATACTTTTGTAAAGTGTGCTTCAAAAGCCATTGCTTACATACACACACACACACACACACACACACACACACACACACACACACGCTTTTTAGGGCTTCAGACGCTGCCTGTTATTCATTATAATTCAAAACTCACAAACCGAGCTCATTAGGTGAATGTTTGGTTCAGGAGGATTTTGCAGTCACATAGCCATTTGACTGTGATGTGTTTGCCTCACCCTGCATTGCTTTTTAATGAGCTTGCCTTAAAAGACCATAATACTGAGCAGTCCTGGGGTCAAACTGGAACTAAAGGATATAAATCAATGGCTTTTTTTTTTTTTTTTTTTTTTCATTAAAACAACCTTGCTGAAGAAGCAGGTGGTGACTGGTCATTTAACTAACTGCTGAGTCCTTGACAGTTGAGGGTCTAAATTATATTTTCTGTCACCTTTCAGAACACTATTTTATTTATTTATTTAACAAATATTTATTGATCTGTTTTTGATATTAATATGTGTCGGGCACTCATTAAGACTCAAAAGTACAGATACACAGTGGTATAATTAATTAACAAAATTTCTTTACCAACAAGTAATCTGAACCATGTTGTTTCAACCCGTTTCTGCAAATATAGAAGACTAGAGATGTTACTGGCAGAATAGCACCCTGTTTCTCATATGCATAAAGAAGAGTCACACTATTTTCAAGGGCCAATAAAGGAGCAATTTTGTAAAATCAAGTGTCTTGTCTTACGAATCAATTTTTCCTTAAGCTTTTGAAAAGAGTCACTTTGAAAATCTAACCTCTGAAGGGAAAGGAGTGCCATTTTAAAATGATAGCTGTGGCTTTTCCTTTACAGCTCTAAATGAGCTCTAGCTCTGTCACCCAGGCTGGAGTGCAGTGGTGCAATCTCGGCTCACTGCAACCTCCGCCTCCGAGATTCATGTGATTCTTCTGCCTCAGCCTCCTGAGTAGCTGGGACTACAGGCATGCGCCACCACACCCAGCTAATTTTGTATTTTTAGTAGAGATGGGGTTTCATCATGTTGGCCAGGATGGCCATTTTCTTTTTATTCTCCTCCCCATTTTCTTTTATTCTGCCTAATGGCCTATTAATAGAATTTAAAAAGGTTTCAAGCCCCTTGGCTGGTGGCAAATATCCTCAAGTTTGGGCTTTATAATTATAGCTGAATCTCCTCTGCCACTTTTTCTAGCATGCCCTATGGGTTTGTTGTTAGAGACACAACAGTAGATGCCTGACATGCTGTCAGAATCATGCTGTTTGTAAAATACTGTGAAATCTCCCATGATTTGTGGAGCAATTTTGAAAGTCAAGTCAGGGAATCTTAGACTCCTTATGTAGCGAATTTGTAGCAAGCTGGCAGCAGCAGTGGGCGTTTAATGTATGTGTTCATTCTCTTACTCCAATTTTAAGTGGGTTTCCGATCTTGAGGGAGTTGTTTTCTCCCATTTTCTCTGGCACCTGTCTTCTTAAGCAAAATTGCGTGATGCTGTAAGTACTCTCATGAGTTTGGGAGGTGGGGCAGGGAGTGAAAGGCTAGGGAAAAATAATTATATCAAGAAATCAGATTAAAGAGCTGTAAAACTTTAGAGCTGGAAGAGGACTGAAAAATTATTTGTCTTGTTCACTGCTCTATACCCAGAGCAATGAATATTTAATCGGTAATTATTGAATGTGTACATGAGTGAAGCATCACTCTTTCCCATTTTACAGATGGGAAATCTGGAGTCACAACGACGAATGATGTACCTACAGTTTCACAGGAAATTGGGGGAGCCAGAATTCTAAACCAGGCTTCTCAGACTTTCACATGCACAGCAATCACCTGGGGATATTTTTAAAATGCAGATTCTGGCCGGGCACAGCGGCTCACGCTTGTAATCCCAGCACTTTGGGAGGCTACAGCGGGTGGATCACGAGGTCAGGAGATTGAAACCATCCTGGCTAACACAGTGAAACCCTGTCTCTACTAAAAATACAAAAAATTAGCCGGGCGTGGTGGTGGGCGCCTGTAGTCCCAGCTACTCGGGAGGCTGAGCCAGGAGAATGGCGTGAACCCGGGAGGCAGAGCTTGCGGTGAGCCGAGATTGTGCCACCGCACTCCAGACTGGGCTACAGATCGAGACTCCGTCTCCAAAAAAAAAAAAATGCAGATTCTGCTTCAGTAGGTTGGAGATGGGCCTCTAAATTCTACATTTCTAATAAAGCACTGAGATAACTTAATATTGTTAGTCCTGGGACTACACTTTTTGGGGTTTTTTGTTTTGAGACAGGGTCTTGCTCTATTGTCCAGACTGGGGTGCAGTGGTGCCTTTATGGCTCACTACAGCCTTGACTTCCTGGGCTCAAGGATCCTCCCACCTCAGCCGCTCAAGAAGCTGGGACCATTTTTTGTGGAGACAGGCTCTAGCCATGTTGCCAAGGCTAGTGTTGAACCCCTGGCCTCAAGTGATCCTCCCACATCAGCCTCCCAAAGTTCTCGGATTACAGATGTGAGCAACCATGCTCGGCCACAAGCACCACACTTTGAATAGCAAGATTCTAATCACACATTTCAAACTTCTTTTTATTATTATTATTTTTTTTTTTGAGATGGAGTCTCACTTTGTCGCTGAGGCTGGAGTGCAGTGGCGCTATCTCAGCTCACTGCAACCTCCATCTCCCAGGTTCAAGTGATTCTTCTGCCTCAGCCTCCCAAGTAGCTGGGACTACAGGCATGTGCTACCATGTCCAGCTAAGTTTTATATTTTATGAAATATAAAAATATAGAGATGGAGTTTCACCACACTGGCCAGGCTGGTCTTGAACTCCTGACCTCAAATGATCCACCTGCCTCGGCCTCCCAAAGGGCTGGAATTACAGGCATGAGCCACCACCCCTAGCTCAAACTTCTCATAAGTATTCCCATGTTTAAAAAAATATACAACTGGCTTTACCAGTTGTGTATTTTGTTTTACTCATTAAATTTGAGATTTTAAAACTGGATTATGTTACAATCAGCCCTTATTGCATCACAAATGAGTATGTGGAGATTGTAAACTAAGTGAACTGACTTATCCAGTTGCCAAGGTGATGCAGGATTTTTCTCAACCCCTTTGTCAGACTTGCGACGGGGGTACCCCATTTACTCAGCCTGCCACGCTCAACCCCTTGCAGGAGGGAGCACATGAGTGAGCAAGTGCGGGATCTGGGTGGCTGCTTTGGGTGCTGCCGAGAGCAGGCTGCTTGCAGGCCTGGCAGCAGTGCCCAAGTTGGGGTGCCTGCAACCCCTGAAACTCCAGAGGGCACGTTACAGTGTTCTTTTAGCTCTGCTGTCTGTGGACAGCGGTGTGTTATCAGTTCAGTGAGCCCCTTGCCTCATGGTGTGGGGTGGCTGCCCTCTGCCAGTGCGCGCAAAGGGCCAGTGTGACAGCCTTTTTTGGGTACCCACATTCAGTGGGTCCCAAGCTCTTGTCTGGCATCCAAGATGAATGAGATAGCCCAGACACTTGAAGGATGGTGAAGGCGGAGAATTGTGTTAGGCAATGGGAAATGGCTCTCAGCAGAGAGGGTAGCTGGAGAGGGGACAGGACAGGCAGGTAATCTTCCCATGAAATCCGGCTGTCTCCAGCCGGCTCTTCCTTGTAGTCAAGCTGTCTCTCTGAAATTAAGCCATCTCTCCTCTGAAGCCCATCTGTCTCTCTGAAGGCAAGTTGCCTCCCTCCAGTCAAGCCACTTCTCTCCCTCTACTGAGTCTGGGGTCTTTATAGGCACAGGATAGGGGCATGGGGTGGGCCATAGGTAGTTTCAGAAATGGCAACATTCAATCAGTGAAAAGACATTATTCAGAAAGAACCGATCGGAAGAGAGCCGGCAAACGGGGATAGACGTTCTCACTTTGGATGCAGGTTTCAGGCTTTTGGGCTCAAAGGTAGGGTTTTGCCAGGGACCCACCTGTCTGCCTAGAATTTCTCTGCTCCCTACCTCTATCAAAGTGTATGGTTAAAATGAGAATTTTTTTTTTTTTTTGAAACAGAATCTTGCTTTGTTGCCCAGGCTGGAGTGCAATGGCATGATCTTAGCTCACTACAACCTCTGCCTCCTGGATTGAAGAGATTCTCATGTCTCAGCCACCCAAGTACATGGGATTACAGGCACGCACCAACACACCCAGCTAAGTTTTGTATTTTTATTAGAGGTGGGGTTTCACCATTTTGGCTAGGCTGGTCTTGAACTCCTGACCTCAAATGATCCCACCTCAGCCTCCCAAAGTGCTGGGATTACAGGCATGAGCCACCCCATCCAGACCTAGACCAAGGACCAAGGTTTTACGATGCAGATTAAGCCTCCCTGTAGCAAGCTTCAGAGTTCTTATCAGACCTGAAAAGGTGCCAGACTCTTAGTGAATTCTCTCCTAGATCAGGAAAAAGACTTGGAAAGCAACAGGGACTTTTTTTTTACAAAATGTAGATTTTCCCCACAAGAGGCAGCTTTGCAGGGTCATTTCAAAATGTCAAAGGAATACATTTTGGAATATTTTTATTTCTTTCAGGGCCTGCTCTCTGTCATGTGATGTTATACCAAAGTCAGGCTGGAATTTGGTGTCTTATTGCTACAAAAAGTCTGTTTCTTCAATCTTAAGGTTTCTGCTGTAATGTTAAAACTGCCTAGCTGTGCCTGAATTTCAAAGGGAGGAAAGTAAAATGAGGGATATCAGACAACCCCCTTCCAATCACGACCTGAACTAGATTTTCAGGTTTACTTTGGAATGCCTTTGGCTGAGGCAGGGGGCAGGCATCAGTAGGTTGAGGTGCATAGAATTTTATTTTTGGTTTACATTATCATGAGACAAAAAAACCGGAAGTTGGAGGACCATGTTGGAGCATGTGTTCAGTGAGTTCAAGCAAAGGGGAAAGGGTCTGCGTTTGTCCCTTGTCTCCTCACTCATTCTGGAGGAGTGCTTCTTCTGACCACCATACTGCCACTCAAGCAGCCCAGCTACTCGGGAGACTGAGGCAAGAGAACTGCTTGAACCTGGGAGGTGGAGGTTGCAGTGAACTGAGATTGGGCTACTATATTCCAGCCAGGGTGACAAAGCAAGACTCCATCTCAAAAAAAGAGAAAACCTTGGTCTTCATAACCTCTTATCTTTTTTTAATTTTTCTTTTTTTTTTTTTTTTTTTTTGAGAGGGTAGCAGCAAGATCATGGCTCATGGCAGCTTCAGCTTCCTGGGCTCAAGTGATCCTCTCACTTCAGCTTCCCAAGTAGCTAATAATTTTTTTATTTGTAGAGACAGGGTCTTGCTTATGCTGCCCAGGCTGGCCTAGAACTTCTGGCTGAAGCAATCCTCTTGCCTCGGCCTCCCAAAATGCTGGGATTTACAGGTATGAGCCACCACACTTGGCCCCAGATAGTTCTTTCTACTGATTCCAGGCCTTTAGATAATAACTCTTTCAACCAATTGTCAATCAGAAAATCTTTGAGTCCGCCTATGACCCAGAAGCCCCCACTTCTGTTTATTCTACCTTTCTAGACCAAACCAATGTACATCTTACATGGATTTGTTGTGGGACCTTTCCTTAGTTCAGCTAAAGACAGGGTTCCTTGTCCCACAGCCGCGAAAGTTTAGGCTTGCAGATGGTTTGAAGGGTGAGTAAAACAGGGTATTATTGGGTGAAAAGGAATAAAAGGGGGAACGGGGACTCTCCGCAAGGTCGGAGTTACTCTAGTGTGCTTCCCGCCTTGCAGTTTGAATCCTAGGTTCCACACAGGAAGAGGAGGGGCCAGGCTCCTCCCCGCTACCAAGGTCGTGAACTCCTGTAGCTCCACCCCAGTGCACAGGCCGGTTGGAGTTTTGCCAGGGTCCCCTCCCGGACCCCTCCCACCCAGCTGTCTCATATTGATTGATGTCTATGTCTCTCTAAAATGTATAAAACCAAGCTGTAGCCCGATCACTTTGGGCACATGTTGTTAGGACCTCCTGAGGCTGTGCAATAGTCATGTCCTTTAACCTTGGCAAAATAAACTTCTAAATTGATTGAAACTCACCTCAGATACTTTTTGGTTTACAGTTGATTAGTTAAGCTTAGAATAGTTTGTCCCCCTGAAACCAGCTAACCACAGAGAATACCCTCTCCTCTTCAGATTACTGAGACTTTCCCTGCTTGCAAAAGAACCCAAACCATAAAAGTCACCCCATCTGTAACTTGTTTCCCCACCGGAAAAAAAAAAGTCTAAGGTAAAACCACCTTAAGACACTCTGGAGTGCAATAGCCAGAAAAAGATAATCTCCTTAGAGAGAGCACATGAGCGAGCACAAGCTATCCTTATGACCTAGCTGTGGAAATCCTGTAACCTCACTTTCACCACATTCTATTTCTTTGAAGTGAATCACCAAGGGTCTGGCCCACATCATGAGGGAATGTACTAGGCTTCACATTTTCAAGAAAGTAGTGTCAGATGTATTGGGACATATTTTGAAACCACCTGATGGTCATATCCAATGGCAGTAGAAGGAGTTGCCCAGGAAGATAGGCGGTAACTCAGGTCCAATAGCAGCTTGTTCTAGCATTCTCTCAGCATAAGTATTACTGTCCTCATTTTTCTTGCTTGGAGGAATTAAAATAATATAGAGTTCATCTAAATTCAAATAGTACTATAGCAGGTGCAACATATTTACTCTAGTCTGCTGCCTCACGCAAGAAGATATTGGTTAAATCTGTCTGGATATAGAGAGGAATTTTATCCTAGTATTTGTCTCTCTGCCATTTGGCAATCCCACCACCACAACCAATACAGAAAATCAGGGATGTTAGGTGCACATTTTGGAAAATCATCAGAGACACATGCTTTATGCAAAAAAAAAAAAAAAAAAAAATAGAAGAGTGAGAGAGAGATGTTTTCCTCACAGAGGGAAGAGATTCTTGGAAGGAAGCCTCATAGAGTTAACCAAAATAATGAATAAGCTGAGTCTAAAGAGTCACAGTAATTATTTCATGTTAAAGATGTTAGAAGAAAAAAAATACTAAAAAAAATTTTGAATTAGAATTAAATTTAAAAGGCTAAATTATAACTCTCATAAGACTAATGGTCAATTTTTTGTCTGGGTTCTTTGTGGCTATTGGATTTGTGATTTACAAAGAGGATGTTTGACCCCAGGGAAGCAATTAACATCCCTTTCAAAAAACAGCATTCATTGCTCAAGGTCTCTGAAAGCTGAAGGAACTGTAAAAGATCAATAATCAGTTTTAAAATGTGATTCACATAATGCTGTCTGGATTCAGGAAATGGGCAAATTCTGATTTTTTTTTATTTTTATTTATTTATTTTTTGGAACAAAGTTTTGCTCTTGTTGCCCAGGCTGGAGCGCAATGGCATGATCTTGGCTCACTGCAACCTCTGCCTCCCATGTTCAAGCGATTCTCCTGCCTCAGCCTCCTGAGTAGCTGGGAATACAGGTGCCCACCACCACGCCTGGCTAATTTTTGTATATTTAGTAGAGACAGGGTTTCACCATGTTGACCAGGGTGATCTTGAACTTCTGACCTCAGGTGATCCACCTGCCTCGGCCTCCGAAAGTGCTGGGATTACAAGCGTGAGCCACCATGCCCAGCTGATTATTTTATTAATGAGGGGTACATAGGAACAAAAAAATATAAAATTATAAGAAACTGCTAAGGGATTTCTCTCCTGCCATGGTTGAATCTGAACCTTGAAGCCAGAAAAATAAATAGCAATGGAGCAGAAATATCACTACTGTCTCCTCTCAGGAGTCATTCCATCTTGATCAATTCTGTCCTTCCAAGCATAGCTTGAGTTTACTGGTCCTGAGACATTACAGAGATGTGTCCACCTTGGGCAACTAGCCACAGAAAAAAGACTTGTGACCCAGGCCAGTTTGTCTTCACTTGGTGGCCAGCCTGTGAGGTGTTAATGTCCACAGAGTTGAACACATATACAGACAGACCAGTTTCCTGGCACTCGATTCTCCTAGTTCAACAATTCCAGAAGAAAGACCATACCTTTCTTTCTGGTTGCTTACCAGGCAAATGCTGTAGAAATCCACTATATCTAGAAATAAAAGCAACTAGGAAATCAAGCAACTGTGGATTTCAGGGCTTCAATTTTAATGGGCTATAAAGGCTTTTCTTGATGAGTGATCAAAAGATGCTGTGGAAAAAAATAAAACAAAAAAGACAATGGCTTTGAATTTGCTGGGCGTGGTAGCACATGCCTGTAATCCCAGCTACTCAGGAGGCTGAGGCAGGAGAATTACTGGAACCTGGGAGGCAGAGGTTGCAGTGAGCCAAGATCGCACCACTGCACTCCAGCCTGGGTGACAGAGTGAGACTCCATCTTGAAAGACAATGGCTTTGGTGTGGAGGCTGATGAAGAGGATTGTGAGCATGGGAATCAGTATTGTAGAGGATTGAGCGCTGATTTGTCTGGGGTACTCTTACACTGTTCAGGGTGCATTTTTTTTTTCTTTTTCTTTTTTTCTCCTTAACATAAAATGAGAAAGGATGCATTTTTGAATCCAAGTACTTATTGACCAACTATTTCACATTCACATTATGAAAACTTCACACTACCTTTGCTCAGGTCTGTGCCAGAATCAACTTTTAATGCTATATTTAATAGAGAAAATGATGAGGAAGTTTTTACAAAGAAGGAATGACAGAATTAGAATATAACAATTTTGCAATCCCTACTGAATTACTGGGTCTAGGCAACATTCATCAATGGCTGCTAACATTCTAGAAAGAAAGAAAACCAGACATTATATATCTCACGTTAGAAGTGCACAAGACCACTGAAACAGTCTTCCCCTCCACCAAAATCCAACCTGAGTGTGATCATACCTCGAAATCTACCTACCACGTTTAGAAAATACTCAAGGGAAGGCCAGGAGCGGAGATTCACACCTGTAATCCCAGTACTTTGGGAGGCCAAGGTGGGTGGATGGATTACTTGAGGTCAGGAGTTCAAGACTAGCCTGGCCAACATCACGAAACCCCAGTCTCTAATAAAAATACAAAAATTAGGTGGGCCTGGTGGTGTGCGCCTGTAGTCCCAGTTACTTGGGAGGCTGAGGCACAAGGATCACTTGAACCTAGGAGGCAAAGGTTGCAGTGAGTCGAGATAGCACTACTGCACTCCAGCCTGGGTGACAGAGTGAGAGGCTCTGTCTCAAAAAAAAGAAAAAAAAAAAAAAAAAAAAGGCTGGGTGTGGTGGCTCACACCTGTAATCCCAGCACTTTGGGAGGCCACGGCGGGTGGATCACCTGAGGTCAGGAGTTCGAGACCAGCCTGGCCAACATGGTGAAACCCCGTTTCTACTAAAAATACAAAAATTAGCTGGGTGTGGTGGCGTGTACCTGTAGTCCCAGCTTCTCAGGAGGCTGAGGCAGGAGAAGTGCTTGAACTCAGGAGGTGGAGGTTGCAGTGAGCTGAGATCGTGCCCCTGTACTCCAGCC
The DNA here is from genome assembly GCF_009828535.3 of Hylobates moloch. Classification (NCBI taxonomy): domain Eukaryota; kingdom Metazoa; phylum Chordata; class Mammalia; order Primates; family Hylobatidae; genus Hylobates; species Hylobates moloch. Next base: position 106,822,788 of record NW_026652279.1, read on the forward strand.
TGGCAACAGAGTGAGACTCCGTCTCAAAAAAAAAAAAAAAAAAACACAAGGGAAGAAGTAACGTTATACATGAGACCTTGGAGATGCAATCAGAAAACTCTAGAATGTAGAAAACTGTATAGGAGGGCCGGGTGCGGTGGCTCACGCCTGTAATCCCAGCACTTTGGGAGGCCAAGGTGGGCGGATCATGAGGTCAAGAGATCGAGAGCATCCTGGCCAACATGGTGAAACCCCATCTCTTCTAAAAATACAAAAATTAGCTGGGCATGGTGGCACGTGCCTGTAGTCCTAGCTACTCGGGAGGCTGAGGCAGGAGAATCGCTTGAATCTGGGAAGTGGAGGTTGCAGTGAGCCAAGATCGTGCCACTGCACTCCAGCCTGGCAACAGAGCGAGACTCTGTCTCAAAAAAAGAAAAAAAAAACTGTGTAGGACAAGTAAATTAGTTTTCATCAACAATGACAGAGAGTGGTGTATGAAACAGAGAGAAAGAGGAGGAGAGAGGAGGGGAACAGAGGGAAGACAAGGAGAAAAGAGAGGAGAGGACTAAGAGACATCAAAACCAGCCGCAATGTATGGACCTTATTTGGCTTCCAATCTAAATACACTGTAAAAAAAAAAAAAAAAAAAAAAAAGGCCAGAGTCATATACACTCTTTTTATCCTTTCGCTTTTCCTTTTGGCTGAAAAATGCAGACATTATGGTGCCCCATGCACACAAGGACACCACACAGGGATGGTAAAATAATGAGATGGAAGGACCGTAGTCCCCAACAGCTTTATATGCAGCAGAGCCACCATGTCGGCTCAGTCGTTTACACACAAGGGAAGTGAATTATGTTGACAAAGCTATGGCAAGAGCTCGACCTATAGAAAGAGTCCTTAAACTGAACATTCCTTGACTCCACCCATTGATATTTATCTAATATTTTCACCTACCTCTGGATGTGAAAACTGTCTTCCCCTGATGCTTATGTATTTGGGGAGGAAATCCATCAAAAAGGAAGCCCCTAGCTTTTGCCCTTAGTGGAATGTGGACACAATTGCTCATTGATATTCAGCACACATGGCTTCTCTGGCTTTGAAATCTGAACACCAGTGAGGATCTGTCTGTTTAATACGGTATTTTAGGGCTTATTCTTATTTGTGGTTTTTATTTGGGCACTTTGTTCAAGTATTTCAGTGCTGTTTCCTAACTATAATTTTATTTAATATATAAAATATGATATACATGTTTTGGTAAATTACATATGAAAATAAATTGGATTTCAATACAGTAATGATAAATCGAATTTTTTCATGCTTTATTTAACACTTTATTCCCACAGCAATACCTAATGAGCAATTAAAGTGACTTACTGAGAGTGAAGGCTTCTTGCAGGCCACAGCACACATATGTCACATCAGACATAAGGCACCGAATAGAAACAATTCAACGGAATCATGTCATCCATCAGGCAAAATACATGCAGAGTCTTCTCTGATCTCCCAGAAGGAGCAATGCTTTGTGTGTATGTTTTGTTTTGTTTTCTTGTTCTGAGTTATCACTTGGTAGATGGTCCTGTTCCTATTTTGCTATACAGCAAAGAATTACAAAGCCTTGTCAATTCTGCCTCCTAAACCTATTTCTGATATTTTCAAATTAATCCACTTCCTTTCATCTTCACTACCACTTTCCTAATCAAAACCACTATCCTTTTCCATTTGGATTAGTAAAATAGTGTTTCAACTGGTCTCTTGGTTTTCATTCTGGTCTCCTCCAATCCATCTTTTCCACAGCAACTACAGGGATCTTTTGAAAGTGTAAATATTATCTTAAATTAACCTTCCAGTTGTCCAGGCATGGTGGCTCATGCCTGTAATCCCAGCACTTTGGGAGGCTGAGGCGGGTGGATCACAAGGTCAAAAGTTCAAGACCAGCCTGACCAACATGGTAAAACCCTGTCTCTATTGAAAATACAAAAAATTAGCTGGGGGTGGTGGCGTGCACCGGTAGTCCCAGCTACTTAGGAGGCTGAGGCAGGAGAATCGCTTGAACCTGGGAAGCAGAGGTTGCAGTGAGCCAAGATTGCGCCACTGCACTCCAGCCTGGGCGACAATGAGGCTCCGTCTCAAAAAACAAACAAACAAAAATTCTCCTTCTGGTTTACATTTGCTTTGTACAAGGTCTCCAAGGCCTTGCATGGTCTAGCCACTCCCTCCCTCTTCAGCCAATGGCACTGCCACAGTTTGACTACATCCTGCCCACTGGCATCCTCTCTCTCCCACAGATACCAACATACCAGGGGCTTCCCTCTTCAGGGTTTGCAGATGCTACTTCCTTTTCCTAAAACGCTGCTGAAGAAATAAATAATATTAAACATAAAGGTAATAAACACTTAATACTCATCACTTCCTAATTATTTTTCTGTATTTTATTATTATCCATGCTCTTAAAATTATATTTAATGTATCTATCTAGTGAAAATACTATACAATGTATTACAATACTATACAGTTTATTTATTTATTTATTGAAACTTAGTCTCGCTCTGTTACCCAGGCTGGGATGCAGCGGCATGATCTTGGCTCACTGCAACTTCCATCTTCTGGGTTCAAGCGATTCTTGTGCCTCAGCCTCCTAAGTAGCTGGTATTACAGGGGTGTACTACCACGCCCAGTTAATTTTTGTATTTTTAGTAAAGACGGGGTTTCTCCATTTTGGCAAGGCTGGTCTCAAACTCCTGGACTCAAGTGATCCACCCGCCTTGGTCTCCCAAAGTGCTGGGATTACAGGTGTGAGCCACTGTGCCTGGCCTATAGAGTTTATATACTATACAATGTACAGTGCATCTCTTCCAACTTTGCCTTCAGTGATCTCTTCTTGGCAGCTTGAAATCAGCTATTGTAGAAGTACTTGCACCATGGAAATTGGAAAACACTACAAATCAGGGCTTTCCTGGGGGTAGGGGAGTTTAAGGAGCCCAGCTGTTAAACATTTGCCAGTATACTGCTGCCTATAATAAAACTTTTGTGTTTCTTTTCAATTATTTATATAATTGCAATATATATAAATGCAATATAATTAATGCAGTTACAAAATAATTTCTATATCATAATGTTAAATTCTTTTAATACATTTTCTCATTTAGTCACATAATAACTCTACAAAGTGAGTATAATAATTCCATTATATAAGCAAGGAAACAGGTGCAGAGAGATTAACATAATTAGGCTGGTATGCAGCAGAGGTATCACTTGGAAATATGTTTGACTGGCCAGGCACAGTGGCTCACGCCTGTAATCCCAGCACTTTGGGAGGCAGAGGTGGGCAGATCACCTGAGGTCAGGAGTTCGAGACCAGCCTGGCCAACATGGTAAAATTCCATCTCTAATAAAAATACAAAAGTTAGCCAGGCATGGTGGTGCGTGCCTGTAGTTCCAGCTATTTCGGAGGCTGAGGCACAAGAATTGCTGGAACCTGGGAGGTGGAGGTTGCAATGAGCCAAGATAGTGCCACTACACTCCAGCCTGGGTGATAGAGGAAGACTCTGTCTCAAAAAAAAAAAAAAAGTAAAAAGTTTGACTCCAAAGCTCATGCTCTCTCTCTATACTAAACAATATGGAAACTATTTTAGGAAGTATTTCTTTTTGTTTGTGTATAACTGGGGAAACAAGGGATCACCCAGGAATTTGGGCATTCTATGAAGGAGGGAACTGTTAGGGTTGAAGGGAAAGGCAGGGAGAATTCAGAGAAGGAGTTTTATAGCCTTGGTGTCATATCGAAGCAAAATTATCTACCTACTACATCACTAATGTCAGGGAAATTGAATGAATTACCACAATGTCGTATTCATTTGTAATTTTTGAATGACAATGTTTATGTTAGTAACCAATAGGTAATGAGTCTGGTTTATTAAGAAAGACCCGGTGGTAGCATTTTTTGCCTATATGAACTCCCCTGGAGGTAATACTTTCTCTTGCTAGAATGTTTCTGAGTAAGTGTGAACAAAGAAAATCTCTGGCCTAGAGAGATCAGGCCTGTGTATGACAGACAAGGACAAAATCTGAAAGTGAACTCAGCTATCTGTTAAAGTCATTCTAATTCCCTCAACTCACTTGTAACATCTTGCCTAATGGCTTTGCTGCTTATTCTCTAATAGCTACCTGATAGAATTGTGGTGTTCTGAATTAACAAGGCATGAGGGAAGTCTAGCTGTAAGGCTTTCTGGTAAACTTTTTCACATGTCTTAGACTTTGGAAACTGGCCCAGTTCTAATGAACTATATTGATTAGAAAAATATCGATTAGAATTCTATCGATTAGAACTCTATCATTTAGAACAATGATTCTCAGATTTTGGTGTGCCTAAGAAACACTCTGGGAGCTTGCTAAAAGTGTCAATTTCTAGACTGACCTCCAGAAAGTCTAATTTTGTTTGCCTGGATTGGGGCTCAGGTGTCTTCACTTTAAAACACATTTCCCCTAGGTAATTCTAATGCAACTTGTACAGGAACCAGAGGCTTAGAGCACTCATCTAGACTGAAGCATGTTTTGTGGTGGGTGTGGTGTTAGGGGTTTTTCTTGCTGCAGCTAGTCTAGAAGACCCACAAAAAAGAATGTAGTTCTGCCTATTAAGCAGATTGGGGCTGGGCACGGTAGCTCATTTTGCCTGTAATCCCAGCATTTTGGGAGGCTGAGGTGGGTGGATTGCTTGAGCCCAGGAGTTCAAGAGGAGCCTGAGAAACATGGTGAAACCCCGTCCCTACAAAAAATACAAAAATTAGCTGGGTGTGATGGTGTGCACCTGTAGTCCCAGCTACTTGAAAGGCTGAAGTGGGAGGATAGCTTGAGCCTGAAAGGTCAAGGCTGTAGTGAGCTGTGATCATGCCATTGCACATTCCAGCATGGGTGACAGAGCAAGACTCCATCTAAAAACAAAACAAAAACAAAGCAGCAAAGAAGGTTGGGTGGCCTTGAGGTCTGACCTAGAATCTAAGCCCTAGATAAAGATGGAGCTTCAAGTTGACCTAAGCACTACTAGACTTTTTTGAAAAATTGCAGCCAGCAATGAGTTCTTGCGCCCTCCTTCCTAGAATTGCATTTGCGCCTTAAAAATTTTGATAACAACTTGCCTAGTTAATCATCTGAGGGAGTAAAAAATTTTGGTGTTACCTTTTCTGGGGCACTGACCTCTGCATCCTATGCTCTGTGAGCCCCATCCTGGGATATGGTCTCAGCTCTTGGATGTTGATATGTTTAATGACATATAGGGCTATATTGAGGAAAAATAATACCTACTCTGGCAAATTGTTATAAGGATTAAATGAGATAATACAGAAAATAACCGAGGATCTGGCATATCATGAGTCCTTAGGAAGGTAGGGATCTGACTATAGTATCTATCACCTTAAGGGTCTCCACAGTAAATCTGTGAATTTGGTTCACAGGGGCCATGCCCTACTTTTCTCTCAGGGTTCTGTAAACATCCCTCTTCAAGCTAGAAGGGGTTTGAAAAGGACAGACAGGAGAAGCTTGCTCTTTGTTCAACAATGTACGAGGAAGAGGTGCTCAATAAGTTGTTTTTTTCTTTCTTCTATATATCCTTTTTAAATCTCCACTTTTCCTTTCTTCGCTAGCCCTTTCATCAGCCATTTTTTTCTCTCCCAATCTCTGTGTACACACACATACACACAGACCCACACCACATACACATTTTAAGGCCTCCCATGACCCAGAGACCAAAGCCAGGGTTCCAATCTTTAAAGTCCATTCCTGGGGTGCTCTAGACTTTGCTTCTCTTCTCCCATGGTCTCATATTTCAGTTTATTCCTTCTACTTAATTAAAGCTTAGAGCAGTTCCCTTCATCTGCTTACCCTTTATATGTTTTAATAAGGCCCTTTTCCAAGTTGTTGCACAAGAAGAAACCTTCATTTTCTGCTTAAAAATTTTTTTTGTTGTTTTTCTTTTTTTTTTTTTTTTTGTAGAGATAGGGTTCTCGCTATGTTGACCAGGCTGGTCTAGAACTCCTAGCTTCAAGTGATCTTCCCATCTCGATCTCCCAAAGTGTTGGGATTACAGGTGTGAGCCACTGCGCCTGGCCAAAAAAATTTTGTTTTTAGTATTTATTTTTTAGAGACAGGACTTTGCTCTGTCACCCAGGCTGGAGTGCATGGTACGATCATGACTTACTGTAGCCTTGAACTCCTGGGCACACACAATCCTCCCACCTCAGTCTCCCAAAGTTAGGGTTACAGGGTTGAGCCACTGAGCCTAGCCTGAAACTTTCATCTTCAACACACTCCTGGTCTCTCCCATCTTTCCTATTAGTTTTCCTAGCTAACCGCAGAGTTCTGACAGCTTTTCCTGGCCCTATGCTGAACACACATAAAATTTCCTCAATTTTGTGCAAGGCTCTGATGTGTGATTCAATAAATTACTTGCCATTCTTAACAATACATTACTGTTTGTTTCTCTTCAGCAAATGTTCTTTCACCCAAAGCCTACTGAAACCTGACAATGTGTTAAACACTGTGCTAGACATTGTGGATATAAAATGAATAAAGCGCTATTTTTTATTTGTCAATTATACCTCAATAAAGCTCTTTTCGCCTAGGAGGAGTTCATTGTCTGGAAAGCAAAGGCAGATAGGTAAACATATATATTATAGTGCAGAGTGCTAAGTATCACACTGTGATGTGAAGAAAAACTAATTTCTTCTGGGGAAGTTGATAAAAGATCTCATAGGAAATGACATTTTCATTGGTCTTGAACCATAAGTAGGAGTTTGCCAACCAGAGGACAGGGGTGAGAGTGAGGGCAGGGGCAAAATAGGGCTTCCGAGGGAAGGGAATCCAGTGTGCAGAGGCTCTGAAATGACCGACGAAGATTCTGACATATTCAGGGTAGTCTGCTGGGTTTGGTTTGGTTCGGTGCATGGTGGAGTGATTGTGGGAGGTGCAAAGGGATGAAATTGAGAGGGCCCAGTTGAAGCAGGAGGATTGAATTTTATTCTAGAGGCAATAAGAGAAAGAGAAAACTGTTTAAGCAGGGGAGGAAACGATCAGGTTTGTCTCTTACTTGTTCGTTTCGTTACAGACCTCCGGGTTTTGGAAACTGAGGTGCTCTGCTTGCTTAATCAGAACAGCTCGGGCAGCCTCTGAGCTGAAACACGGCTTTTTTTTTTTTTTTTTCCAGGTCTAGAAACGGCATGTTTTCAATATACCCAGGGCTATTAAGTTTGATCCCAGTGCTCATTTGCGCTAATGACGTTGGCCAGGGACGCCAGTTTACTACCCTGACTCTGTCCTTCAAATATTGTCTCTCTCTCTTGGTTAGGGTTGGACATGTTCTGACAACTTTCGTCTCTTTGAACCCCACTTTTCCGTTCTGATAATCTTTTTCTTCAGTTATGCTGACCATGTCTTTAAATACATTGCTAACGTTTTAGCTCATCCCACCCTACGTTTTAATCCCTCAGATACAGACAACGCTGACAGCCACGCCCACCCAAGAAATTTCCGAAGCAGAAAGTTTGTCTGCAACAGCGCGCCGTACTGACGTAGCATTGCGCAGGCGCAGTCCCGGCTTCTCGCGGCGTGTTCCTCTTTCCTTCGGTTCCCAGTGTTCTGGCAGGTGAGGAACGGCGGCTCTTCGCCTCTCAGCGCGGATAGTCGTTTGCTCCGGACGCCCGCTCCTCAGTCCTGCGGCTCCTGGGGTCGCTGCTGCAGCCCGCACGCCTCCACTGGCTACAGACCCATGGCCGAGCGCGGGGAACTCGACTTGACCGGCGCCAAACAGAACACAGGAGTGTGGCTAGTCAAGGTAATGTTCGCGAGTCTCCCACTTGCGCTCCTCCTAACACAAGAATAGTTTAAGTAACTTGAGCCTATCCCGCTCCGTGCGCCTCTTAAAGTTCTTTTACGGCTATCTCGTTAGAGCTTCACATATTTTGAGAGGCAGGAGTCATTGTTGTATCTGTTTGCAGATGAGGAAATTAGGGACGCAAAGTGTCTTTCAGCCAGTTACTAGTCTGAATCTGCCTGGACGAGATCTCTTTCTCACGGCTTTCCTGGAGTCTTGTCTTGGTGTCCCCAGATTTGGACGGTGCATTTTATCCCAGACTGAAGAATTCCTTGTATCTTCCCTTGGTGAAACTGGTTTTAGCCATGAGCCTATGTGAGGTAGTTGAATGTCTACTGTATTCTGTACAGTTTTCTCGGCCAGAAAGTAGGACTGGTCCTTGCCTATTCTTAAAAGTGTTCTCTTAGGTTGATGGTCCTTAATGAAGCTCTCAAAAGAGGCGAGAGCGCCCTGAACTCACAGAAGGAGAGGTCAGGAGAGGTCATTGGACTGGAGTATTCTTTTAGAGCACATTTGGGTCTCGTGAAACTGGCCGTCAATAAACGTTTTATGTGAAGACAGCAATTTTGGTTAGCTCACAGTGAGCACTATTTGTGCTTTATTGTTTGATATTGGGGAGTGTTTTCTCCTAGGGGAGTTTCATAATACTTAAGCATATTCAAAATGTGATCCTGAAAGTCGTTGAAACTTAAAATGTAAGGACTTTTGGTTTCTTAATGCTTTAACTGTTTTATCACATGGCTGAGTTCTCGTTAATTAAACCTAAGAGGTCTTTCTTGTCGGCCTTCCTAAAACAGCTCCCTTATGATCATTTGCTAACACGACGGATCTGTATTACATTCTTCAAAGCACTTTTCACAGTGTAGAGTGATTTTGTGTTCATATGTTCAAAGTCGATTACCTCTGAACACACAAAATCACATTCCATGAGAACAGAATCTTTGCCTGTCATACCCAGAATAGTGTTTGGCACATGGTAATTACTCAACAAATAGATGATAAGTAAATGCATGACCTCTCATTCTTCAGCCCTCGCCTTAGTCTGTGGCACTCATTTGACTTATTTCCAAGCTCGGTGTGACTTAAAAGGATGGATTAAATAGGCATTTCTCCCTCCAGTAGCATGTTACTTGGGGGAGAGTCACTAAGGAGGAGATCGCCCTTACGGACTGAAGGAAAAAGCTTGAAAAAATGGTGTGACTTGAGATGATGCCATTGTCCTAGGAGCATGGTAAATGCTCAATGTTTGCCTTACAGGATTTGGATGGGTGGACACAGTGTATACCATGGGGGAATGGAACAGAAATGCAAGACTCAAAATATATAATCAGCATAGCGTGTCGTGGAAAACAGAGAGAACCTAGAGCAGAAGATCTGTGTAGATGAAGATTGGGACCATATACTCAGATTGTCATATCATGAAACGGAGATGTTCTAACTTTGATTTACAAGGAAGTAACGAACTTTTTGGAGGATTTGAGTGAGGTAGAGATGCCAGATATTTATTCAGAAAAAAAAAATGTTTGGCAGTGTGCAGTATGAATTAGAGGGGAGGGTAACCAGAGTCACAATTAGAAAATTATCACAGGATCGGGCTGGGCGTGGTGGCTCACGCCTGTAATCCCAGCACTTTGGGAGGCTGAGGCGGGTGGATCATGAGGTCAAGAGTTTGAGACCAGCCTGGCCAATATGGTGACACCCCATCTCTACTAAAAATACAAAAATTAGCCAATCATGGTGGTGTGCGCCTGTAGTCCCAGCTACTTGGGAGGCTGAGACAGAAGAATCGCTTGAAATCGGGAGGCGGAGGTTGCAGTGAGCTGAGATTGCTCCGTTGCACTCCAGCCTGGGCAACAGAGCAAAAATTCCATCTCAAAAAAATAAATTAATTTAAAATGTAATTTGTTGCTTAGAAAGTATATCTTCTTTCTCATCTAATCAGAATTTGAATTGAAGTACATATTGATTTCAAGTTTTTTCTCCTTACATTAATATTTCCTATTAAAAATAATACCTTGAGTTCTGATCTTTGTTGCTAAATAATGTTTCTTCCTAGGATATCTCAGGGTTTATAGATCATCTTGTACATATTTAATTCCATCGCTAGACAGGTATAGAACTGTGTAAATACAGTAGGAACTATACATACAAGATCTCTGAGAGTTTTGAGCGGGAAAAAAATTAATGCTTCACCATAACTGGGAAGACATCATAAAGAAGGTGATGTTTAAGAAGAGCGTATTTGGAGGTTGCAGTGAGTCAAGATTGTGCCGCTGCATGCACTCCTGCCTGGGCGACAGAGTGACACCCTGTCTCAAAAAAAAAAGAAAAATGGATGTGAGTGTGATCTGGCTGGGACATCTGCCACCCCATTGATCACCAGGGTTGATTTGGCTAATCTGGCTGGCTAGGCGGGTGTCCCCTTCCTCCCACACTGCTCCATGTATGTCCCTCCCAAAGCTGCACGCTTGACCAAAGAGGATGACCATCCGGATAGAGGAGGATTGGTCTTCAGTCAAGGGTATATGTATGGCTGTACTCCCCTGCTAGAACCTCCAAAGAAGCTTTCAAGAAGAGCCGGGTGCAGTGGCTCATGTCTGTAATCCCAGCACTTTGGGAGGACGAGGTGGGCGAATTGCTTGAGCCCAGGAGTTTGAGACCAGCCTGGGCAATATAGCAAAACCCTTTATCTACAAAAACTGTAAAAAGTTAGCTGGGTGTGGTGGTGTACACTTGTAGTCCCAGCTACTTGAAAGGCTGACGTGGGAGGATCACTTGAGCCTAGGAGGCTGAGGCTGCAGTGAGCTGAGATCACACCCCTTGTACTCCAGGCTGGGCTACAGAGTGAAACCGTATCTAAAAAGAAAAAAACAAAAAACCCTATGGGCAGGACTGGGGATAAATAGTGTGTTTAGGGAAAAACAAATATAGTAGTAGATTGTTTACCAAAATAACAAAATATCCAGGACCTGTACTGTTCTGGTCTAATGAAGTGCTATTTCTGGAATTTTGAATTTTTTTTTTTTTTGGCTGAGCACAGGGGATTTTATTGATGGCACATGACAAGGCAGGGCTCCCTAGGCCCCTCCCACTTCAGGGGGTCTGCATGGAAGTTGTGAGGAGGGGAGAGTCTTAGTGTGGTTGGGGACTGAGTATGGCAGGGACTTCCCAGCATTGAGGGCCTCTCTCTTCCTCTTGTTCTGTCGCTGGGGCTGGTGGTCCAGGGGTCTTACTCCTTAGAGGCCATGTGGGCCATGAGGTCCCCCACCCTGTTGCTGTAGTCAAATTCATTGTCTTACCAGGAAATCAGCTTGACAAAGTGGTCCATGAGGGCAATGCCAGCCCCAGCATCTAAGGTGGTGCTATCTCGGCTCACTGCAAGCTCCACCTCCTGGGTTCAAGCGATTCTTCTGCCTCAGCCTCCCGAGTAGCTGGGACTACAGGCGCCCACCACCACGCCCAGCTAATTTTTTGTATTTTTAGTAGAGATGGGGTTTCATCGTGTTAGCCAGGATGGTCTCGATCTCCTGACCTCGTGATCCACCCGCCTTGGCCTCCCAAAGTGCTGGGATTACAGGCGTGAGCCACTGCACCTGGCCTCCCCTCTGGCCTTTTTAAAAAATTATTTTTGCGGCCAGGCGTGGTGGCTCATGCCTGTAATTGCAGCACTTTGGGAGGCCGAGGTGGGTGGATCACCTGAGGTCGGGAGTTCGAGACCAGCCTGACCACCATGCCCGGCTAATTTTTATATTTTTAGTAGAGATGGGGTTTTGTTTGTTTGTTTGTTTTTGTTTTTGAGCTGGAGTCTCGCCCTGTCACCCAGGCTGGTGTGCAATGGCACAATCTTGGCTCACTGCAACCTTTGCCTCCCGGGTTCAAGCTATTCTCCTGCCTCAGCCTCCCGAATAGCTGGGATTACAGGCGTGTACCACCACACCCAGCTAATTTTTTGTATCTTTAGTAGAGATGGGGTTTCACCATGTTGGCCAGGATGGTCTCAAACACCTGACCTCGTGATCTGCCTGCCTTGGCCTCCCAAAGTTCTGGGATTACAGGCATGAGCCACTGTGCCCAGCCGAGACAGGGTTTCACCATGTTGGCCAAGGTGGTCTTGAACTCCTGATTTCAAGTGATCCACCCACCTTGGCCTCCCAAAGTGCTGGGATTATAGGCGTGAGCCACCGTTCCCGGCTAGCTTTCATTTTTTCACAGACAGGCAAGCACTTGGACATTGGTGGCCAAAGAGAAAGTTATATGCAAGGGAGAGATGAAACTGGAATGGGTGATACCCTAAAGCTTTGCAGATAGCAGGAGAAAAAGGAACTTAACGTTTCTTGTGTAGCGAGTGTTTTGCAAAGCAAACCTATAAAGTAGGTACTAATTATCTGTATTTTTCAGATGATAAAATTTAAGATTAGGGAGGTTAATTATCTTGCCTAAGCGTGGAAACAGTGATTCAAATTTTGTTAGGCTAAAAGCTTTGCCATAGAAATTTTTTTTCCCCTTTGTGCCTCCCTGTTATTTTTTTTTTTTTTTTTTTTTTTTTTTGAGACAGAGTGTCACTTTTTTTGCCAGGCTGGAGTGCAGTGGCGCAATCTTGGCTCACTGCAACTTCCACCTCGCAGGTTCAAGCGATTCTCCTGCCTCAGCCTCCCGAGCAGCTGGGACTACAGGCACGGGCCACCACACCCAGCTAATTTTTGTATTTTTAGTAGAGATAGGGTTTTACTGTGTTGGCCAGGATGGTCTCGATCTCTTGACCTCGTTCGTGATCTGCCCGTCGGCCTCCCAAAGTACTGGGATTACAGGTGTGAGCCACTGTGCCCAGCCCCCTTTGTGTCTCTTTAGTTGGTTATTTCCCTAGAGATTCAGAGGTGAGGTGGGGACTTCATTTTTATGTCTTTGGTCTTGTCAGCTCTGTTTCTTGAAGTTCAAGGAAACATGGGAATAAATGCTGCGTGTCATAGATTGGGTTCCCTGAACAGCTGATTTTGAGATGGGGACAGGGATTTATTAGCGAGTACTCTTGGGATCAGCATGTATGGAAGGAAAAGGATTTAAGCAAGATTGGATAGAGCATGTAAGGCAGTCTCAATGAAAAGCCAGGACGATTCCACAGGGAGCCCTCCAGAGCTGTCCTCCTGTCCCAGCCAGTCAGTGGATGTGGTTTGCCCCAGTAAGTAGGCGTGACCTTGAGCAAGGGGTCTTTCTTTAGTGGAGGCAATTTCAAAGAGGCCTAATAGCTGAGGGCTGTCTGCTGGCCACACTCTCAGCAGCTGTGGGAATAATGCCCTCCGTGCTGAAGGGGGAATCTGGGTGTCACATCATGGTGTCCACTTCAGTGCTTTTAATTTTCTGGGAGAAACAGGGCTTTAGAGGCTAGCAGTTGGGGAACTAGTATTTGATGAAGCAAAGTTGGCAAAGAAGCACCTTGGCTTCAAAGGCAAGAACGACTTTCTTTGTTTCTTTTCTTTTCTTTTTTTTTTTTTTTTTTTTTTGAGACAGAGTTTCGCTCTGTCACCCAGTCTGGCGTGCAATGGTGTGATCTTGGCTCACTGCAAGCTCCACCTCCTGGCTTCAAGCGATTCTCCTGCCTCAGCCTCCTGAGTAGCTGGGATTACAGGCGTGCACCACCACTCCTGGCTAATTTTTGTGTTTTTAGTAGAGGTGGGGTTTCACCATGTTAGCCAGGATGGTCTCGAACTCCTGACCTTGTGATCCCCCTGCCTTGGCCTCCCAAAGTGCTGGGATTACAGGCGTAAGCCACCGTGCCCAACGACAAGAATGACTTTCTTATGCTGCCCAGTTTGAGTGAATGGATGGGCAGATAGACTCATCCCACAAGCTTTCAATGATTGCTAGGCTCTGAGTATGTCACAGTGAACAAAACGGACATGGTATATACTGTGTAAACTAGGACTTATAGCCCAATATAGGAGACAGACATTAGTCCAATATTGGTCTTAACGAAAACAATTATTGTCAGAGAAGGACACTGAAGCAAGGAATATTGTTCTGTGCATGTGAATAACAAGGGACTTGTCCTGGTCTAGGAAGTCAAGGGAGGTTTCCCTGAGGAAATAATGCTGTAGTGAGTTATTTTCTGTCCCTTTCTCTGGTATTGGGAAATCTAAGCAACCATACCCTGTTGTACTTATTACCTTGTCTCCATCTGATTTTCAGTAATGAGTGAGATAGTGGAAATAACACAGATACCTCATAAGTGGTATATTGACAATGGTGTTTTGGAGCCTTGAAACCATATATACTGTCATTTTTTTCTCCTCTCTCTCCCTCTTTTCAGACTTAATAGGCCGGGACTTCTGGGCAGCTAATTTCTGTAAGTTCGTGGTGTAGAGAGTTATATTTAATTAATGTGCTATTATTTTTTTTTATTGCAAGGGTATAGTATTTTAGGAACCTTTGAATTAAATAAGCTGGTGGGCTTACCTGGGAATCTACAGTTTTATTATAATAATGAAGATAGTGCAATATGAGCTGCAAACTTCTTTTTGTCCATTAACTTCTGGAATACAATCTGCTTTTTTTTTTTTTTGTCTTTCTTTTTGAGACAGGGTCTCACTCTGTCTCTCAGGCTGGAGTGAAGTGCTGTGAATTCGGCTCACTGCAACCTCTGCCTCCTGGGCCGCAGTGATCCTCCTGCCTCAGCCTCCTGAGTGTTGGGACTATAGGCATGTGTCACCATGCCCAGGAATTTTTTTTTTTTTTTTTTGTAGAGACAGGGTTTCACCATGTTGCCCAGGCTGATCTCAAATTCCTGGACTCAAGCAATCCACCTACGTTGGCCTTCCGAAGTGCTAGAGGGTTGGGATTATGGCATGAGCTGCCACCCCTGGCCCTTTTTTTTTTTTTTGGAGACGGAGTCTTGCTCTTGTCGCCCAGGCTGGGTGTGCAGTGGCACGATCTTGGCTCACTACAACCTCTGCCTCCTGGGTTCAAGTGATTCTCCTCTCTCAGTCTCCCAAGTAGCTGGGATTACAGGCGCCTGCCACCACTCCCAGCTAATTTTTGTATTTTTGGTAGAGACGGGGTTTTGCCATGTTGGCCAGGCTGGACTTGAACTCCTGACCTTGTGATCTGCCCACCTCAGCCTCCCAATGTGCTAGGATTACAGGCATGAGCCACTGTGCCCGGTACCCCTGGCCTTTTTTTTTTTGAGACGGAGTCTTGCTCTGTCACCCAGGCTGGAGCGCAGTGGCGCAATCTCGACTCACTGCAAGCTCCACCTCCTGGATTCACGCCATACTTCTGCCTCAGCCTCCCGAGTAGCTGAGACTACAGGTGCCCGCCACCATGCCCGGCTAATTTTTTGTATTTTTAGTAGAGACAGAGTTTCACCATGTTAGCTAGGATGGTCTTTATCTCCTGACCTCGTGATCCACCTGCCTCGGCCTCCCAAAGTGCTGGGATTACAGGTGTGAGCCACCTCGCCTGGCCTCCCCCCAGCCTTTTTAAAAAATTATTTTTGCGGCCAGGCACTCCAGCCCAGGCTGGAGTGCAGTGGCGTGTGATCATGACTCACTGTAGCCTCAAACTCCTGGGCTCAAACGATCCTTCTGCCTCAACCTCCCAAGTACCTTGGATCACAAGTGTGCACTACTATGCCTAGATAATTTTTAAATTTTTTGTAGAGATGGGGTCCCTGTATGTTGCACAGGGTGGTCCCGAACTTCTGGGCTCAAGTGATCCTCCCTCTTCAGCTTCCCAAAGTGCTGAGATTATAGGTATGAGCCACCATGCCCGACACAATGTTTTTAAGTTGGCAATTGCTTGTATTAGGTATAATTTGTTGTACTGAATTTGATTCTTAAATTTGCTTTAATGTATGATATATAGTTACTTTCCCTTGAAGTGTTTTCTTGTTTGAAGGCCTAAATTGTAGTTTCCAGTAGTTTGATCACAGAAAATCCTCATCTGGTTAATATGTTGAAGAAGTATGATCTCATTTAAGAGTTCCAAAGCTTCCAAACATTCTTGTGTTCTCTTTAAGAGCATTTCAGGATATAGCAGTTAGGGCAAAGTAGTAGGTTAGAAAATGCCCTACTCCACTATTTGCACTTTGTCCTCTTCCTATTTATTTATTTATTTATTTATTTATTTATTTATTTATTTATGACAGAGTCTTACACTGTCACCCAGGCTGGAGTGCAGTGGCACGATCATGGTTCACTGCACCCTCGACCTCCCTGGTCTTAGGTGATCCTCCCACCTCAGCCTCCCGAGTAGCTGGGACTACAGGCACACACCACCATGCCTGGCTAATTTTTGTATTTTTTGTAGAGTTGGGGTTTTGCAATGTTGCCCAAGCTGGTCTTGAACTCCTGTGCTCAAATGATCCACCCACCTCAGCCTCCCAAAGTGCTGGGATTACAGGCGTGAGCCACCATGCCCAGCCCTTCCCCCTTATTTTAAGGTGGATCTCTGAACTGAGACTTCCCTCTGAGAATGAAATGAAGTGTAGTAAATTATATATCCTAGGTATATTCCAGTATTGACCATCATTGCCATTACATTAGTGTTTCTTCAATATCCAGTCATTAAAATGATAACTATTCTTCTATTCTGGATGCTAGAGATATGACAGTAGACAAAATTACAATATCTGCCTATTCAGATACATTCTAATTAGATTACGTTCTAATGAGGAGGGAGAATAGACAATAAACAAATACATTTAAAGCAGATGATAAGTGCTCTGAAGAAAAATAAAACAAGGTCAAGGATCTATAAAGTAACTGGTGATGCTATTTTAAATAGGGCTGGAAAGGACCTCACTGATAAGATGGTCTTTAAGCAGAGACGTAAAGAATTTATGGGCTTGCCCTTGCAGATACCCATGGGAAGAGTGTTCCGGACAGAAATAACAGCAAGTGGGTCTTTAGATGGGACGTCATCGCAAATGTTCACAGGTCTGTGTGGTTTGAGTAAGATGAGAGGGAGAGGAGGAGTTGAAGATATGGGATAGGATCATCCAGGGGACTGGGTCGCCTAAGACATTATAGGATTTTTCTTCTGAGTGAGATGGGAAGCCAGTAGCCATGGAGAGGCAGCATGGCATGGTGACTAAAATCGTGGACTATGGAGTCGACTGCTTAGGTTAGAATTGTAGCTTCACCGCTAGTGATTGTGAGACTTTGGGCAAATAATAGCTTTTTGGTTCTTCAGTTTCTGCAGTTGCAAAATAGAATGATAGGGCTGTTATAAGGATTAAATGAAGTAATATTTGTAAAGTGTTTAGAAAAGTGTCTGGTAAATATAGTAAGCACTATGTAGATGTCTGTTAAATAAATGGAAATGTTTTGAGCAGAACAATATCATCTGACTTAGGTTTTAAGATGACCATTCTGGCTGCATTATTGAGAATAAACTGTACATGGGCAAAAGTGGAAGCAAGGAAATCAGTTAGGAGGCTATTAACAATAATTATTCAAGAGATGATGGTGGCTTGGGCTAGGGTAGTAACTCGAGTTGGTGAGAAAAGGCTGGAGTTGGATATAATCTGAAGATGTTGACAGGATGTATCAGTTGATTGGATTTGGGGTATAAGAAAAAAAATATTCAGGATGACTCCAAGGTTTCGGCCTGTGTGCTTGGAAGAATGGAGTTGCCTTTTATTAAGATACGGAAAATTGCAGCAGGAGCAAGGTTTATGAGGGAGAAATGAGTTCTAGTATGGAGATTTTAAGTTTGAAATGCTTACTGAATATGAAGATGGAGAGTTTGAGTAGGCAGTTGGATATATAAATTGAGACTTTAGGGGAGAACCTGAGCTTGTTGTAAGTTTGAGAGTTGTCATACAGATGGTATTTAAAGCCACGAGACTGGATGAAGTTACATAAGATTGAGAGTATACAGGGCCGGGCGTGGTGGCTCACGCCTGTAATCCCAGCACTTTGGGAGGCCGAGGTGGGCGGATCACCTGAGGTCAGGAGTTGGACACCAGCCTGACCAACATGGAGAAACCCGGTCTCTGCTAAAAATACAAAATTAGCTGAGGCAGGAGAATTGCTTGAACCCGGAAGGCGGAGGTTGTGGTGAGCCGAGGTTGCGCCATTGTACTCCAGCCTGGGCAACAAGAGTGAAACTCCGTCTCAGGAAAAAAAAAAAAAAAAAAGAGTATACAGAGAAGAGGGGGGATCCAAGGACTCAATCCAGTGCCCACTGAAGTTAAGAGGCCAGAAAGATGAGAATCTAGATGTGGAGACCAAAAAGGAGAGTCCAGAGAAGTAGAGGGAGAAATCGAGAGAATGTGATTACTCAGATGCCAAGTGAATAAAGTATTTGAAGGAATAGGAAATAATTAGTTCTCAAATATTGTTGATAAGTATGAGAGATGGGGACTAAACATTGACTTGGCAATTTGGAGATCCTAATAACCCTGTGATCAGTTTCAGTGGAGTGGTAGGGAGGAAAGCCTATCTAGAGTAAGCTCAAAACAAAGTGGCAGAGGAGTAAATGTAGACAGCTGACATAGAGAACTCTCTCAAGGAGTTTTGCCATAAAGAGAGGCAGAGGACCAGGCACAGTGGCTCATGCCTGTAATCCCAGCACCTTGGCAGTCTGAGGTGGGATGATCCCTTGAGTCCAGAAGTTTGAGACCAGGCTGGGCAATGTGGTGAGACTTCATCTCCACAAAAAATACAAAACTTAGCTGGGCATGGTGGTGCACACCTGTAGTTCAGCTACTTGGGAGGCTGAGGTGGGAGAATCGCTGGAGCCCAGGAGGTGGAGGTTGCAGTGAGCCAAAATTGTAAATCCACCCTGGGTGACAGAATGAGACCCTGTCTCAAAAAAAAAGAGAAAAAGAAAAGGTAGAGAAATCAGACACTGGGTGGGAAGGATTATTAAGTCTGCCCTTTCCAAGGTGCATGCTCTTGAGCAAATTTATAAGCCTCCCTTAGTTTCCTCATCTGTAAAATGAAGACACTAATAGGATTGTGTGAGAAGTAGATGATTAATATATTTACATCATTTAGAAGAGTGCTTGTTGCTTAATGTATTAATTATCTATTGGTATATAACCTATTACCACGGACTTAGTAGTTTAAAACAACATGCATTTATTATTTCACAGTTTCTGTGGGCTGGGACTCCTGACATGGCTTAGTTGGCTCCTTTGCTTCAGAGTCTCTCACCGGTGATAGTCAAGGTATCAGCCAGGGTTGGATTCTCATCTGAAGTTTTGACTGGGGAAATATTGTTTCCAAGCTTACATGGTTGGTAGAATTCAGTTCCTCCAGGATTGTTGGACTTAAGAGTCCACGTTCGTAGCTGACTCTTGGCTAAAGCTTGTCATTAGTGTTTTTTTTTTTTTTTTGGTTTGTTTTGTTTTTGCCACATCGGCCTCTTCAATATGGCAGATTTCTAAATCAGAGTGTACAGACTGAGAATGCAATGAGAGAAGACAGAAGTCATAATCTTATGTAACCTAATTACAGAAGTGAAGTCCCATCACTTTTGCCCTGAGTCACAGATACTGCTCACACTGAAGGATAGGAGATTACACCAGTAAGTGGACGGGGTTGATAGCAGGTGGGGATCATTGGGAACCACCTTAGAAATCTCCCTGTTACATTTAGTAAGCACTTTGTCTTAGCTGCTATTATTATCATTATTGTGCTGATGGGAATGACTAAGCAGAGAAGGCAATAGAGGAGAGAAAGGGTGTACTTGAAGGAAAGATGTCCTTGGTTACATAACAGGGAAAGAAATTCAGTGCACAAGTGGAGGAATTGGCCATAGTTTATCCATTGTTTAAAGAGGGTAAAGCAAGTAAAAGGATCCAACTGTGGCTAGATGGTAGATGTAGAAGTTTAGATTTGATGGTTTGCTTTTTCTCGGTGGAAGAGGAAGTCAGGTCAGCACAGAGGGAGGAGGAAGAAAGAGGTGTTCTAGGTTCGAGAAGTGAAAAGAGAACATTTGAATAATCAGGAGTGAGGGACCGAATTGACTAGGTAGATGTAGTTAAGTTGCCAGGTGTCACTAAGGGCTCACTTGATGTTTGTAGCCATGTATTTAATGTGAGACCAGCTAGCATGATTGAGAGCTTTCCTTCAGCTGCTCAGGTGCAAGTGTGGCAGAGAAGAGGAATAACACAATAAAATAAAACCACAGATAAATTATAAATTAATAAAGAGAAGTAGAGATTGGCTTTAATCAGGATTAAGGTTTTGCCACGCTAGTATGACGGAGGAAGATAGCGGCAAGGGAATGATTATAATGATGGACCATGGAATCTAGTGTCATTAAAGAGAGAAACGAGGACACTGCAGACTGGGGACAGTGAGAAGATGTTAATTAGAGTCAGCAAATTGAAGGGTTAGAAGAATTGTTGGGAGTCAAAGTGAGGCGGGAAATTAAAGAAAGCAAAATAAAATTAAAAAGAGAAACCTAAAACCATTAAAATCCTACAAGAAAACCTAGGCAATACCATTCAGGACATAGGCGTGGGCAAGGACTTCATGTCTAAAACACCAAAAGCAATGGCAACAAAAGCCAAAACTGACAAATGGGATCTAATTAAACTAAAGAGCTTCTGCACAGCAAAAGAAACTACCATCAGAGTGAACAGGCAACCTACAGAATGGGAGAAAATTTTTGCAACCTACTCATCTGACAAAGGGCTAATATCCAGAATCTACAATGAACTCCAACAAATTTACAAGAAAAAAACAAACAACCCCATCAAAAAGTGGGCAAAGGACATGAACAGACACTTCTCAAAAGAAGACATTTATGCAGCCAAAAAACACATGAAGAAATGCTCATCATCACTGGCCATCAGAGAAATGCAAATCAAAACCACAGTGAGTTACCATCTCACACCAGTTAGAATGGCCATCATTAAAAAATCAGGAAACAACAGGTGCTGGAGAGGATGTGGAGAAACAGGAACACTTTTACACTGTTGGTGGGACTGTAAACTAGTTCAACCATTGTGGAAGTCAGTGTGGCGATTCCTCAGGGATCTAGAACTAGAAATACCATTTGACCCAGCCATCCCATTACTGGGTATATACCCAAAGGACTATAAATCATGCTGCTATAAAGACACATGCACACGTATGTTTATTGTGGCACTATTCACAATAGCAGAGAGTTGGAACCAACCCAGATGTCCAACAACGATAGACTGGATTAAGAAAATGTGGCACATATACACCATGGAATACTATGCAGCCATAAAAAATGATGAGTTCATGTCCTTTGTAGGGACATGGATGAAACTGGAAAACATCATTCTCAGTAAACTATCGCAAGGACAAAAAACCAAACACCGCATGTTCTCACTCATAGGTGGGAATTGAACAATGAGAACTCATGGACACAGGAAGGGGAACATCACACTCCGGGGACTGTTGTGGGGTTGGGGGATGGGGGAGGGACAGCATTAGGAGATATACCTAATGCTAAATGACGAGTTAATGGGTGCAGGAAATCAACATGGCACATGGATACATATGTAACAAACCTGCACATTGTGCACATGTACCCTAAAACCTAAAATATAATAAAAAAAAAACCTAAAAAAAGAAAAAAACAAACAAAAAACAAAAAAAAAATTAAAAAGAGAAATAAGCTTTCCTGTATTAGGCTGACTTGTCCCAGAGGCAGCAATGTGCACAGCCCAGACCCAGGGAAAGTCTTGATAATACTATCTATCTAAGAAGCCAGGACACAAAGGAATGTGCTCTGGAGACTCTCCCAGCACTCCCTCAACATATGGAGAAGAAAAACAAATTTTCCTTTGTTTTATGGTATGAGTTTATAAATTCCGTTCTCTGTAACTGGTGACTTCAAGTCTTCTGTTTTATCTAAGTAGTGGAGTGGTCATAAACTGTCTGAGCAGGCCACCTGGGCGCCATAGTGAAGGCCATGGAATAAGCCATGCTAGGCACTAGGCAAACCTGGATAATGGACATCTGGGCTGCATAGCAACGGTCATGTGTAATCCTGAGTTATGAACCTGTTACAGTGTTTGATTAACTGTCTTTGTCCTGCCTCTGTATCCCTGCATTTGCGCAGCTGTAAGCCTGCTTCAAGCTAGCCCACCCCTTTTTAAAGTGTGTATACAAGTGCTGTCTTTGTTCTGGGCCCAGTCTTTGGATGTTAAGTCCGCTGGGTCTTGAGTGCACTCATTAAAGATATCCTCCTGTATACACCCCATGGTCTCTCTCTGGTCCTCCTGATTCCACAACAAAAGTATAAGGAGAGAGCTAGGAATTTAGGAGATGGTGCTCAGGATGGTTGCTTGAAATACAGATTATGAAAGGGATACTGTTGTTCAGAATGAGAAGTTCGTAGGATATCCAGCAGATAATGTTGTGGACATTTGCTTCTTTAACCAGTATCCATTTACTTTCACATTGTTGCAGAATCTTGATTGTGCTTGTGGAAACCACTGTTTCCCCTTTTCAATCTGTGTGATTTTAATGGTGTTGACTACCCTTCCCCAAAGATGTCATTGGCTCAGGCTGGCCAGTGAAGTATCTCATCTCTGGGCACAGTAATAGGTCCAAGGACGGGCACACACCCTTGTCAGCTTCATGAAAGACAAATTTTCGCTAGGGACTTCTGGGAAGAAGACTTGTTCTCTTCCCGACCTGCCTCTGCCATCTTGCTACCTGAGGTGGGGGTCTGCCAAATAACTGAGTTAACATGGGGGAGGGATAGATAAGAGAAAGTGAAAGAGTCCTGAGGGCATCATTTGAGTCCTTAATGAAGCCACCTTAAAGCCACCTCTGGAATTTTTTGTTATTTGGCACATGAAATCCTCTTTAAGTGGGTTTTCTATCACCTGTAGTTAAAGGAGACCGAATGGGTAGATATAGTCATCATAAGGAGTTTGCCAAATCCTCTAAGCTTGTTTGGATGAATGGAGTACAGTGTAGTGGAAGTTTTGTTGAGATATGGAATCTTCAAAATCCTCTTTCCCTTAGATCTATTACATACTCTTCTTTAGCACGTATACCCTTGTGAGAGGTAGTATGGTCTAGTGAAGAGAGCAGAAGACCAGTCTGGAGTTGAGTCTTGAATCTGATCCTGGCTACCTGAGTTATTTCAACCCTCTGAACCTCAGTTTTCTCATCTGTAGGGTGAGGAGAATGTGATTTTGCAGGGTGATTGGAAGGATGAAACAGTATAATGTATGTTTAGCATGGTACCTGACTGACTCTAGTATATTGTCTAACCTTTTTTTGTTTTGTTTTGTTTTGTTTTTGAGACAGAGTCTCTCTCTGTCACCCAGGCTGGAGTGCAGTGGTGTAATCTCAGCTCACTGCAACCTCCACCTCCTGGGTTCAAGCAATTCTCGTGCCTTAGTCTTCCAAGTAGCTGGGACCACAGGCATGTGCCACTGCGCCCAGCTAATTTTTGTATTTTTAGTAGAGACAGGATTCCGCCATGATGGCCAGGCTGGTCTAGAACTCCTGACCTCAAGTGATCTGCCCGCCTTGGCCGCCCAAAGTGCTGGGATTACAGGAGCGAGCCACCACACCCCGTGAACCCATAATATTTAGTAGTTGTTCAGTAACTTTATTTATTTATTTTTTCGAGATGGAGTCTTGCTCTGGCGCAATCTTGGCTCACTGCAACCTCCGCCTCCCAGGTTCAAGCAAGTCTCCTGCCTCAGCCTCCCGAGTAGCTGGGATTACAGGCACGCACGACCATGCCTGGCTAATTTTTGTATTGTTAATAGAGGTGGGGTTTCACCATGTTGGTCAGGCTGGTCTTGAACTCATGACCTTGTGATCTGCCCGCCTCGGCCTTCCAAAGTGCTGGGATTACAGGCGTGAGCCACCGTGCCCAGCCCTGTTCAGTAACTTTTAATGTGAAGAGTGCATACATAATTGAACAAACACCATCAGGGGCTTCTTTTCACCCTTCTATTCCTGAATTTTTGCTGTACCAAGGTACTGCAATTTATTTGGCTAGTAGTCAAGTGGTGTTTTTTTGCACATGAAGTACTGCTAGGTAGAATTTCTTGCCTTCTCAGCTTTGGCAGCTGGACCGTCATTCCAAATTTATCATGAAAAAATAATGACACTTGACACTTACTAATTGCTTTGTGTAAGGTATTATGCTTTATACTTGGTGTATCTCATTTACTCCTAATAGTAGGATAGCTTTCAAGGTATGCCCTGATTCCAGAGTCCAAATTACTTTTTAGAAGAAATGAGATAGGGTATATAATAGGGATTCAGCATATATCATCCACTTCTCCTTTTTGAGAATTAAAGTCCTTCTTATTGCATGTATCCAGTTACAACACAATATAGTGTATTGGTTAAGAACACAGACCCTGGAGGCAGACTGCCTGGGTTCAAATCCTGGCTCCATCTTTACTAATTGTATAACCTTGAGTAACTTGTATAGTCCCTGAGTGCCTCAAATTCATCATCTGTAAAATGGGGGTAATAGCACCGTTCCATAGAGATGTGAGGATTAAATGTGTCAATCTATATAAAGTGCTTACAACAGTATCAGGAAGGCAGGATTATATAAATGTTAGCTATGTTGTTTAATAATCCTTTTATATTAGCAGCTGCTTCTTCACAGTAGTCAGTTACAATTTTCTACATAATAAACCTTGACTTTTGAAATAATCGTAAGCCCAGTGATGTTTCTAAATAATACTGTTGCTGTAGTCAGTGCTGTTCTCTTCTGAGAAGCCTTTTCTGGTAGCCTTTCTCTTCTGTGACCTTTAATTGGACTTATTTGGGAAGATAAGTTGGTGCTTTATTAATTGTTAGGTTATTTGACCTATGTTAGTTTTGTGTTGCCACCTCAATTAACTTTAAGTTCTTTGAGAGCTAAAATCATTTTTTACGTGTCTTAGTATTTCATGTAGTGTAAAACGTACAGTGATAACTTGATAATGATCCTTTATTAGAGGCAGAAAATAAAAATAGAAGCAATATATCATTTTATGTTTGAAAAGATCTGTTAGCATCTAAAATAGACTTACTAGTGTTTTACTTTGTTTTAGGTTCCTAAATATTTGTCACAGCAATGGGCTAAAGCCTCTGGAAGAGGTGAAGTTGGGAAACTGCGGATTGCCAAGTAAGTTATTTACATATTCTTCACATTTTAAAAAGCTATTTTTGAAATTTTTATAAATGCTTTTAAATGTGATTATAATTTCTGATCAGAGAGTTTACTTGGAAAATGACAAGTAATGAGCATGTCAAGGCTTGTCAGGAGATGGTTAGGTGCCCTGTAAGGAGACATCCTTGCACATACACACATATCCCCACACCCACACTCCTAGTGACTGGTGGTATAAATATAATATCAAGTTTATTGGTTTACCTTAATGGCGGTGAAGCAGCAGATTATGTAGTTCTTTCACCCCTCCATCCTGTCTGCCTCCATGAGCAGGTGTGCTTGGGTTGGGTATAACTGGATGCACCAAGGAAAGTACTTGCAGTAGGACTTTGCCACTGTACCACTGGGCCTACTTATAGGGGCTTTGGAAGTGGGTGGGGAGTATCTAGAAAACAGTGTAACAATATAGTTTTCTGGTTGAGGAAATGGCCTTGTTAGAAAGGAAAGCCTCTAAAGCTTAGCAAGTGTCAGCTGGAGGCCTTGTGTTCCATTCTTTCTATCCATTCATTCTTAACCAACTCCAGTCAGATTCGTATGTCCATGATTCCATTGAAACAGCTCTTGTCTGTTACTGGTATCTTCCTCTTTATCAATTAGCTTTTGCTTCATAACAAACCATCCCAAAACTTAGTGGCTTAGAACCAAAGCCATTTTATTTGCTGATAATTTTATGGATCAATTCTGGTTGGGGCTGGCCTGGGCGGCCTTCCTGGCGAGGATGTCCTCACTTGTGTGTGGTGGTTGATTTGACATCAGCAGGGGCAACAGCTATTTATTTCATGTCTAGCAAGCTCATTCACATGATGGTGAAAGAGCTCTAGTAGCAAAAGAGAAAGGAAGCCCCAGTGCACAAGCACTTTGAAAGCCTGTGCTTGTGTCACGTTTGCTAAAGTCCTTTTGACCAAAGCAGCTCACATGGCCAAGCCCAGATTCAGTTGTGGGAAAACAGACTCCACCTTTTGATGGAAGCTGCTGCAAAAAAAACTTGTGTTCCTCATTTATTTATTTATTTCAAAATATGGAATACTTCCGAATTCGCATGTCGTCCTTGTGCAGGGGCCATGCTCATCCTTTCTGTATTGTTACAATTTTAGTATATGCTGCTGAGGCGAGCACATCTTCCTTTTCTATAATCTGCCACATCCACATTCCTAAATCCAAGAGTCAACTAGCAGCTCTCTTACTTGAACTTCAGTGGAATTTGACATAGTTGATCACTTTTTTCCTGAGACTTTTTTTTCCCCACTTTACTCTAGGACACATCTCTTCTCCTCTCCCCTCATTGGCTGTTCCTTCTTAGTTTCTTGCTAAGCCCCTTCTCATCTTCTGTCTCTAAATGTTATGTGACCCCAGGACTCAGTCCTTAATTCTTTCCTTTTCTCTCTTTTCACTTCCTGGGTGGTCTCATTTGGTCTCATGGCTTTAAGTACCAGGTGGTATTTAAATATACAGTTCAAGATGCTTCTGCCCTCCGTGGAGGCACCGTGCTCAGGAAGGTCCTGATTTTCTTTGTGTTCCATGCCCTAGCTGTGACTTTCTCCACACTACTCCCAGAATCAACCACTGACCTACTAGAATTGACCGCTGATCTAGAGTTAACCGCAGACCAAGATTTAACCATTAACCTAGACTTGACCATGGACCTAGAGCCAACCACAGAACACGCAGGCTCTGGAATTCTCTACTGATGTGGAGTCAGCCAACTCTAGCTTTGTGGAAGAAGCTGCTGAGGCCACAGCTGATTATAATCCATTTCAGAGAGCTTGTGAGTGATGATTATGATGTGAGTGAAGATCAGTATTATTATTTTTCGAGACAGTGTCTCAGTCTGTCGCCCAGGCTGGAGTGCATTGGCATGATCTCGGCTCACTGCATCCTCCGCCTCCTGGGTTCAAGCGATTCTCCTGCCTCAGCCTTCTGAGTAGCTGGGATTATAGATGTGCACCACCATACCTGGCTAACTTTTGTATTTTTAGTAGAGATGGGGTTTCGCCACGTTGGCCAAGCTGGTCTTGAACTCCTGACCTCAAGTGAGTCACCCGCTTCAGCCTCCTAAAGTGCTGAGATTACAGACGGGAGCCACTGTGCCCGGCCGTGAGTGAAGATTATTATGAATGCTGTTTATTCCAAAGAGCCCATGATTAGAGTGACAGACAAGCTTAGCAGATTCACAGGAAGTAATGAGTCCATCTCAGCGCATGTTTAAATAAAGCAAATGTTTCGTTAGCTGTGAGTATCACTCTGTTATGCACTACTTTCTAAGAAGATTCTGAGCTTTAAGACAAGCCTGTCACTCCACTATAGGAGATTGCATAATGGTAGAAAACTAGTGAAATGTAGGATGTACCCAGCTGAGGAGAAACAGCAAGACATTGATCCTGGGTTGGGTGTCTGAATTTTGCATGGATGGGGCAGGGGCATTTCTTAGCTGTGTCTCATTTAATATGGGCTCAATAAATGTTCATTTCAACTGAAAATAAGTAAAAATCAAAAAATGTATTTACTCATCTCTCTCTCTGTCCACATTCATAATTCTGACTGTGTCGTTGATGTTTGGACTGTGTCCTTGGATGTTTCAGAAGCATCTCAAACTTAATAATTGCTATTCTTCTTTTTTTTCTCTCTGGAACATTCTTTAGATAATCCCCATGCCTTGCTCCCACATTTCTTTTCGGTCTCTGTTCACAATTTCAGCTCATTGAGGTATTTTCTGGCCACCATATGTAAAATAGCACCCTGTAGGCTCTATCTCCCTTACCCTCTTATTATTCACTGTTCTTTTGTGTTGTTATTTATTCTCCTTCTACTATACCCATCTGACATACTGTATATTTGTTTGTGTGTTGTTCATATCGCCTACTAAAGTATAAACTACCAGGTCAGGATTTTTGTCTTGATGATTACTATATCTCCATTGTGTAGAACAATGCTTGGCATAGTAGACACTGTGTTCTAAAGTTAGGTGGGGACAAGTACAGTCGTCCCTCAGTACCTGCAGGAGATTGGTATCTGGCATGCCCCATCCCCCATACCAAAATCTACCATGCTCAAATCCTTTATATAAAATGGCACAGTATTTACGTATAACCTACACACGTCCCTCTGTATACTTTAAAGCATCTCTAGATTACTTATAACTAATACAGTGTAAAAACTATGTAAATAGTTGTCACTATTTTGTTTTTCTCTTTTTTTTGAAACAGGGTCTCACTCTGTTGCCTAGGACTACAGGCAAGCACTGCCATGCCCAGCTAATTTTTTTTTTTTCGTAGAGGCAGAGTCTCCCTGTGTTGCCTAGGTTGGTCTCAAACTCCTGGGCTTAAGGGATCCTCCCTCCTCAGCCCCCAAAGTGTAGGCATTACAGGCATGAACCACCATGCCCAGCCGATTTTTTTTTTTTTTTTTTTTGAAACAGAGTCTCACTCTGTCGCCCAGGCTGGAGTGCAGTGGCGCAATCTCGGCTCACTGCAAGCTCCGCCTCCCAGGTTCACACCATTCTCCTGCCTCAGCCGCCCGAGTAGCTGGGACTACAGGCGCCCACCACCACGCCCGGCTAATTATTTTGTATTTTTTAGTAGAGACGGGGTTTCACCATGTTAGCCAGGATGGCCTCGATCTCTTGACCTCGTGATCCGCCCGCCTCGGCCTCCCAAAGTGCTGGGATTACAAGCGTGAGCCACTGCGCCCGGCCCCGCCCAGCCGATTTTTAAAATATTTTCAGTCTGCAGTTGGTTGACTCCACGAATATTGAACACTCAGATATAGGGGGCCAACTGTAATATCTCGTTTTCTCAAAGAATGATTGAGTATATGTTCATAGTGGAGTCAGGCTTGTATTCTGGCCTTGTATTGGTCAGAAAACGCCAGCATGTCCTAGTTCTAGCTCATTTACTATGAGTGAGACTTTGTACAAGTCACTGAATCTTCTGACTTTAGATTTCGTATCCTAAAAGTTGCCTTTTTGCAGGGCTTTTATTTCCTTATATGATATGGAAATAGTATATAAATAGTTATTTATTTGTATATTTAAGTTTATAAGATGAACATATTCCTGGAAAGTTGTAGATGTATCACATTTTTATGAGTTGTCATACTTTTATTGAAAGAGAAAAATAATATTGAAATCTACGGGGGTTTTTTTCCCTCAGTGTGAAGTTCTTTGTAATGTACCTAATTAGCTACTGTTCTGTAATGAACTTCAGAGTTTTTTATATTAGGTTTTACTGAAATGGGAGCCACAACCAAGATAAAATCTCAGGAATGGATGTCACTGAAGAAAGGCAGGCTAAAGGAGAAAGTGCTTAGATGATGAACCTCATGGTATTGTGGAGTGCCTTCACTATACAGCTCAAGACCTGGCTTCTAGTCCTGAATGGCTGTTGATAGTTGTTTGGCTTTGGGCCTTACAC
The DNA here is from genome assembly GCF_009828535.3 of Hylobates moloch. Classification (NCBI taxonomy): domain Eukaryota; kingdom Metazoa; phylum Chordata; class Mammalia; order Primates; family Hylobatidae; genus Hylobates; species Hylobates moloch. The sequence continues at coordinate 106,852,164 of NW_026652279.1, forward strand.
TTCTTGTTTGTAAAATGTGGATAATAATGCCTTCCCAACCCATAGGATGTTTATAAAACATTAAATAGCTTAGCATTTGTTAAAATATTTGTAGACTCAAATGTTCTCCTTCCATGTAATATTCATGTCCCACCACGAATAATACATTCCTGAAAACCTCTATGTAAAGAAAATACCTGGTTCAGAAATATAATATCTCTTTTTGGGAGGAGGGGGAAAAGATTATAGGAAAAAGAGTGAAAGGAAACAAGGCTGAGAGAAACTCATGTAAATCTCAAGTACCACTTTGATCACTAAAGTAAAATATTAAAGATAGCATGCTGAATAAGCAATAATGGGCATGCTGCAATTTTTCCTTATGAATCCTTGCTTGGTAGAAAATCTCAAGGTCTTTTTCTTTCTTAGTTTAAAGCAGATGGTCCACATAATTGCATTTAATCCACATAGGGTGGCTAAACCTCCAGGTTTGCCTGGAACCCTCCCAGTTTATGTGTTTCCCTATGCAGTTATTAATAGTGCCCCCTTTTCTACTCTCCAGAGTGTCCTGGTTTTGATAATATAGTTGTCCTAAATGTTAGCAGATGTGTGTGTAGGGGTAGGGGTGGGGACGGTGGGTAGTTGTTCTATGCATTACTAGGCTGATTTATGAGCTGGCATTGTTTGATTTCTCTAGGGATCCAACCAGAGTTCCTTAGAAATACTATGTGTGTGTGTTTTAGTGTATAAGTAATACTTACTTCCTTGTTTTTTTTCCTTTTAAATTTTTACAAAATGAAAAGGTCTCTGTTTTCCCCACTCACACGCTTTAGAGGTGGCCATGGGTAACTGCTTGGTATGTAAGCCTCCAGATTACTCTCCATACAAATCATTTTGGGTGTTTAATATGGACCAAGTTTTAAAACATTGTTATGTTTTAAATCCATTAACCAGAGCGAGCTATTTTTCTAACCCCTTTAGGCTTAGTTTTGCTAACTTCGGAACATAGCACAGAAGTCTGATTTTGCTTTCTTTGTTGTTCTCTCTTATATGTAGCTCTAAGGCTTTGGTTTACTTTGTTGCATCTTGATCTCTTCCCTAGAGTACATGGCCGGTACTTATATTCCTTGTTTTTCTCATTTTAGTCTTGAATTCTTTTGAAAGTAAAACCTCAGTAGAAGTGAGTTGAAATTATTTTATTCAAATCCATTTCCTCAACCACAGTTGAAGAAAAAGTAAGCCCACCATTTTTTTTTTTGAGACGGAGTATATGGAAATAGTATATAAATAGTTATTTATTTGTATATTTAAGTTTATAAGATGAACATATTCCTGGAAAGTTGTAGATGTATCACATTTTTATGAGTTGTCATACTTTTATTGAAAGAGAAAAATAATATTGAAATCTACGGGGGTTTTTTGCCCAGGCCGTTGCCCAGGCTGGAGCGCAGTGGCGTGATCTCGGCTCACTGCAACCTCCGCCTCCTGAGTTCAAGCAATTCTCGTGCTTCAGCCTCCCGAGTAGCTGGGATTACAGGTGCCTGCCACCATGCCCGGCTAATTTTTTTTATTTTTAGTAGAGACAGGGTTTCACCATGTTGGCCAGGCTGGTCTTGAACTCCTGACCTCAAGTGATCTGCCTGCCTTGGCCTCCCAAAGTGCTAGGATTACAGGCGTGAGCCACCATGTCTGGCCCTCAGAATTTCTTAAAAGGGAATCTAGTGGTTTCTCTGTATGCCAATATCAGAGACAAATAAGGAGCAAATTGTGTGTGTTTGTATGTTTTATATGTAGGCAACAGGTCTAGCAGATTTTCTACCTAACATAACACATAATCAGTCTTGTAGAAGATCTAGATACTTTTAGTGATGAGAACAGACTTATAGTAATTAGTACCCTAAGACTGCTATGAAAATGCTTGAAAACAGCTTGTTCCCTAGTTGGTCTCCTGGCTGTATTCTCCAGGCTGTCTTGTTTACTTTACTAATTTACTTAGTTTTCATTGCTGTTACTGAATTAACTAAATTCACTGTTAAACAAGTATAGGATGGGTGGGGAATGTCTTACAGTACACGTGACTAGGTTATCAGGATTTTAGTTGATTTTGAGCTTAATATGAGTCATCAAATTTAGGAGCCTATAAACAAAAGGCTCCATTGATAGATGTTTGTTGTTTAGAATGAAGTGGAATGATAATCCCACTCCTTTCTTTGCCAGTCAGCTCACAGTGAAAACATTATGTTCAGTTCTTAGTGCTGCACTTAAAGAGAGACATGAATGAATAAGATCATTCAGTGGAGTGAGACTAGGATAATCAGAAAGCTGAAAAAAAAAATTGATGTCTTATAAGGAACGCTTGAAAGTCTAGATCTGTTAAGAGAAGATGTAGGGCAGACCAGGTAAACTGTACTCACATATTTTAAATGTAGAATCAACTACTGATTCCTAGAGGCAGATTAACCTCTAAGTTTGTAGGTTTGTAGGTTATAGGTTACCTGTGGTTTAAAAAAACGTATATTTGGGTAAAAAATGAAAACAACCAAGATTTTAGAAAGGCAGTGTGGCATACTGGTTATGAGTATGGACTTGGGAATTAGCCTGAGGTTTAGTCCTTACCCTATCACTTACTAGCTATGTGACTTTGGGTAAATTGTTTGTTCTGTTTCCTCATCTGAGGAAATGATATTAATACCTCATAGGTTCAAATGCATGTAAAATATGCCGTTAATAAGAGTTCTCCTGCTGTCGTAACCACACATACTACACAGGCCAGATAGTAGATACTGCATTCTGTCTAATGTGTGGGAGGACCTCCCCTCCCTATCACATCTTGCGAAGCTCAGCAGCAGCTTGCTATGTAGCGCAGGCCAGAAACTAGGAGATCTGTATGCGTGGCTGCTCATTCCAGAAGACAGGGTTGTGGGTGGAGAGATTGGGAGAGGCAGAGAGGAGGGAAAAGACGTGCAGCTTGGAATGCAGCTCTTCCTGAATTTGGTTCTGTCTTAATACTTGAAAAAAGGAGAGTCCAGCTGTGAATAAGATGAGAGTAACAGCTTATTCTGACAGTTGGTAACATTTGGACCATTTTTATCAAGCAATTTATGTGATATTTCTAAACCAATGTACCTGGATTATTTTTGTATCTTTGGACATCTGATGTGTGCCACATTTTAATTAGTTTATAGTTTTGCTGGTCTGGGCACGGTGGCTCACACCTGTAATCCTAACACTTTGGGAGGCTGAGGCAGGTGGATCACCTGAGATCAGGAGTTCGAGACCAGCCTGGCCAACGTGGTGAAACCCCGTCTCTACTAAAAATACAAAAATTAGCCAGATGTGTTGGTGTGTGCCTATAATCCCACCTCCTCGGGAGGCTGAGGCAGGGGAATCGCTTGAACCCGGGGGAGCGGAGGTTTCAGTGAGCAGAGATCTCACCATTGCACTCCAGCCTGGGCAACAAGCGCAAAACTTGGTCTCAAAAAAAAAAAAATTAGTTTATAGTTTTGCTTTAGCTTGTTTAATTTTAAAGGCAACCTTCTTTGTACATCACCATCCTGCCTCAGAATACTTCAGTTTTCCAAATGTTTGATATATGTTGTATCTTATTGATAATCACGTAGCCTGTACTAATAATATGGCTTCTCCCTGAGACTTTTATTTCTAGCTTTATTTCTTTTTTTTTTTTTTTTTTTTTTGAGACAGTCTTGCTCAGTTGCCCAGGCTGGAGTGCAGTGGTGCGATCTCGGCTCGGGTTCACGCCATTCTCCTGCCTCAGCCTCCCAAGTAGCTGGGACTACAAGGTGCCCGCCACCACGACCAACTAATTTTTTGTATTTTTAGTAGAGACGGGGTTTCACCGTGTTAGCCAGGATGGTCTTGATCTCCTGACCTCGTGATCCACCCGCCTCGGCCTCCCAAAGTGCTTCTTTCTAGCTTTATTTCTAAACACGTTTAACGTTCTGGGTCATGTGGAGACCCGCTAATAATAAAAAGTATGGAAACAAAAAATTAATGAGACATAATTTTTCTGTTATAAAATTGACTGAGTTTAGAACAGTGTTATACTGATGATATGATGACAGGAGTTTAATTTGTTACAAACTTTCTGAAAGGCAGTCTGGCAACATGTATGTGTGTGTGTATAACTTATACAACATGCACGCATATTCCTGCTCAAGACAACATAGAATAACAATCCCACTATTTTCTCTGCCAGTTAGCTCACAGCTCAAGCATTTTATTCAGTTCTTGATGCTGCCATTATCTAGAGAAACAGACAAATGAGCTCATCCAGTAGAGTGGGACTGGGATAATGAGAAAGCTATAAAAATTAATAACAAAATATTCATGCCTTTCACCTAGCAATTCTGTAAATTTCTCTTTGTTTCTTTAATTCCATCAACTGCTAGGAACTTATCCCATGGAAGTAATAGGTGAGTGATGGAAAGATTAATATATGAGGATAAATTAATGGTAAAATATTTATGCCCTTTTGACATGTCTTCATCATTCTTTGAGCACTTGTTATTTTTTTGACTTAGATGTTTTAGACTCATCTTATACATTTCTGCCTAAGCCCTGGAGTTAGCCATTTCTCCAAGGAGTTGGCCATGGTTCCTTTTAGGGGAGAATGATGTTTAGAAACTAAATGATATTTAGGGGAGAATGATATTTAGAAACTAAGATCTGGATACCCCAAATGCTTATTGCTGCTTCCAAGGCCTTCTCAGTGAACAGAGCTGGGGAGCATATGTACACACACACACACACACACACACACACACACACCCCACCACACATCCCTCTTTACATCTATATTTCTATATTTACATATATTGAAATGAGTTTGCACTAATATATCCAGTTCCAATAAAATACCACATGCTTTGTTCCAGTTTTCTTCCTTTTCTTACTTGTACGTCTTTTCCAAAAGTGAGAAACCTGGTTCCTGTTGTCCTTAATATAGTTACTTATTTGTTTGGGCCTCTGTTCTTACTTGTTCAGTCCATTCCCAACTCCATGTGCGAACACCCTACTCACCCTGCTTGGGCTGTAGCTCCCTTCAGTGTGCTGCCACTTTTGCTGTCCTCCACTGGGACACCCTTCTCACCCTGTTCAGGCTTTCATTCCTGTTCTGAGGCTTCTCCTCTCCTCCATAGGAATGCCTCCTTACCCCACTAAGGGTCCAGCATCCTGTTTCGGATTGTCCTCCTATATGTGGATGCTCTCACCTGCTAGGCTCTGACACATTTCTTACTGAGCCACTGCTTTATAGCGATGCCCTCCTTACCTGAACTGGGCTCTGATACCTTGCCCCTGCTTGCCTGCTTCACCCCAGTGGCATCCTCTTCACCCCATTTGGACTATGACCATACTATCCAACCCACTCTGAAGAAGATACCTATGTTGTTTGGCTTCACCTAATGGTTTTTGAGCTCAGTTGTTCAGTTAGGGAAAGGGAAGTATGAATAGGAATTAAAACAAGGCCTGGTGCGGTGGCTTGTATCTGTAATCTCAGCACTTTGCGAGGCCAAGGCAGGAGGATCACTTGAGTCTGGGAGTTCAAAACCAGCTGGGGCAACATAGTGAGACCCTGTCTCTACAAAAATAAAAATAAATGTTAGCTAGATAAGGTAATGAGCGCCTGTGGTCCCAGCTACTCCAGAGGCTGAGGTGGGAGGATCACTCAGCCCAGGAGGTCAAGGCTGCAGTGAGCCATCATCATGCCACTGCACTCTAGCCTGGATGACAGGTCAAGACCCTGTCACAAAAAGAAAACAAAACAAAACCAACAAGAGCCAACAGTTGAATATTGATATTGTTTTATTGGTTTTCTTAACCTGGAAAAGGTGTTGCTTATTGGCTGTTAGTGAAAAGCCAGGCCCCATTGGTACCAAATCCAGGAAGTATTTTAAAAGTGTAAGTAAAAGGAAAGACATGATTAATACAAATTAAGAAAGGCAAAAGGAATGAGACCGAGATCTAGAAAAGTAGCTGTGGGGTATTGAGAAATAGACTCAGAGTAGTAAAGGAGAAAATGCACAGCATTCTGAGAAATTTAGTGAAAGGATGGCCAGATGTTTACTTCATTAATTTCTGAAGATAGCACTGTATTGTACAATAATTAGCATTTAAAATTTTGCACACAGGTCATCATACAAAGGGTATATTATAGTTGTAATATAGAATAACAAAAGGTTATGTGTACTTCATACATTCACACACTAAGACAAGGGAATATGTCATTCTTTTTAAATAAGTTTTAAGTCTTCAAGGATTAGCTTTTTTTTCTAGAGAGTATTAACTCATCTAGAGCTCATCAATCTATCATTCCAATTAAGATGCTGTTATAATTATATGTGTGTGAAAATGAAGTTGTCCTCTCCTCCTGTATTCCCTGATTGCATCTAGTTACCAAGACTGAAAATGTCAACATGATCTTTAATTCATCTTTTTTCCTATGCTGCCTACTTCCAGTCATTTCCTCTTCTCTTAGTTTTAACAATTTAATGACTTTTTATGTATCTCTTCCTTACATTCTACCACTAGCTGCTTCAAGCTTTCTTTACTTTCTATGTGGGTGTTTGCCTTAGCCTCAGTAGCATTCTGTAAACATTATGGAAGTGTCTTCTGCATCTTTTCCTTTGTTTTGTCTACAGCACCTCTGCCTTACACAGGTAGCTAAATTAAAGGCAGTTACGTTAAATTGAGCTCTAGAAGCTAAATTCAGGAGTGCTAGAGAAGGGACTGTGGTGAATTTAGTGCCTGCCTCAAAATTCAAGTTGAGGGTATTGTTGTCATGCTGAATTGGGGGCCAATCTTTGCCATATCTCTAATTCTTGTAAGAGAAGCTGGAAATTCATGTTTTTATGTGAAATCTTAAAATTTTCTCACTTCGTTTTAAGATACTTCCTCAACAAAAAAGAGATTGACACTGCATTTTAATATGTAAAAGACTGAGAAGTCCTACAGTAAACAAATCTGTGGGAAAATCTGGAATCCTTAGTCTGTCCTAAGTGATTCTTTACCATTTGACTCCGGGCTGCCATTCACTAGTGTCAGAAAGAATGTGCTAGATACTTTCTTTTTTCATTTGGGCTGTTCCCTTAGCCTAGAAATCCCCCATGTTTTCGACTTCATCCCTCACTCACTTCTTTTCCTGGCTTTCCAGTTTGCATTTCCATGACAGGTACATTTATGATATATACCTTTGCCATAAAGTTTTTGTTGTTATGGCAAGATATAACCGTCTTATTTATAGTTGTTTATGGATTGGACGTGTCTGTTTTCATTAAACTGGGACTTCCTTGAGGTCAAGGATCCACACTCAATACTGTACCATGTACCTAGCACAATGCATAGTGGACGTATAGTAGACCCTTCATAATAGAATGAGTGATTAACTGAGCTAGTGAATGAAGGCAGGTTGGAACCAAACTGAATGTTATGGAGAAACAGTGGTTTTCTAATTGCTCTTCCTATCTCTAGTCACCTTTAGTCTACTCTGTATATATTTTCTAGTGCAAGTTTCCTGTAGGAAATGTTTGTACTTGTTATTCTTTTGGTCAAACAATATCTACAGATCTCCATTGCCCAAAGAATAAAGTCTGTACTTTGTACTGTGATATTCAAGAGCTTCTATGGTTGAGCCCCACTTGCTTTAGAGTTTATCTCCTCCCCTTTCTTATTTTGCCTTTCCCTTCTAGCCAAATCTGATCACTCATTTGTGATCAGACCCTTTTGTGACTTTTGTTCAACTCTCACTTCTGGTACTGTATTTCCCCACTTCAACTTATTGCAATCTTAGTACCCTTTAAGGCTGAGCTCAGAGTTCCCTCTTTGTTGCATCATTCCTCAACTCTTAAAATGGAAGAAATGGCTTCTTCCTGTCTGATCCTGGTGCATTGCGGCTTCCTTAATTGAACATTAAAATTTATCTCATTTTATAGTTTATGGATGTACCTTTTATTCCTTCTGCTGGCTGGAAGAGGGTTAACTCAGTACTTTGCATGTAGGAGGTATTTAATACATGCTTTTAAAAAATTAAGTTCTTATATAGGATGCACATTGATTTTGCTTTGTAAAAAAAATTAATGTTTAAAAACGTAATCCAAATACAGTATATAGAAAATAGTGTGGAAAGATACTGCACCAAGATGTTAACAATGGAATCCTGGCTATTTTAAAACTTATTTTTTGCTTGTCTGTATTAAAAATATTTATATAATGGGCATATATTGTTTTATAATAGAGGAAAATTGCTCATAATTTAAATTATTAAATTTAATAACTTGATCTTTAAGATTTTGTTAGGTAAATGAAACCTCTTCAGCTAGATAAAATGAATAGTAAAATTTGATGAAGTACTGTATAGATCTGGTATTATATATGTATTAACATGCTGCTGAATACCAAAAATGCTCAGAAATAAAGATAAGAATTGTAATAAGGCTGGGTGTGGGTGCTCACACCTGTAATCCCAGCACTTTGGAGGGCTGAGGCAGGTGGATTATTTGGGACCAGAAGTTCAAGACCAGCCTGGACAACATGGTGAGACCTTGTCTCTACAAAAAAAAAAAAAAACAAAAAACGGAAGTTAGCTGGGTGTGATGGCATGCACCTGTAGACCCAGCTACTTGGGAGGATGGGTTGAGCCTAGGAGGTCAAGACTGCAGTGAGCCATGATTGGGCCACTGTGGTTGATAGAGGGAGACCCTGTCTCCAAAAAAAAAAAGAAAGAAAAAGTAAAAAAGAAAAAAGAATTGTAATAAGATCATTATTTGCAGAAAATAGAACTAGCAGAGGTTATAATAGTGTTAAGTGACATAAACTCATAATATCCAAAATAATGATGTGTGATTAATGTTTATTTTTCCCATAAGATTATAAATAGGATAGTTGTGGGGAGTCAAGGGTAAATATTGGTTAATCTCTGTAAATGTAATATTTTATGTAAATATGGAGTTTTTTTTTTTTTAAGCTCTTAACTCACATTTGAAAACAACATGAAATCTAAATAATTTTAAATATTTCTTTCCCTCTCCTTTAGGACTCAAGGAAGGACTGAGGTAAGATTATTTATATGGAAATTTTAGTTAAAACACGAGACTATCTTTTCATTAATAATAGTGAAAAAAGAGTGTTCGAATTTTGGAAAACTCCACATCAAGCGCGTGGCTGATGGTTAGGAACACATAAAGGTATAAATGCCACCCTTGTGTGAATGAATGGACTCTTTTCTAGTTGTTCATTCTCAGCATTTTTCTTCTTTGACCTACATTTCCCCTCTCTTGTTACCATGAAACTGAGTAAAACTTCTGTAATACTTTGCTAACACGTTAGTATTACTTCAGTGCGACAAAGGCATTTGATATGGATTTTTTTGAGAACTTTAGATTCTGACCCATTGAGTCCAGTTTGTGATTTACAGTACTTACCACATATTAGAGATGTTTAATAAATACTTCATGATCTTCCTACATGCTTGGGAGATGAGTAATTTTGTTTATAAGTCTGTTTAGTGTAAAATGTGATGTTCTTTTGGGGAGATCTGGTATATAATAAAAGGCATTTTGAAGGAACACCTAGTATGTATGTCTTTTTATTCTAAACCTTATTATTGAGCTATCCTTGTAACTGTTGAGTTGTATTTGTTAAAACACTCAAAAATAATACCATGTACTCATACAGTTGTCATTAAGACCTACAAAATAAATACATCCTCTGTTTATTGGAGTGTTTAAGCTTTTCAGAGTAAATAGTTCACTTCACACCTCCTCCATCTGAAGTACAATTGCTTTCTTAATATTCTTAAAATATTCACTTATTCAGCAATATTATTTTCCTTCTATATGCCACGTACTCTGCTAGATCTTAAAGATATAAAAGATAGTAAGACATGATCCCTTGACCTCAGACCTCAGAGATTTTAGGGGAAAAAATCGTCTTTTTTTTTTTTTTTTTTGAGATGGAGTCTCATTCTGTCATGCCCGGCTAATTTTTGTATTTTTAGTAGAGACAGGGTTTTGCCGTGTTGGCCAGGCTGGTCTCAATCTCCTGACCTCAAGTGATCAGCCCGCCTCGGCCTCTCAAGGTGCTGGGATTACAGGTGTGAACCACTGTGCCCAGCTGGAAAAAATAATCTTACTCCTGTTTTGGAAAGACTTCTTCAGCTACAGACCAGAGAAAACATAAAAACTGTCTTTTTTTATAATGATAGATTAGCCCCATTATTCTTTTTGTTTTTGTTTTTTATTTTCTTATGTTTAGTAATTTTTATTTTATTTTGGGGGTACATGTGTAGGTTTGTTACATAGGTATATTGCATGATGCTGAGATTTGGGCTGATATTTATTCTGTCACTCAAATAGTGAACATGGTAACCAATAGGTAGTTTTTTAACCCTTGGTCTCCTCTCTCCCTCTCTCTTTTTGGAGTCCCCAATGTCTATTGTTCCCATCTTTAGGTCCGTGTCTACCCAATGTTTAGTTCCCACTTGTAAGGGAGAACATGTGGTATTTGGTTTTCTGTTTCTGCACTAATTCACATAAGATAATGGCTTCCAGCTGCATCATTGCTGCAAAGGATGTGATTTTGTTATTTTTTTTATTAGCCCCATTATTCTGACAAATGGGAATAGATTGTCTTTCTCTCTTTTGTTTTTTTTAAGAGACAGGGTCTTGCTGTGTTGCCAAGGTTGGAGTGCAATGGCTGTTCATAGTGAGCTACAGCCTGGAACTCCTGGCCCAAGGAATCCTCTTGCCTCAGCTTCCCAAGTAGCGGGGATTATAGGTGTGCACCAATGTGTCCAGTTTATATTCTCTTTTTATGACCAAGTATTAAGGAGTTTTTAATAAAGTGTTTAATGAAATGACTGGAAAACATATTTAAAAACAATTTGATTTATAACTAAAATTTTTTTATATATAGTTTGAATACAGAAGTCTGTTATAATCTCTGGTTAATGTGTCTATTAGGTGTCATTTACTTTGAATGAGGATCTTGCAAATATTCACGATATTGGTGGAAAACCGGCGTCAGTCAGTGCTCCTAGAGAACATCCATTTGTCTTGCAAAGTGTTGGAGGACAGACATTAACAGTATTTACTGAGAGCTCATCAGGTAAGTGGGAATGGAATTATTTAATGTGATTCCTGTACATGTTGTATAGATTTTCTGTCTCAACATACACTCCTGTTTGCTTTTTTTTTTTTTTTTTTTTTTTTGCGACGGAGTTTTGCTCTTGTTGCCCAGGCTGGAGTCCAATGGCATGATCTCGGCTCACCGCCACCTCCTGGGTTCAAGTGATTCTCCTGCCTCAGCCCCCCGAGTAGCTGGGATTACAGGCATGCGCCACCACGCCCGGCTAATTGTGTATTTTTAGTAGAGACGAGGTTTCTCCATGTTGGTCAGGCTGGTCTCTAACTCCCTACCTCAGGTGATCTGCCCACCTCAGCCTCCCAAAGTGATGGGATTACAGATGTGAGCCACTGCACCCAGCCTCCTGTTTGCTTTTTTTTTTTTTTCTTTCTTTTTTTGAGATGGAGTCTCGCTCTGTTGCCCAGGCTGGAGTGCAGTGGCGCGATCTCAGCTCACTGCAAGCTCCGCCTCCCGGGTTCCGGCCATTCTCCTGCCTCAGCCTCTCCGAGTAGCTGGGACTACAGGCGCCCGCCACCACACCTGGTTAATTTTTGTTTGTATTTTTAGTAGAGACGGGGTTTCACCGTGGTCTCGATCTGCTGACCTCGTGATCTGCCCGCCTCGGCCTCCCAAAGTGCTAGGATTACAAGCGTGAGCCACCGCGCCCGGCCCTGTTTGCTTTTTTAAGGTCATTACCAAGACTGTTCCATCTCTCATTTTGTCTACCTCTGTTATTCATACTATGCTACTTCTCTGCTCTGTGTACTTTCTTGTGATTAATGAAATTTTGGCCATTACTTGAGAAGGGTTTAATTTCCATTTGGGATATGAAGATGTAGAACAAAGCAGATGGAAGAATGTGGTTCATCAAGCTGCCTTCTAAGATGTTGAAGAAACAGTATTCTGAATTTTGCCAAGATAAGGTCATCCTTGCTTGTTTTAGTAAATTGGTATTCAGCAACTGTGAGTTGCACTTAAAAAATACAGCTTGATATTAGGGAATATTTTAGTCTGAATTTTTCATCTTGTATGCTTTGTATACCAAGAGGGCCTTTATATTGCATAGAGATGACTTTTAATTGATACTGGCTTCCAAGAAGTTTCAGTGTAGAGTTTTAAGATTGTATGTGTTTGCAATGAGATATTTTAACAGTTCAGTAAATCAGAAGCAAATGTTTCCATTTGTGAATTAAATACAGAGAGAACTTTCTTGTGGCACATGCTCAGCATGAGTAAATTTTCCTTGTTTTGGGATTTTTATCTTTCACTAAAGATAAAAGGCAACAGGCCACCTTAGTTTAATGGAGCTAATTTTCTCCTATCTAGTTCAAAAAGCTTATTGACAAAAGAAAACATTTGTGATTTTGTTGTATTTCATCAATCATTTCAAAGAAAGCTATAAGAAATTATAGTATGTTAAGAACACCATTGTTTAAAAAAAGGAACATCCTCATAAATGTATTTATTTTATTTTTTTTGAAACGGAGTCTTGCTCTGTCACCCAGCTGGAGTGCAGTGGAGAGATCTTGGCTCACAGCAAGCTCCGCCTACCGGGTTCACACCATTCTCTTGCCTCAGCCTCCTGAGTACCTGGGACTACAGGCGCCCGCCACCACGCCCAGCTGATTTTTTTTGTATTTTTAGAAGAGACAGGGTTTCACCATGTTAGCCAGGATGGTCTTGATCTCCTGACCTCGTGATCCACCCGCCTTGGCCTCCCAAAGTGCTGGGATTACAGGCATGAGCCACCGGGCCCAGCTGAATTATTTTGTGGTATCTTAGATTACCAATAGCTACATAAAATGATCTAAAAAAGTATTCTTTTTTTCTTGGATGTACAGTATAAGAAAATGGTAAATTATAACTCTTCAGTTATGTAGTTGAAGGTAGAAGGTTGGTTTCATTACAGTTTTCTGAGGCTCTGATAATTAGTAGTGTAGTAGTATGGGAGGCAGAAAATGTTAAAGTAACAGTATCTTCAGTACATCCATTTTATACTGGAGAAGATTCAACCCTTCAACAAATATTTATTGCATGTTACATAGTTCAGGGCATAGTATAGGCCTATCTAAAAACCTGAAATTTGTCTGAAATCAGAAGCACATTTGAATTCAGTATGTTGAGTTTTAGGTTTGGCCGGGTGCGGTGGCCCATGCCTGTAATCCCAACACTTTGGGAGGCCAAGGTGGGCAGATCACCTGAGGCCAGGAGTTCGAGACCAACCAGGCCAACGTGGTGAAACCCTGTCTCTATTAAAAATAAAAAATTGGCCAGGCGTGGTGGCAGGTGCCTATAATCCCAGCTACTCAGGAAGCTGAGGCAGGAGAATCGCTTGAACCCAGGAGGTGGAGGTAGACGTGAGTCAAGATCGCACCACTGTACTCCAGCCTGGGCGGTAGAGGGAGACTCAGTCTCAAAAAAAAAAAAAGTTAAAGAGTTTTAGTTTCAACAACTCTATTCCTGTTGATTGATGAGATTTAATAAGATCTGTTGAACCTGTGAGGTTTTCTCTACTTTTGTGATTGTCCCTGGAGTGGAAGAGGCATGGCACCAAGATAGTAAAAAGGAGTCATCACCTTGATAAAAGTTTGAGGTAGAGAAATTTGAACTTTTTTTTGTAGAAAAAAGTACCATATTTCAGATTTTTTACGTCTTATTAAATGACTAATTTTTTGAAAGCATGATTTATTTCTGGTACTTCTACAAAGACAGCGATTTAGAAAGCTAACATTTGTTAGCCTCAAAATTAGTCTTCCATTTTACATTTTAAAAATACTTTAGTGTTGTGCTCTTTTTGAACATTTCGTGTTCACATTTCTGGCTACAGTGTACTCTAAAGAGAATGTGGTTTTATAAGGATTATCTTGGCAGGGATATGGAAGAGAATTAAGATTGTCATCCTTCTTCTGGGGCTTGGACAGTATGTTCTTGCTTTGTAGAACTGTGATAATACAAATGCAGTTCTAAGTTGCTATTAGTTATAATACACTATAACAATTTTTTGCTTCTTAACCTCATTATTTCTGTTTCAAGTCATTGTTCCTTGATTCTCTTTGCACCTTTCTGTGCCTTAATTTCCTCATTTATGAAATGAGGGTAATTTATTGACATTTATATATAAATATGAATACATTTAAACACTTAGAACAGTGCTCAGTATATAATGAATGCTCAAATGTTAGCTGTTGTTGTTAATATTACACCTTATTTTTAAACACTTTAGGTTTTAAGTTTATTTTAAGGCAAGTGCATGCATTTTAGCTCAATCTGGATGTATATCACTTGGTAAAATTCAGCCAGTAGAGATTTTTATGTTAAATGTTTCTCAATTGCCTGCATGACCAAGAAAAAAGCTCTAGAATTGTTAGTAGTTTATCTCCTTTGAAGAGTCTTATGTATTTGCTATTTCTAGTCATTAAAGCAGCAGTTCTACAAGTGGGTTCCTTGGATCTCTTGGAAGTCATAAATAGTAGCAGGGGCTCTGTGACTGCTGTGACATATTTAAAATGTTAGATGTATGTTGTATATGTACGTTCTTTTCTATAGGATGGTACCAGAGCTTTCATTGGCATCTCAGAGGAATCTGTGGCCCAGAAAAGCTACAGAACCACTACCCTAGTTTTAACCTTGGTTGGTCGTGAACCTACCAAAGTATAAGTGACTAAGCCATTTTACAAAGAGTAAGCTGTTGATTTTACATTGAAATATAAATGAGGTAGGCATTGTCTGGAATATTTCTACATTTTCTATCAAGCATAGAACTGTACCTGCTTTTCTAGGCTCTTCGTTCCTTTTTATTAGTGCACAGGTCTATAAAATGTAGAGTTTGTAAGGAAACTTGAAACCACATTTTAGTTCATTGTGTTAGGAGTTTTAGTTTTAATAACTTTACTCCTGTTAATGTGATTTTGCTGGTTTTTGAGAGGCCTCTTTTGAGCCCATTTTCCTAATGATTGAATTTGGCACATTTGGGTATCTTTTAGGGAGAGGGAATTAGAGGAGACTAATAATTAAGTTATACAGTGTTTTCTCATTAATTAAAATAATCTGCATGTCATCAACATTTTATGAACTCAGTTAATTTATTTCTAATTCAGTGTTCCTGTCTGAGAGAATATATTTTATTTTTATGGGCTATTTTGGGTTATCCTTTCTTCCACTTCTGCTTTCCTCTATGAAATTCAAAATGATCTATTAATATTTTTCTGTTATTTTCATGGAGCTCTCTTATCCATTACCCTTATCTCTGTGGAAATACCTCATGTGTTTGGCCTTACATTTCCCTGCCTTGGGTCTTCAGTTTAGTATTTGTGTTTACTATTTATTGGTGACTATAGATCATTTCTATTTTTTCTGCCTTTGGCATCTTTGGCATTCCTACCTTTATTCAAAGTTAGATTTTCTTCTTTTTTTTTTTAGAGGCAGTGTCTCACTGTGTTGCCCAGGCTGAACTTCTGGGCCCAAGTGATCCTCCCACCTCAGCCTCCTGAGCAGCTGGGACGACAGGCGTGCACCACCATGTCTGGCTCTTAGATATTATTATTTATAACTGCCAATTCTAGACAAAAATGTTCATTCATCTGTTCAATAGATATTTTTGGTGCTAAGCCCTGTGCTAGAATAAGATTAGCCTCCTGTGCACTGAGACAACTGGTAACTGAATAAATGCTACAAATGCTCTAATGGAGTTATGTACAAAGAGGAAAAAAACATGTGTACTTTGCCTGAGGGAACTGGCTTCAGAAGTGGAGATAATATTTGAGCTGGGCCTTGAAGTATATGAATAGGATGAAAGATAGTGAGGATAAATTCATTTTTCTAGCCTTCAAGGATCCAATTCTTCACTTGGCATTCTTTTACCCGTCATCCTCTGTCATAGCTATCTAAAAATTCATTAAATAAAAATTCATTAAAGCAAAAAACTTAGTTGTGGATGTCATAGTCTAGGTTAGAGATGAAAAAAGTTTGAATTGGTGCAATGGGAGTGGAAAAGATAGAACATACTCCAGGGATAATAGAGGTAATTTTTTTTTTTTTTTAATCTTTTTTGCCATCAGGTAAGTCGACCAGAATTAGAGGTTATTTTGACAGCTTTTGGTGATGAATCGGCTATGAGGAAATTGGAAGATTGAGAAGCCTAGAATGGTTTCCAGGCTTTTTTTGGCTTGAGCATCTGGAGGGATAGTGAAACCGTTACTAAGTTAGAAAATATTGAAAGAAATGGGCAGGGTTAGAGCTGATAACGCAGTGACTTTTTTGCTTTCATTTTTCATTATCTTTGACGCCTTTATAGCAGTTCATTACTTCAATAAATTAATATTTGTGCCTGTTTTTTTCAGGCCCCCTTTTAGGCTTCGGATACTTTAACAAGGAAAGGCTCAGCCCTTGTGGTGGTTACATTTTACTAAGAGGAGACAACAATAAACATAAGTAAATTATATTCTTGGCTAGAAGTTGATAAATTTTCTGGGAATAAGGTGAGAAGTAGGCTCAGGAGTATCAGGTTGAGGGTGGGACCTCATTGAGAAGGTGAAATTTGAACAGTCTTGAAGGAGGCAAAACGGGTAGCCATGTGGAGTGAGTTAGCCAGCTAGGAGTTTTTAAGGCAGACAGAGAACAGTAACGACTAATGCTCCAAGTTGGGAACAAGACTGGCATGTTCATGGAGTGGCCAAGAGGTCAGTGTGGATAAAGTAGATGAGCAAGGGGGAAGAGTAGTGGGCTAATTAGCCTAGGGAAGAAGGGTGGGTGTTGGCAGTGGCAGATCATGAAAAGATTTCTAAACTATGAAAAGTATTTTGGATTTTACTTTTAGTGAAGTGGGAAGTCACTGGAGAGTTTTAAGCAGAATAGTGATATAATTTGATTTACATCTTAAAGACTTACTCTGACTGGTAGGTTGGGAAGAGACCATGGAGTCGGGGCAGGGCTGGAACCAGGAGGCTGTTATAGTAATCCAGGGGAGACATGGCAGAAGCTTGGATTAGAGTGGTAGCAGTGACAGAGATCTACTCACTTACCTGATATCCAGCTTTATATCTTTAGTTGTCTTAACAAACAGTCCACTTGGATTCTTTTTTTGGTGGGGGGAGATGGGTCTCATCCTGTCACCCAGGCTGGAGTGCAGTGGCACAATCTTGGCTCACTACAACCTCTGCCTCCTGGGCTCAGGCAGTCAGTCCTCCCACCTCAGCCTCCTGAGTAGCTGAAACTACAGTCACATGCCACCATGCCTGGCTAGTTTTTTATTTTTTTGTGTTTTTTTGTAGAGACAGGGTTTCACCATTTTGCCCAGGCTGGTCTCGAACTCCTGCGTGCAAAGCTGTCCACCTGCCTTGGCCTCCCAAAGTGCTGGGATTATAGGCATGAGCCACTATGCCCAGTCTGCCACTTCGATTACCTGAAACCAGGAGATAGAAAATCAAATTCATTTATCCATTTCCTTATTCTCTATATATGCATGTTTCTGCCAGTGATACATTATTCTTTTATTGTCTTGGCCATAATAATTCTTAGCCTCCTCTTATTCTCATATTTGGTCATTTTGTCGTTTCTGTAGTAGGAATCACATATACACATTTCTGGATACCACTTGATATGGTTTGTCTCAGTCCCCACCCAAATCTCATCTTGAGTTTTAGCTCCCATAATTCCCACATGTTGTGAGAGGGACCTGGTGGGAGATAATTGAATCATGGAGGCAGCTTCCCCCATACTGTTCTTGTGGTAGTGAATAAGTCTCATGAGATCTGTTGGGTTGATAAGGGGTTTCCCCTTTCACTTGGCTCTCATTCTGTCTTGTCTGCCACCATGGAAGACATGACTTTTGCCTTCTGCCATGATTATGAGGCCTCCCCAGCCATGTGGAAATGAGTCTGTTAAACCTCTTTTTCTTTGTAAATTACCCAGTCTTGGGTATGTCATTATCAGCAGTGTGAAAACAGACTAATACACCACTTAATCCAAAGCAGCCCTCTGAAAACTCCACCCATTATCCCCTTTTCCAGCCCCATCTGCGGAAATCTCTTACCTTTACCATACCCTCCTGCACAGTGACCTCTGTTTTTCCCCTTCTTTTTCCTCTGTCAGGGATTCGTCTTCTATAGTCATAATCAGCCTTCCCTTTCTGATCCAGCCTTTGTTGATTCTTCCTTCATTTAGACTTGTATGGCAGTAGGTTAGCTCATTTTGTCCCATTATTAAACCTTGTGGGCGGAGGACTGTATCTCATGCTTATCTCCATGGTGCCTAGTATAGCATTGAGCACATCTGTGGCTTGGGATTGAGCACAGAGTGAGGGGTTCAATCATTTATTTCCTCCTAAGATGGGTTGAAATCATTTATTTCCTCCTAAGAATTAGTAGTACTCTAATGGTACTTTTTAGAGTGGTTTTCAAGTGAGATAGCTTGTTTTAGTTACTCACGGGATGGCTAGTCTCCCTTCAGATATTCTTGATGCAAAGTGTTTTTCTTAAGACACTTGAGGTTCAGAATCGAATATTAAATCCCTTTGTTCCTCACTTTATTTTTTGCTCATTATATTTTGGCACAGATGATTTTTTAAACTTTCTCTTGGCTAATCAGATTAGCTCAGTACCATATCCTGTGACACTTGGTTAGCCACTCTACATATTGTCATGAAACATATTCCCCAGATAAAATAGCAGCTGAGTTCACTGATGGTAGCTGCCATATTTACTTTCAAGCTTGAATTTGGTAACATGTACCAATTACACATATGACTAAGAACATACTAGTTTGTATTTGAAGAAGAATGTATAGCAATAGTAATGCTCTTTGAAGATGCTTAATTACCAGTCCTTTTGAAAACTTAGCTGAAACTGTAGAATTTATAATCTGTCCTGTATGGTACTGTCCTGCAAGTATAGTAAATGAAAAACAAAGGTAAGCGTTTTCTTTCTTTCTTTTTTTTTTTTGAGACTGAGTCTCACTGTGTCGCCAAGGCTGGAGTGCAGTGGTGCGATCCTAGCTCACTGCAACCTCCACCTCCCAGGTTCAAGTGATTCTCCTGCCTCAGCCTCTGGAGTAGCAGAATACTCCCAAGTAGCAGAATACACCTGAGGTCAGGAGTTCAAGATCAGCCTGGCCAACGTGGTAAAACCCCGTCTCTGCTAAAAATACAAAAAATTAGAGACTACAGACATGCACCACCACGCCCGGCTAATTTTTTGTATTTTTAGTAGAGATGGGGTTTTGCCATGTTGCCTAGGCTGTTCTCAAACTCCTGACCTCAGGTAATCTGCCCGCCTCAGCCTACCAAGTTCTGGGATTACAGACGTTAGCCACCATGCCTGACCATGTTTTCATTTTTAAGTTGGATTGTTGGGTGCTTATGGGAAACATTAATTTGGTGCATTTCCCTTATTTTTGGGGGAATATCATATCAGGTATATGATTTTGAGAGGTTTGAATTAAGCCTTCTTTATATGTGTGATTATAAGCATTCAAAGTACTTTTTCATTGAACTTTTTTTCTTGTCACCGGTTTAAAACATGAATTACACTCTGTTTCCTGAATTCTCACCAGATGCATATGTAGTGGAACTTTCTGAGGCTTTATTTACCTTATCTATCATAATTTAATTATTGTTATCATTTTAATGGAGCATTTTTTAAACTTTTTGGTCTCAGGGCTCTTTTATACATTATGTGCTAACATTTTTATTTAAAAATCTATTTTCCAAAAAATAGTGGGAAGAGTGCCATTTTGCAGGTATCATTAATGTCTGGCTTAAGACAAGCTGGATTTTCATCTCCACTTCAGTATTCAATCTGTAATGATCTGCTGTTTTGGTTGAAGTACTGAAGAAAATCTACCTCTTATAAATACATAGTTGGAAAAGGGAGGAGTAATTAGTAGCATTTTCAGATAGTTGTGGACATTCTTCTTTTGCTACTACACTAAAACTCTACAAGTGGTAGTTTCTTAAAGGTCACTTGCAGTATAGAACCTGAAACTCTATTAGCAAACCTTTTCTACTCTCTTACGTTAAATTCACTGGTCTGTCTTGTATTTGGAATGAATCTCTTACCCAGACATGATTTTGTAGCATCATACATCCATCTTCTGGAGACTATTGGTTCCCTGAATTAATGTAGTTCTTTTAAATGTTGACACGTTTCATTATAGAATATCAAAAATTTACATTCATTAGATTAGCATCACTACTGATTTTATCACAAAAGTCTTTTAAGTATAGGGGAGCTGTTAAGTTTATGGTGGTAGGTACAAGTTCTTCAGACTTTAATTTTCACTTAAAAAGTTGAATTTAATGACAACAAATCCTGTCAGCTTTTTTTTTTTTTTTTTTTTAAAGGATGGGCTTTTTTCATTGATTTTTGAAAAGATATCTTTCAGATACCCAAGTCTGAATAATTATGCTTTGTGTGTCGGTCATTCTTTCAAGTAACAATGATCTTCCACAACAAAAGTAGCTAGCTCAGCGCTCAACTCAAACGTTGCAACTGTGCTTTTCTTTGAGGCAGTCATCTTACGTTAGTGTCCAGCAGAAGCATTTCATGTGCATTTGCCATTTGGTGTCACAGGATGTTAAGGGATGCGTACTCAAGGGTTGAAATTTAATAAAAACAGTTTTTACTGTTCATCAAGGACATTGTGAAGTGAAACAGACTTTTTAAAAAATTGCAAATGCTAGGTGGTGAAGAATACAGTGGTACAGTTTTGGTACCATTTGGCCTTAATTTGTGGTAGTAACCTTAACCCACCGTTGCTTTTGCACTGCCGGCAGATATCAACACAGTGAAAAAGGTAATTAAATATTTTAAGAAAATATTTTTACCTTGTGGACACCCAAATAATCTTGAGGACCCCTAGGGATTTATAGACCATACTTTGAAGAATGCTAATTTAGTGTGTTGTAGTGTGAAAAGATTGCAAGCTCCATTTTAAAGTACCTGGTGAAGTGTTGATCACTTTTTATTGGGATGGCCTACCTAGTAGAGACACTCCTCCCCCCAGTGCTTCTTAGGGGAACCTCATCTGTAACACTGAATTGCATGCCTGTTTCAGTGTTTATTGTTGGTTTTAAGAATACAGGGGCCGGGCACTGTGGCTCAGGCCTGTAATCCCAGCACATTGGGAGGCCGAGGTGGGCGGATCACCTGAGGTCGGGAGTTCAAGACCAGCCTGGCCAACATGGTGAAACCCCATCCCTACCAAAAATACAAAAAATTAGCCAGGTGTGGTGGTGAGCGCCTGTAATCCCAGCTATTTGGGAGGCTGAGGCAGGAGAATCACTTGAACCCAGGAGGCAGAGGTTGCAGTGAGCTGAGATCACGCCATCACACTCCAGCCTGGGCAACAAGAGCGGATCTCTGTCTCAAAAAGAAAAAAGAAAAAATGAATACAGTACATATTTTTTAACCAGATTTGAACCACTTTTAAACTATTTCTTTTAGGTATGTATTTATTACACTTCTGTTGGTGGATAACCTGTCTTTGTATTTACTATCTTATTTAGTTCTCCTCACAACTCCACGAGGGACGGACTTTTAAGAAATCTTCATTTTGCAGATGATGTGACAGAAGCTCTAAAAGATTGTGTGTCTGCCCCTATTTCCTGATATTTAGAAATATATTGTTAAAACATTCTCTTTAGGTAATAGAAATCCTGCTAGGTCTGCCTGGATAGATGTCTGTGGTGACTCCAGCTTGTCTCTTTCATCACTGCATTTCACAGGGCAGCCATCTTCAAGTCCCATTCACTTTGGCAGCTAGTGGTTCTTTCTCACTTCCCTAGTAAAGGCCCTACAGAAGGAGTAATGAAGCTCTGTTTTTTGCTTACTCCTTTGAGTAACAGCCTTGCCACTGAACATTTGGTATCATACCAGCTTCTGACAATCTTATACTTGTGAGGAGGAACAAACAGGAACAAAAATATATGAGTTTAGTGTTTATTTCCTGAACTGCCACCAAGGTTGTGGCTGACTGCAGAGATTTAGTTTTGTATTTTACTGCCAAATGCCTGAGCCAGGTCTACTCTCTGAAAAGTTAAACCTAATAGCAGAAAATGTTCCTTTATTTAGTGGCTAGAAAGAGACTTGTAAAAACAATGTTTGTACTCTTCATATTCAGGTATTCATGCATAAATATGTGGTAGCTTTAATAATCTGAGAATGGGATGAGGAAGATTAAAAGAAAAAAACCACAGTGTAGGATAATACTAAGGTTTGGAATCACAAACTTACTAAAACTTATGATTTACTCTCCAGTTTTTTAATTATGAAATATTTCAAACTTACAGAAAAGTATAGTGAATAGTTTAACCTATGCCTAACAGCTATATTTCATAAGTGTTGACATTCGCCGTATTTCTTTAAAGCTAGAAAACATTTTAGATTTCTCCTCTCCCCCAACCCCCAACCCTTACCTCACTTGCTAGAGGTAACTATTGTCCTGGAGTTGGCATGTATTACTGTGACTCATTGTGACTAGTCTACAATTCTCAAAACAAAATCTTTATAGTTTAACTGGTGGAAACCAACCAAGTTCCTTGGAGATGTGTTAGGCAGTGTGCTCCAAATTTCTAGCAATTGTGGAAGTCCAGTGTTTAGCTTGAGTAGAGATTTTTTAGTGTAGGTTATATCTTGACAAGCCTTTTTTTCTTCTATCTCTGTAGTACATTAATTAAAATTTTTTTCTGGAATTTTAACAAATTAGATGATCAAAAGTAATTATCAGTGAGGAACTTAAAAATTCAGTCCCATGGTTTCTAGTGAAATAGTGAATGATCAGTAGAGTATAAGGATAAAAGATGTTTACATTGTTTTGGCCTTGCCACCCATGTGTTATTTTGGTAATGTAGTTTCTCTTCTTCTTCATCTGTGTTGTAATAATCACACTGACAGTATTTTTGTTGTTGTATTTGAGACAAGGTCTCACTCTGTTGCCCAGGTTGGAGTGCAGTGGCGCCATCTTGGCTTACTGCAACCTCTGCCTCCTGGGTTCAAGTGATTCTCATTCCTCAGCCTCCTGAATAGCTGTAGCTGGGGTTACAGGCATGTGCCACTACGCCTGGCTAATTTTTGTATTTTTAGTAGAGGTTTTACCATGTTGTCCAGGCTGGTCTCCTGGCCGGTCTCCTGGCCTTAAGTGATCTGCTCATCTAGCCCTCCCAAAGTGCTGGGATTACAGGAGTGAGCCACTGCGCCCGGCCACTGACAGTGTTTTGAATATGAAATAGTATTTAGAGTATTCTTCCTCAGAAGACTTGATCTCTAATTTATGCAAGGAATATTGACACATTTTTTTCTTCAGTTTTATTTATTGCTATGAATATATTAATGTGACATAAACTTTTAGTTCTAGTGTTCATGAATCCCACCTAAATTTTATGGTCTCAAATTTGTTGAAGGTTGGATTGTGATTCTACTAAATAAACATCTTTATTTAGGATCTCTGTTTTCTGTATATCTTTGCTTTTTTTTTTTTTTTTCTATTCAGAGTTTTTTTTTTTTTTTTATACTTTAAGTTCTAGGGTACATGTGCACAACGTGCAGGTTTGTTACATATGTATACATGTGCCATGTTGGTGTGCTGCACCTATTAACTCGTCATTTACATTAGGTATATCTCTTTAATGCTATCTCTCCTCCCTCCCCCCATTCTGTATATCTTTGTTATGATTTTTATGGAGAATGTCAGAAAGCATCATCAAGTTTTTACTTTTATTGTATGTCGTATTTGCCTATTCCTAAAACTTTGTGATACTCAAGCTTTGATCAAACCTGGCCATTCCATATTTGTTAAAACAATTGGGAAGAACTTAGGAAATTCTTGTCATATCTGCAGAAAATGACAGGCTATACAAACATATTTCTCTTTCTTCCTTTTGATTTTCTATAGCTTCCGGTTTATAAAGTTGGTTCTTTGTTTTGATTCATTGTATACTTAAGATCTTAGGAAGAACTTGGTTTCTTTG
Organism: Hylobates moloch; assembly: GCF_009828535.3. Classification (NCBI taxonomy): domain Eukaryota; kingdom Metazoa; phylum Chordata; class Mammalia; order Primates; family Hylobatidae; genus Hylobates; species Hylobates moloch. Next base: position 106,876,240 of record NW_026652279.1, read on the forward strand.
TAAAACCAAACCTAACTTAGTAAAATCAATTAAAATGTAAATTACTTCAGCGTGGGCAACAGGGTGATTCCCCGTCTCTACTAAAAATAAAAAAAATTAGCCAGGCATGGTGGCGCACGCTTGTAGCACCAGCTGTTCTGGAGGCTGAGGCAGGAGAATTGCTTGAACCCGGGAGGTGGAGGTTGCAGTGAGCCAAGATAGCGCCACTGCACTCCAGCCTGGGCGACAGAGTGAGACTCTGTCTCAAAAAAGAAAAGTAAATTACTTGGTCAAGGTATTAATACTAAGTAATTGAAGCAATTGTAATTTTAAAATATTTTAATTTACAAAATTTCATTTTCTTTGGCTTTTTCAAATAACATTATTGCCACTATTTTTAAAAACCTCATTCAAGGTTATAGTAGCGTGATTTTTTTCTCTAGTTCTTTGAGCATAAGGGTACCATTATCAAAATTTAAAATGTAAAAAATGCCATGTAACTGATTTTTCTCTCTGTAGTATAGCATTACATTATAAAAACAGAAACAGGTTATTTGGTTGCCTTTGTATTTTTATCACTTAGAAATGTAGTCTGTTGAGGGCCGGGTGTGGTGGCTCACGCCTATAATCTCAGCACTTTGGGAGGCCAAGGTGGGCAGATCACTTAAGGCCAGGAGTTTGAGATCAGCCTGGCCAACCTGGCAAAACCCCATCTCTACTAAAAATACAAAAATTAGGCAAGCGTGGTGGTGCGTGTCTGTAATCCCAGCTACACAGCACACATCTGTAATTCCAGCCAGGCGTTCAAGACCAGCCCGGCCAACTTGGCGAAACCCCATCTCTACTAAAAATACAAAAATTAGTCCAGCGTGGTGGCAGACGCCTGTAATCTCAGCTACTTGGGAGGCTGAGGCATGAGAATCACTTGAACCCAGGAAGTGGAGGTTGCAGTGAGCCAGGATTGTGCTACTGTGCTCCAGCCTGGGCAACAGTGAGACAGAGTCTCAAAAAAAAAGAGAGAGAGAAAGGTAGTTTGTTGATATGGTGATAGCACTAGTATAGTAATTCCCTTGGAACAAAGAAGAAAAGAAAGTAAGACTTTAAAACTGAGCTATTTCTTTAAAAAGCGATAAAACATGTCGATTTACTGAAGGTTTTCAAGTAAAGAAGTAGCAGCCCTAGTGGCCAGGTAGCAGCTCATGCCTGTAACCCCAGCACTTTGGGAGGCCAGGATGAGTGGACTGCTTGAGCCCAGAAGTTAGAGACCAGCCTGGACAAAAGAGTGAAACCCTATCTCTACAAAAAATAGCTGGGTATGGTGGCGTGCACCTGTAGTCTCAGCTATTTTGGAGGTTCAGGTGGGAGGATCACCTGTGCCTGGGATGTTGAGGCTGCAGTGAGCTGTGATCGTGCCACTGCACTCCAGTGTCAGTGACAGAGTGAGACCCTGTCTGGAAAAAAAAAAAAATTGTAGTTCCTTCTCCCCCAGCATTACTAGTGCCACTTTTGGGGTACCCAGTGCTGGTAAAAAGGCTATACATCAAAAAGTTGCAACACAGCAGAATAGGAAGGGTTACCAAAAAATGGATTAGAGACCTCCACTTGAACTGTGTTCTTGATTACATTGGTTCTGATACAAAGTGCCTAGTACCATTTTACATTCTCATAACTATTTGTTTTGGAAGAATTGAAGGAAGTTTTAATTATGGCATATAGATACACAATGTTTACATCCTTATTAAGCAATGATTTTGTTAAGCTATAGCTGCTTTATTAAGTGGACAGATATAGGTAACCTACTGAGCACTTACTTTGTTTGCTATGGTGAGCACTTACACAGTGGATGCAGAATCAATTTGTGAGGTACTAGGCAACATTAAGAAATAAAGAGAAATAGAATGGAAAAAATATATATAGATATCTATATATTCATATATATGTGGAATAGAATGGAAAAATGGAGAAATAGAATGGAAAAATATATATTTACATGTATAATACACATCCATTATCCATTAGATATATATCTAAAATATATATATATATATATATATATTTTTTTTTTTTTTTTCTTTGAGACAAAGTCTTGCTCTATCACCCAGGCTGCAGTACAGTAACGCAATCTCAGCTCACTGCAACCCCTGCCTCCTGTGTTCAAGTGATTCTCCTGCCTCAGCCTCCTGAGTAACTGGGATTACGGGCGTGCATCACCACGCCTGGCTAATTTTTGTATTTTTAGTAGAGACAGGGTTTCACTTTGTTGGCCAGGCTGACCTTGAACTCTTGGCCTCAAGTGATCTGCCCACTTCAGCCTCCTAAAGTGCTGGGATTACAATTGTGAGCCACCACGCCTGGCCAATATTTGTTTTTATTTGGAACATTTCAAACATACACTGAAGTAGAATAATATAACAAATTCTATGTACCCCTACCCAACTTTAGGAATGTATAGCAGATTTTTTTTTTTTTTTTTTGGATGGGGTTTCAGTCTGGCACCAGGCTGGAGTAAAATGGCGCAATCTCAGCTCACTGCAATCTCTGCCTCCCGGGTTCAAGTGATTCTCCTGCCTCAGCCTCCCAAGTAGCTGAAACTACAGTCACACGCTACCACGCCCAGCTAATTTTTTGTATTTTTAGTAGAGACGGGGTTTCACCATGATGGCCAGGATGGTCTCGATCTCTTGACCTTGTGATCCTCCTGCCTTGGACTCCCAAAGTGCTGGGATTACAGGCGTGAGCCACCGTGCCCTGCTATAGTGATTTTTAAATGTGCTATCAATGATTAACCCCAAATTACTTTTGTAAAAAGATATAATTTCACTCATATGTTTGTACTTCTCTGCCATCAGTCTTGGTAAAAAAAACTTTTTTTTTTTTTTTTGAGACAGAGTCCTGCTGTGTCACCTAGGCTGGAGTGCAGTGGCGCAATCTCGGCTCACTGCAACCTCCACCTCCTGGGTTCAAGCGATCCTGCTGCCTCAGCCTCCCAAGTAGCTAGGATTACAGGCTTTTTTTTTTGAGACGGAGTTTCAATCTTCTCGCCCAGGCTGGAGTGGAGTTCTGTGATCTCGGCTCACTGCAACCTCTGCCTCCCGGATTCAAGCAATTCTCCTGTCTCAGCCTCCCAAGTAGCTGGGATTACAGGCGCCTGCCCTACGCCTGGCTAATTTTTGTATTTTTAGTAGAGATGAGGTTTCACCATGTTGGCCAGGCTTGTCTCCGGCTCCTGACCTCAGGCGATCTGCCAGCGTCAGCCTACCAAAGTGCTGGGATTACAGGCGTGAGCCACCGCACCCAGCTTCTTCAGTACATTCTTCATACAGATTCCTTTTTAGAAAAATGCATAACCATAAGATCATTATGATACCTAAAAAAATTAACAATTCCAAAATATGGTAGATCTAGTCGCTGGGAACTATGTGATGCTTAAATTCCAGTGTTTTCTGATATTTTTTCCCTTTTAAATGCATTCTGTTTCCTGGTTTATGGTCCAACTCTATCAGAAGTCACCATGGATTGCAGTTATATAGGTTATAGCATCCCCTGGAGAAGATACACTTTGTCAAGTCATCCATATTACTACGAAGACATGATGCAGTCTTTCTGCAGAACTGTTTGAGGAGTTTGGCTGATAAGGAAATGACAGAATAGAAAATTATTTCTAGAACAGTGCTGAGGTACTGATGTCAAACTGGAGCCAGTGTTAGGGAAAAGTACGAAAGCTGTGTTCACTGAGCATCATATGGATTGTTTTCAGATTGCATCAAGTTAAAGTTAACAAGCAGATAAGTTTAGAAAGAAAATCTTGTCAATCCACTATGACCAGACTTTAGGGAATAGGGGGCTTTAAAATAAAAGGTAAAGTAAAATAGAAGTAGGTGGTATGAGAATTCATATGATGAGTGGAATAGAAAATGTTATTTAACATAATAGAGTGAATATGAATAGGGACTATATTGGTATATCTCAGTAGGGACATTATATACAACTTGTATACAAGCCTCAATTTAGAGTATGAATTTCTTACCTGGAATATTGATCAATAATTGAGAAACCAATTTTGTCTTGAGTTTAAAATCTCTTGAAAGTTAGGTCCGTTTATATATCTTTAATACAAAAATGACTAATTAAACATGTTTAAGTTCTGAAAGAAAACCTTATTCTTATATGTTCCTACCAGCTGTTAGATAGACAGCTGTGGCCTGCCCAGAGGTGAAACTCTGATAGTGGCCAGCACACTTTGAAAGACTGCTGTGTTTAAAAAGAAGTTCATTTGAAGTCTTTTTTTTTTTTTTTTTAAAGAACTTCATGTATGTGTATCAGCCCACAAATTCTTGTTTATACAGACTGTATCATTAGCTATTTCAAAATAATAAAGGGTAAAAAGCCCTACAGATACATACTATACATACTATTTTTACTTTTTTTTTTTTAAGATGGAGTCTCGCTCTGTTGCCCAGGCTGGAGTGCAGTGTTGCAGTCTCGGCTCACTGCAACCTCCACCTCCCTGCCTCAGCCTCCCAAGTAACTGTTACTACAGGCACCTGTCACCACACCCAGCTAATTTCACCCAGCTAATTTTTTTTTTTTTTTTTGAGATGGAGTCTTGCTGTGTCACCAGGCTGGAGTGCAGTGGTGCGATCTTGGCTCACTGCAACCTCCGCCTCCCAGGTTCAAGCAATTCTCCTGCCTTAGCCTCCCGAATAGCCGGGACTACAGGCGTGCACCACCACGCCCAGCTAATTTTTTTTGTATTTTTAGTAGAGTTGGGGTTCTGTCATGTCAGCCAGGATCATCTTGATGTCTTGACGTCGTGATCTGCCTGCCTGGGCCTCCCAAAAGTGCTGGGATTACTGGCGTTAGCCACCGTGCCTGGCCCCCCAGCTGATTTTTGTGTTTTAAGTAGCGATAGGCTTTCACCATATTGGCCAGGCTGGTTTCACACTCCTGACCTCAAGTGATCCTCCCACCTCAGGCCTCCCAAACCTCCCAAAGTACTGGAATTACAGGCATGAGCCACCACGCCCAGCCTCACTTTTTTTCCCCCCACTCTAAAAGAACCTTTCTTGAGAATATTTTATGGTTGAAAGTTGTGGCATTTTCTGTTGATAGAGGGAAAAAAAAGTACACCACCCAGTGTTGTTTACAGCTTCAGTTTCTTTTATATAACCATGCAGAACTTAATGACTACGATGATTTGACACATTTTTTTCCTTACTGTATAATGTGTTATGTGTCATACCTAGACTTTTCTTGAGAGAAAGATTTGTACCGTTTAGCAAAGAAAAAAGTCTGGTTTAGATCACTTCTCAACCCCTTTTCTGCTGCTTCTAGGTGAAGGCTGATGTGTCTTTACATTCACAAATTCGGGACAGACTCCTATAGATTAGGGGCTGTGGCATAGATGCCCCAGGTGCTGTCGGTGTTCACCCATGGCCTCTCAAGGCCTTGCCATTACTGTGCACACTAGCCAACTTCTACATCTCAGCACCTTTGTCTCTGCCTGAGAGCTTTTCTTGTGCCAACTACACTGCCTGCCTGGAGGGCAAGCCAGAAATGCCAGGATATTAACACTCACTTGGGGAGTGGCGTTCAGCCAATATCTGCCAGGAGTTAGTGGATGAACACCCAGCTCCTTTAATCCTCAGGTTAGGGTGACTAAGGCACATATTAAGCAACAGTTGACCTTAGTAGTATCCGGCTGGTACTGGTTTTCTACACTAATCATTTTATAGGCTCGTTTATTCTTCCTCTCTCTCTTTTCCAACCCTCAGTGTTTTCTGACAAATAAACTACCTGAACTTTATTTATTTATTTATTTATTATTTTGAGACAGGGTTTCACTCTGTCGCCCAGGCTGTAGCGCAGTGGCCCGATCTCAGCTCAATGGCACCCCCCACCTCGGAGGCTCTAGTGATTTCCCCACCTCAGCCTCCTGAGTAGCTGGAGCTGCAAGTGTGTGCCACCACACCTGGCTGGCTGGCTGGCTTGCTTGCTTCCTTCCTTCCTTCCTTCCTTCCTTCCTTCCTTCCTTCCCTCTTTCCTTCCCTCCTTCCTTCTCTCCCTCCCTCCTTCCCTCCCTGCTTCCCTCTTTCCCTCCTTCCCTCCTTCCCTCCTTCCTTCTTTCCCTCCTTCCCTCCTTTCTTGGTTTCACCATGTTGCCTAGGCTGGGATTTCTCCATGTTGGCCAGGTTGGTCTCGAACTCCTGACCTCAAGTGATCCGATCGCCTCAGCCTCCCAAAGTGCTGGGATTACAGGCGTGGGCCACCGTGCCCGCTCCTCCCCCTTCCAAATTCATAGGTTGAAGTCCTAACCCCGGGTACCTCAGAATGTGACTATATTTGGAGATAAGACCTTTAAAGAGGCGATGAAGTTAAAAAGAGGCAGTGGCAATTGACTGGTGTCCTTATAAGAAAAGGAAATTTAGACACTCAGGAGAGACTAGGGGTGCACGTGCACAGAGGAATGACCATGTGAGGAGGCAGCAAGTGAGTGGCCATCTGCAAGCCCAGGAGCTGAGCCTTAGAATAAACCAAAGTTGTAGGCACCTCAATCTTGGACTTTAGCCCCCAGAACTATGAGAAAATACCTTGCTGTTGCTTAAGCCACCCAGTCTGTGGAAATTTGTTATGGCAGCCCTAGCAAACTAATGCAGTGTGATTTAATACTTCTGATTTAATTTTTTGAACTAAGAAGTCTAGTTGATGGATGTTTAGAAAAATTGATTTTCTTCTTGTGTTTTGCTTTTTTGTTAGTAAAATTTTAATTGAAACATAACCTACATTTAAGAAAACAGCACAAATCATAAGCTTATACTGTTTTCTCACAAAGTGAACACATCCCTGTAACCACACCGAGGTAACAAAAGAACATTGTCAGCTATGCTTTGATTTTTGAATTCATGGATCCAGTATCAAATTTTCTAGACTAATTTTTTTACGTATCTTCGGTAACTTACTCCCTTTTAAATGTAGATTACTATTTTTTAATCTTCAAGCATAAGTTTTACATGGACACAACCAGTATTGTTTAGAAATGTTGCAATATTAGAGATATTAAGCTTCTTAAGAACTAGGTTTTTAACACGAACCAACCAGAGAGTTATAGTTCCAACATTTATCTTTTTTTTTTTTTTTAATAAGAGACTGGTTATTTATTTATTTATTTATTTAGAGACGAGGTTTTGCTCTGTCACCCCGGCTGGACTGCAGTGCTATGATCTCGGTTCACTGCAGCCTCTAACTTCTGGGCTCAAGCGATCTTCCCACCCCAGCCTCCCAAATAGCTGGGACTACAGTCATACACCACCACACCCAGCTAATTTTTTAAAAAGTTTTTTGTAGAGACAGGGTCTCATTTTCTTGCCTAGGCTGGTCTCAAACTCCCCTGCCTTGGCCTCCCAAAGTGTTGGGATTATAGGTGTGAGCCATTGTGCCCAGCTGAGACTGGTTATCTTTGTAAGACACATAGTCTGGTAAATTTATCATTACATAGGCTCCAATTAATTTTTCTTTCACCCACTTAACATCTTTTAAAAATTTTTTCTGACAAGGCTTAGAAGCAAATAAAAGCTTTTGTGGAAACTGAATGTCAGTTGAGTCAGTGATGCAGGTAATTTATTTGAATTACTTTTCATGAGTTTTACAGTCTTGAAATCATCTCCAACAAATGACTTTTTTTCAGCTAGTGAGGTATTCTGTATGCAGAATATTTTCCCCTTGAAACTGTCTTTCTGAGTAAATTATATTCTAATGGAAAGATTCTGTGGCTTTGAAGTAGTTATTTCTGAAAGCTGGAAAATATAGAGAATCTGCATACAAGAAAGACTAGGGGCTGCAGTCAGAGAAAGGATCAGAGGTGGTATCTGAGAGAACCATCATGAGATCAGAAGAATGATTCCTGGAGGAATTGGAGAAGTCTAGATGCAAGAGAAGGGTTGGAATGAAAAGGATGTGGCTTCCAGCTGACTGAGGGGAGGTTGTAATGAAAGCCCAGTGAAGGTAGTAGCAGTGTGATCTGTCATACTGGGAGGGTAGCAGAGAGAGTAGAGGAAGATCATGGTGGTCAGTCAGAATGGTAACAGACAGTTGGCTCAGGGAGCAGCAGAAATTAAATAGGCAGCAATTTAGTAGAGAGAAAGCAATGTTGCTTGCATGCGGTGACATAGCCATGAAAATGCTAGCGTCTAAAACCCTTTTTTTTTTTTTTTGAGACAGAGTCTTGCTCTGTCACCCAGGCTGCAGTGCAGTAGCTTGATCTTTGCTCACTGCAACTTCCGCCTCCCAGGATCAAGTGATTCTCCTGCCTCAACCTCCTGAGTAGCTGGGACTACAGGTGCGTGCCACCAGGCCCGGCTAACTTTTCTATTTTTTTTTTTTTTTTTTTGAGACAGAGTCTCGATCTTTTGCCCAGGCTGGACTGCAGTGGCGCTATCTCGGCTCACTGCAAGCTCCGCCTCCCGGGTTCACGCCATTCTCCTGCCTCAGCCTCCCGAGTAGCTGGGACTACAGGCGCCCGCCACTGCGCCCAACTAATTTTCTGTATTTTTAGTAGAGACGAGGTTTCACCGTGTTAGCCAGGATGGTCTCGATCTCCTGACCTCGTGATCCACCCGCCTCGGCCTCCCAAAGTGCTGGGATTACAAGCGTGAGCCACCGCGCCCGGCCTCTATTTTTTAGTAGAGATGGAGTTTCGCCATGTCGGCCAGGCTGGTCTCGAACTGGTGATCTGCCCACCTTGGCCTCCCAAAGTGCTGGGATTACAGTCATGAGCTGCAGCACGCAGCCTAAAACCATATCTTGACTTTAATTGAACTTTAAAAGAAACAGGTTTAAGTAATTTGAGGGTTCTGCATGGTGTTGCCAAGCATTCTGATATCCATTTTGTACCTTTGCAATGAGTAAGAAGGATCCCTATTGAATCACTTTAGAGTTTTCTATCTGAAGTTAGGAGGGAAGTAAACCTAATATTATTTAGTGGTATTTTAAATGAAAAGGAGTATTTACATTATATTGCCTTTTAAAAAATTACAGCTTTATTGAGATGAAAATTCTCATACCATACAATTCACCCATTTAAAGTGTACAAGTGAATGGTTTTAGTACATCCATCACCATAAGTTTAGATTTCCATCACCTCAAAAGAAACCCACACCTATTTGTAGTCACGTGTTATTCTCACCCCAACCTCCCACACCATAGGCAACCTCCCACGCCATAGTCTACTTTCTGGTTCTATAGATTTATCCATTCTGGACAGTTTATATAAATGGAGTCCTAAAATACTTGGTCTTTTGTGACTTTTTTTTTTTTTTACTTAGCATGATGTTTCCAGGGCTCATTCATGTTGTAGCATGTATCAGTACTTAATTCTGCTTTATTGCTAGACAGTATTCCATCGTCTGAATATTTCATGGTTTATCCATTCATCAGTTGATGGACATTTAGATTGTTTCCGTTTTTTTGGCTATTGTGAGTGATACTGCTATGAATATTTGTGTACTACAAGTTTTTGTGGGAACTTAAGTTTTTATTTCTCTTGTATATATACCTAGGAGTGGAATGTAGTGTGCGAGGGTTCCAATTTCACCATATCCCCACCAACACTTGTTATTGTCTGTCCCTTTGATTCTAGCCAACCTAGTGGGTGGGTGTGCAGTGGCATTTCCTTGTGATTTTCATTTGCATTTCCCTGTGGTTTTGACTTGTATTTCTCTGATAGCTGATGATTGATGTTGAATATCTTTTCATGTGCTTGTTAGCCATTTGTATATCTCATTTGGACAAATACCTATTCCAGACCCTTTGCCTGTTATTAAACTGGGTTGTTTATCTTTTTATTGTTGAGTTGTAAGAGTTCTATATATATATATATATATATATATATATATATACACACAAATCCCTTATTCAGATATATGATTTGCAAATATTTTCTCCCACTCTGTAGGTTGTCTTTTTCACTTTTCTGATGGTATTCGTTGGAGTACAGAACTTTTAATTTTGATATAATCTAATGTCTCTATTTTTTATTTTTATCTTCTTAGCTCTTTGATTTAGGTTGTGATCCATTTGGAGTTAATTTTGTATATGGCATGAAATAGGAAGCCAACTTTATTCTTTTCCGTGCAGCTATCCAGTTTTCCCAGCACTGTTTGTTGAAAAGGCTATCTTTTCCAAACTGAATTCTCTTGGCACCTTTGTTGAAAATTAGTTGATCAGGAGTTATTTATGGACTCTCAGTTCTATTCCATGGCTCAATGTATCTATCCTCATGCCAGTACCACACAGTCTTGATGACTGTAGCTTTGTAGTAAGTTTTGAAATTGGGAAACATGAACCCTCCAACCCTCCACCTTTCTTTTTTTTTCATGATTGTTGATTGTTGACCTATTCTGAGTCCCTCAAGTTTGCATATGAATTTTAAGATCAGTTCCTTAATTTTTGCAAAAAGTAAAAAGTCCAGCTGGGATTTTGGTAGGGATCGTATTGAATCTATACATCACTTTGAAGAGTATTGACATCTTAACAGTATTATTTGGTGGACAGCATTACAAAATATGCAATATAGAGATACATAGATATAGAAAAAAGTGTACAGAGAGAAAAAAAGTGTTCTATTTTTCTAATTAAGTTTTTTATTTTGAGGTAATTGTAGATTCACATGTAGTTGTAAAAAATAATACAGAGAGATTGGATGTACCCTTTACTCAGTTTTCCTCAGTGGTAATATTGCAATTCATGGTACTATACAAACCACTGACATTGATATTGACATTGATAGAGTCCACTGATCCCATTCAGATTTCCCTAGTTTTACTTGTACTTTCTTGTGTGTGTGTGTGTGTGTGTGTGTGTGTGTGTGTGTGTATCATTTAGTTTCATGCAGTTTTGTCACATGTGGTTTCATATACCCATCACCACACTCAAGATGCAGAACAGTTCCATCGCCACAAGAATCTCTCAGGTTACCCTTTGTAACCATGCCACCTTCCTCCTAACCACCCCCACTTCCCACCTCTTTCCCCAACCCTGTCTTAACCCCCAGAAACGACTGATCTGTTCTGCATTTTTATAACTTTGTCATTTTTTTTTTTTTTGAGACGGAGTCTTGCTCTGTTGCCCAGGCTGGAATGCAGTGGCGTGATCTCGGCTCACTGCAAGCTCCGCCTCCCGGGTTCATGCCATTCTCCTGGCTCACCTCCCGAGTAGCTGGGACTCCAGGCGCCCGCTACCACGCCCGGCTAATTTTTTGTATTTTTAGTAGAGATGGGGTTTCACTGTGTTAGCCAGGGTGGTCTCGATCTCCTAACCTTGTGATCCACCCGCCTCGGCCTCCCAAAGTGCTGGGATTACAGGCGTGAGCCACCACGCCCGGCCAACTTTGTCACTTTTTAAAAGTGTCATATAACTGTTATGTAAACAAGTACTATATAAATGCTTTTTTCACTCAGCATAAATTCTCTAAGAGATTCATCCAAGGTTTTATGTGAATCAATAGTTGATTCCTTTCTATTGCTGAGTATTCCATGGTATGGATGTACCACAGTACATCTAACTAGTCTCTCATTGAAGAGTATCTGGGTTGTTCCCAGATTTTGGCTACTACAAATAAAGCTGTTGTGAACATTTGTGTATAGATCTTTGTGTGAGTGCAAGTTTTCATTTCTTTGGGATTAATGCCCAAGAGTGCATTTGCTGGGTAATGTGGTAATTGCAAGTTAAATTTAATACGTAACCACCAAACTTTTCCAGAGAAGCTATTTTTAAAAGTAAAAGTATAGATAATTTTTTTAAAACTTGAAAATGTGACCACTGCCACATACAGAAAAGATGTATTAACATGAAACAGCTGAAATAGAACATATGCAGCCCCTCAAAAGCTGCCAGGTATCCCTCCTTGATCACAGCTCACTCCTTCATCCACGGAGAAAACCATCATTGACATTTATGATAGTAACTTTTTCTTTTATAATTTTAGCATTTAAGCCTTTATTCCTCTGTAATATATTTTACTTTGTCTGTTTTTTAGTGTTATATAAATAGAATCAATGTGCACCATTTTTTTGGTATGAGTTTTTCATGGAGCACTGTTTTCTTTTTTCTTTTTCTTTCTTTTCTTCTTTTTTTTTTTTTTTTTTAAAGAAATAATGGTTTTATTACTTACAGGTCCTGGATACATGACATACCTGGAGGCCATACACAGAGGTCAGGGAGGACTTCAGAGGGAAGGAGAGGGAGAAAGATCCATGGGTTAACGCCTTCATTGAGGTCTAGGGCCTTATCCAAACAGGTTTCTCACTGGGAGATTTTTCTTTAACACTCGATAATTGTATACATTTATGGTACCGTATGATTTTGGTACATATGTACAATGTATAATGATCAAGTCAGAGTAATTAACATCTGTCACCTCAAATATTTATCATTTCTCTGTGTTGGGAATATTAAAAATCTTACAGCTCTTTGAAAATATGCACTATTGTTAACTATAGTCACCCTGCAGTACAATAGAACAGTAGAACTTATTTCTCCTATATAGCTGCAATTTTGCATGTTAGCCAATCTCTCCTTATCATGCCTCACACTTTCCAGCCTCTAGTAATCACTATTCTATCTCCTTCTGTGAAATCAACTTTTTTAGCTTTCATGTATGAGTGAGAACATATGATATTTGTCTTTCTATGCCTGGCTTATTTCACTGACATAATTATCCTCCAGGCTCATACATGTTGCTTTGTTTGACAGGATTTCATTGGTTTTTGTGGCTGAATAGTATTCCATTGTGTATATGTACCACATTTTCTTTATTCATTCATCTGTTGGACGTGTAAGTTGATTCCATATCTTGGCTATTGCGAATAGTGCTGCAATAAACATAGGAGTGCAGACATCTCTTCAACATACTGATTTCCTTTCTCTTGGATATACACCAGTAGTGGAATTGCTGGATCATATGGTTGTTCTATTTTTTAGTGTTCTTTTTTATATATGTTTTATGTCCTGTAAAACATTTTTGTTATTATCTTAAACAGCATCAGTATCTTTATCCAAATATGTATGTACTCTTCAGTTCTCTTCCTTCCTTCTTGGATTTGCCTGATTCTTTTTTTTTTTTTTTTTTTGAGACAGAGTTTCGCTCTTTTTGCCCAGGCTGGAGTGCAATGGCACTATCTCGGCTCACCGCAACTTCCGCCTCCCGGGTTCAGGCGATTCTCCTGCCTCAGCCTCCCAAGTAGCTGGGATTACAGGCATGCGCCGCCACACCTGGCTAATTGTGTGTATTTTTAGTAGAGATGGGGTTTCTCCATGTTGGTTGGGCTGGTCTTGAACTCTTGACATCAGGTAATCCGTCTGCCTCGGCCTCCCAAAGTGTTGGATTACAGGCATGAGCCACCGCACCCGGCCCATTTGCCAAATTCTATCTGGTAACATTTTGGTTTTGCCTGAATTATTCCTGTTAGTATATATTTTATTACAGTTGTCATGGAGCACTGTTTTCTAAGACTGATCCACGTTGTATATGACAGTAGTTCCTTCCGTTTCTTTGCTGCATTCCAGAGTATTTGTTTACTGCAGTTTACTCATTTTTACTGTTAGTGAATATTTATGTTGTTTATAATTTTTAGCTTATTAACAATACTGCTGTAATTTCTAAGTGTGGACTTCGTTTGGTCACAGGATACATCTATCTTCAATTCTAGTTGATAAGGCCCAACTGTTTTCCAAAGAAGCCATCTTAGTTTATCTTCCCATCAGTGGTGTATGTAAGTTCTTTTTGTTTTAACTCCTCTCTAATGCTAATTAAATTTATAAAAAAATGTTAACTGTTATGGAGAATGTGTAGTGATTTCTCACTGTGGTTTGATTTGACATCTGTCTCTTTTAAATGAAGTTACCCTTGTGTTTATTTTACATTTGGATTTCTTATTTTGAGAGATGCCTGTTTAGATTTCTTGTCCATTTTTTATGGGTTGTCTTTTTCTTTTTGAGTTATAGTTCTTTATATATTCTGGGTATAGCCCTTAGTTATGTGGTTTTAAAATACCTTTTGTTCAGTGGCTTGCCTTTTTACTCTCTTAAAGGTATTTTTTGATGAACTGAAGTTATCTTTAATAGTCCAGTTTGTCAGTCTTGTCTTTGTGGCTTGTGCTTTTTGTGTCTCTTTAAGAAATCGAGATCATAAAAGTTATTTTCCTCTGTCATCTTCCATAAGCCTTTTTGTATTGTCTTTCTTCACATTTGGATCTGTGGTTTAACTGGAATTGTTTTTTCTTTTTCTTTTCTTCTTTTTTTTTTGTCGGGGGACAGTCTTGCTCTGTCGCCTAGGCTGGAGTGCAATGGCGCAATCTTGGCTCACTGCAACCTCTGTCTCCCAGGTTCAGGCGATTGTCCTGCCTCAGCCTCCCGAGTAGCCAGGATTATAGGTGCCCACCACCATACTTAGCTAATTTTTTTTTTGTATTTTTAGTAGAGATGGGATTTCGTCATGTTGGTCATGCTGGTTTTGAACTCCTGGCCTCAAGTGATCCACCCACCTCAGCCTCTCAAGGTGCTAGGATTACAGGCATGAGCCATTGCACCCAGCCTGGAATTGTTTTTTCTGTAGGTGCGAGATAGGGGTCAAATTGTATTTTTTTCCCATATGAATGAGAATGATGTATTTTTTAATAAAGACCATCTTTTTCTCACTGTTCTACAATACCAGCTTTGCCATAAGTAAACTATTTACTGAAGTACAGGTCTGCTTTTAGGCTCACTCTCTTCTCCAGTGGTCGATATCATCTAGCCTTATTTTGGTGTCAAAGTTATACAGTTGCATCCCCCTACCATCTCCCATTTGCAATTTCACTTACCCGTGGTCCACTGAGGTCCAAAAAATATTAAATGGAAAATTCCAAAAATAATACAAACGTTTTAAACTGTACGTTGTTCTGGGTAGAATGATGAACTCTTGGGCCATCTGAGTTCATCCTGCCTGGGATGTGAATCCTCCCTTTGTCCAGCATACCCATGCTGTATATGCTACCTGCCCATGAGTCACTTAGTAACTGTCTTGGTTATCAGACAGACTATCTTAATGTCCCTCTGTATGTGCTCAGATAACCCTTATTTTACTTAATAATGGCCCCAAAGTATAAGAGTAGTGATGCTGGCAACTCAGATATGCCAAAGAGAAACCTTGAAGTGCCTCCTCTAAGTGAAACAGTAAGAGTTCCTAACTTAATAAGGAAAGGAACAAAAATATGTTGAGGTTGCTAAGATCTACAGTAAAAACGAATCTTTCATTCGTAAAATTGTGAAGAAGGAAAAAGTCCACAGTCTTGCTTTTCTGTGGAGTATTCTACTGTTAGTTTTATTGCTGAAAGAGTCCACAGTCTTGTTTTTTCTGTGGAGAATTCTACTGTTAGTTTTATTGCTGATGCTTTAAGGGTAATGTCTTTTTATTTCCTGTGAGTATATAAATTTTTTTATTATCTTTGATTTTAATGTGATATGTCTACATGTGAGTTTCTCTTTATTTAAGCAGCCTGGGATTCATTGAGCTTCTTGTGTCTGTTGATTGCTGTCTTCCTTCATTTGTAGAAAACCTTCTGACACCTGCCCTTTAAATGTTACCTCTATTTTTTTCTCTCCTCCTGAGATTCTGATGAAACAAATATTTTAAACATATGCCAAACAGTTTATTTATATCTTCTGTGTCTCTCTAATGATTTTTCTGCCCCTTTTCTGCTTGTGCTACACTCTGGAAAATTTATTTTTCCTATATACCAGCGCACTAATGGTTTCTTCACTTGTGTCTAGTCTGATATTAAACTTGTCCAGTGAGGTTTAAATTATGCTTATTATTATTATTATTATTTATTTCTAGATGTCTTATGTGGTTCTTTTTTGAATCTGTGACAATTTTCCCTGTAGGTGTTTCTGAGTTTGTCTTTTTTTTTATTTTTAATCACAGTCCAGTTGTTTTATAGTGTGTATCTGAGAATTCCAATCTCTGAAGTCTTTTAGAATCCCTTTATGTTGATGCTTTTATTGGTACTTGGTCAAGGAATCTAGTTTCAAAGCTTCGTGTTTGGCATTATATTTATTTATAGGAATAACATGACTTTCTTTAAATTTTTTTTCTTTTTTTCTTTTTCTCCTCAAATTCCATTTACCAAACATGTGACTTTAAATGAAAGTTACGTACCTACTCTCACCCAAGCACTACAGACCACTACCAGTTTTGATCCACTATTTCAGTAATTTATAACAAATCACCACCAAACTGGGGGCTTAAAACAACAATGATGTCGTATTTCCATGAATCTGTGAGTTGGCTGGATTAAGCTGGGGGCTCCACTGTTCACATGATGTTGACTGGAGTTACTCATGCATCTGCATTCAGCTGGGGGTTTGGCTAGGGTGCAGTGTCCAGGGCTGCTTCACTTATTGCCTGAGACTTGGTGCATGTGGGTTGGGGTACCTTTGCTCTATCCTTTGTGGTCTCTCTTTAGTGCTCTCGTCATTTAGTAGGTCTACCCACATGGTGGCTGTTTTCCAAGAAAGCAAAAGCAAAAGCTGGTAAGTCTCTTAAGGGCTGGGCTTGGAACTGGTGCAGCATCACTTCAGCTGCAGTCTGTTGGTCACAGCAAGTCACAGGACCCGCTCAGATTCAAAGCGAGGGAAAATAAAATAGACCCCACCTCTTGATGAAACCAGCGGTGTGCAAGTACAGGGAAGGAAGGGATTGTTTTCAGTCATCTTCAGAGACAGTCTTCCATGATCACATTAAACCATGCTCAAGGCTTGAGATTTCTTTGATGGGGTATCCAGGGATTGAAATTAGGTGATCATTACAGTGACCATGTAGCTTACCTGGTTACAAGGTGGAATCTTTTTGAGAGTAAAAAGGAGCACTGTTTTTAAGCATGCCAGTACTTCGGGTGTAACTAGACTGTCTGTGGCAAACTAGGACTCTTGGTCACCCTGGTTAGTTTATCAGGAGCTTTTAAAATTTCCTTCTTATCACTGCCCTGAAGGTATATAGTCCTTTGGGATTTTAATTTTTTGTGGTAATGAACTCCTGTTAGACTTTCTACCTTGTCTAGGCACTGGACTTTGATTTATGTCCCCTATGCCTTGGGAGGCTGTCTAAACAAAGAGTCTCATTTTCCCTGCATTGGCTTGTGACCACAGGGAATCTCGTTTTCCCCATATTTGGGGCTTGTAATTCCTTATTATCTTGTGGTCTTTTTGATACTTTTAAGATTTTATTAAGCTTTTTAATTGTTTTCAGAGGGAGATTTGATCTAAATTAAGTTAGCCCACCATTATAGAGAATATAGACCAGCATAGTTAATTTATTCGAAGTAACAGATGAAAAAGAACTGAAGGAATTTCTTAACATCAAATAAATGCGTCTTTTTCACAAGAAATACAAGTTCCCAAGAGTTTCTTTTAACTTGGGAGGTGGGAGTGTAGATGTGGGTGAAGAATTAAAGAATCGGAGTCATTGTATTATCTTTTTTAAAAATTCCATGTTTTTCACTTTTTGACAATCTATTGATTCTCTGTTATGTAAATTTTGAAAATTACAATCCTCAAAACAACTTCTCATTTTTACTTAGTTGTGTTATCATTTTGTCAAGACTGTAAAGACTCACATTCCACAACTAATTTCCCTGCTGTTTAGCCTTAGTATAAATTATAAATAAGTTTGTACTTTCTTCTAGGCTTTTGATCATGTCATCTTATTCTTGAATTATTTATTTTTATTCTATATAGTCTAGCTTTCACTGTTACATCTCTTTTCTTAAAAAGCACTCATAGGTGAGCTTTACAAAATATACATAGTTTCTTTTCAGGTCCATTGTAGAATTTTTAGACTCATGCATATTTTGTGTCTGTTTTAGTTAGACAGTTATAATTTTCTCATTTTTTTCAGTATGTGTGTGTGTATATGTATGTGTGTATATATATCTTCCTCAAAGCAGAGTTTTGGCTGGTCAACAAATGTTTAAATGAGTATTTTTGTCGTAATTATAAACTCTGATCTAATTTGGTCCATACTGCTTGTATAAGGAAAAGATTGCTCATTTTGTTTTTCTCAAGTTTTGTGTGTTTGTAGCCAAATGAATTGTACTTTTATTTCTACATGTTTATTATACTTCACGTCAGTCATCTAAGTTACCTTACTTTGTTGCTTTAATAAATTTTTATCCAATAAAAATTTATTTAATTAATGTTTTATTGTGTCCTAATGTTTTCTTTAGAAGGGTATAGTGACTTGAAGAAAGCATGGATTTTTCTTTAAAAGAAGTATATTTTTGTATTGGTAAATTGCTAGTCTCTGATGTGGTCTTTGTCATATGTAGTCATCAAAAAACAAAAGGGATCCGGGCGTGGTGGGTCACGCCTATAATCCCAGCACTTTGGGAGACCAAAGTGGGAGGATCACTTGAGGCCAGGAGTTCGAGACCAGCCTGCCAAGACAGTGAAACCCCGTCTCTACCAAAAAAACACAAAAATTAGCCAGGCATGGTGGTGCGTGCCTGTAGTGTAGTTCCAGCTATTCAGGAGGCTGAGGCAGGAGAATTGCCTGAACCCAGGAGGTGGAGGCTGCAGTGAGCCGAGATCACACCACTGCACTCCAGCCTGGGCAACAGAGTGAGACCCTGTCTCAAAAGACAAAAAAAAAAAAAAAAAAACCCAGAAAAACCAAAAGTGATATCCAGATATCATGGCATCAATTCCCTTCATATACCTCCTTCTCTTCTTCTTGCTGGCTACCTTAAAAAAGGAAAGGGTCATACATTTCAACTAGTGGCACCTTGAAATATATTTTATTTTTCACAGTAGTTTTAAGGAGTCATTGCTTTTGCTGTAAAATAATGAGTCCGAGTAAAAAAGCTTAGTCAATAGAGATCCTTTAGGGAATCCTTAAATGAATAACCAAGAAGATTTTAAGCATGTCAATTACTTGTATATGAACATTTCTCTCTGATGTTTTTAAGACAATTTTTAGGTTTTAAACAACAGCAACTTTACATTTTATCTTATAAAGCTGTATAATACAAAAACAATTAGTATGTATTTAGAAGTAAATATAAAATAAATCTATTAACCTGTGGATGAGTGAGTATTGCTTTTAAGTGATCTTCATATTTCGGCTATATAAGCCAGAAAAACTTACTTAGTATTGTCTTTGGGTCACTTTTGAAAGCTAGAGAGAGAGCTTAGGTTGAGAAAATGTCTCATCCAAAAGCATTGTCTTTTGGGTTACTTTTCATCTGTTTTTTAATTTTTAAAAAACTTTGTGAGCTTGAGCACATTATGTTAGCTTAAGTGTACAAAAAGCTAGCGGTAGCTTTTCTTGATGCTTCTGTTGATATGGTATTGGGGAAAATGCCTAATTGTTTGACTAGTCTACCACAAGCTTATTAATTTAGAAAACTAGAGATAATAATGCTAGCTCCTTAGGTAACAAATGGCCACCCTTCTGGCTGAAGCTTTAGAGTCCTCCCTCTCTCTGGAGGTAGCTCCTTATGTAGCCCCTTCTGATTCATACCCTGCCATTTCTAAGAATTTGACCATGTCTCTCTTCCAGTTTCCACCAGTTTAGCTTTTTAGACTACATTTCACTTTCCTAGTGTTGTTTGTTTGTTTGTTTGTTTGTTGAGATAGTCTCGCTCTGTTGCCCAGGCTGGAGTACAGTGGTGCAATCTCGGCTCACTGCAGCCTCTGCCTCCTGGGCTCAAGCGATTCTCCTGACCCAGCCTCCTGAGTAGCTGGGATTACAGACGCCTGCTGCTATGCCCAACTAACTTTTGTTAGGTGATCCACCTGCCTTGGCCTCCCAGAGTGCTGGGATTACAAGTATGAATCACTGCACCCGGCCACTTTCCCAGTGTTCTTACTTCACTCCTTCCCAGATGACTCTAAAATAGCGTTCCAGATGCTTTGTGATCTTAAGTGTTTTTTAAAATTGCTTGGTACTGTAGGGAAACAGAATTATGCCTTTTTCTCTAGTCTATGTTTATACTCTTCCTCCATCTCCAGAGCAGGGCAGTACAAGAGTTTACTATATCTCGGCCGGGTGCGGTGGCTCACGCTTGTAATCCCAGTACTTTGGGAGGCCGAGGCAGGCGGATCACGAGGTCAGGAGATCGAGACCACGATGAAACCCCGTCTCTACTAAAAATACAAAAAATTAGCCGGGCGTGGTGGCGGGTGCCTGTAGTCCCAGCTACTTGGAGAGGCCGAGGCAGGGGAATGGCGTGAGCCCGGGAGGCGGAGCTTGCAGTGAGCCGAGATTGCGCCACTGCACTCCAGCCTGGGCAACAGAGTGAGACTCCGTCTCAAAAAAAAAAAAAGAGTTTACTATATCTCAAAAATCTGTGAAGTTGTTCCTTTGCCTACTTGATGTAAAAATAGTCTCCCTCCTCCCATTTGCTTAAAGGTAGTCTACTTTTTTCTTAGATGGTCCCATGGAAGAATTTTTAGTTCATTTTTAGAAATCATTTTGCTGGTTGTTCCCTATTAGTAGCTATTCTTCAGGTTTAATTTGTTAATAATTCTGTACATAAATGAAGAAAATATGCCTAGCTCACAGAGGCTTCTTTCCTGGTTATCCCTCACGTGCCAGTCCCCCTTTTTCTTTCTGTGGTTGAGGCCCCACAAGTCTCAGAAGTGGATTCTCTGTACTAGTTTTTTCTTGCAGCACACTCATCAGGCAGGCTGGGTTCCCTTTTGGTTAACTGTGGCTTCTTCCATTATTTTAACTAGGTCTTGGCCTAGACTAATGAATAAGTGGAGGCACCCCCTTCCTTCAGTATTATTTTGCCCATTTTCAAGGTTCATGTCCTTTGTCAAGTAAGTCTCTTACTGAGTTCCAGGATCTGGTCTGAAGGCATTATCACATAGTGGTTAAGAGCTTGGCACTTTGAAGGTTGCTTGGTTGCTGTGTGACTGCAGGCAAATTGTTTAACTCTGGGGATCTCTGTTTCTTCATCTATAAAATGATAGTGTTAATACTACCTACCTCTGTCTGTTAGAGTTAACTCCACTAACAAAATATCAGTGACTTAAGCACATTGTTTTCCCTTGTAAGGGAAGTTCCTAGGTAAGAAGTCCTTGTCTGCTACGGCATTTCCAAGGTCATCAGCAGGCCTTTGCCATTGTTTAACTGTGGCTTCCATCCTCAGGGGGATCCAGAATGACTGCTGGAGTTACTACTGTCATATCTACCTCTCAGGCATCAAAAGGGAGGCAAGATGGGGAAGGTAAAGGGACTTTTTAATTCTTTGCAGGAGCATATCCAGAAGTCACTTTGCTTACATTCCACTAGTCAGAACTTGATAACTTGGCCACACTTTGCAGCCATAGAACACTGGGAAATGCAGGTTTAATTTGGGTGTAGTTGCTACCCTTGATTAGGGTTCCATTTCTGACAAAGAAGGGAATGGATACAGGAGAAGTAATTAGCAATCTCTACCCCATCACCTCATAAGATCATTATGTGTTGTGCACTTTAAAGCAGACAGTGCATGTCAATACTTAGTACCGTGCCTGATGCAAAGTAATACCTCAGCAAATGCCAGACATTTTTATGATCTCCTGTGTTAAAGGATCAGATTATCTGCATTTACCACTTCTTTTTTCTTTTCTTTTTTTTTTTTTTTTTTTTTGAGATAGTCTTTCTTGGTCACCCAGGCTAGGGTACAGTGGCACGATATTGGCTCATTGCAACCTCTTCCTCCCGAGCCAACATGGCAAAACCCCATCTCTACTAAAAACTCCTGAGCCCAGGAGTTTGAGACCAGCTTGGGCAACAAAGTGAGACTCCATCTCTATGAAAATATGTATTTTTTTAAATTTATATTTTAAAAATTTAAAGGAGGTATGTTATAATTGTCTCATTTTTAAATATCCAATTCAGTATCTTTTCTAAAATAACTGGTGGTTGAAATAAAACGAGAATTTCTGTATTTTATTATACAATGTTTAATGTACATTTCTGCATTGTTAGAAAAGTTTTATTAAATATAGGTCATTTATAACAACTTACATGTGTTCATGATTTTTGTTTGCTAGAGAATATTAAACCATTATGTATTTTTGTTAAGAAGTAGAAATACAGTCCACCTCTTCATAAATTTTTTTAGCCATATTTTAGATTCATCTTAAATATTTCTCTCTGTCCAGCCTATTTTCCTTTACTGCCACTCCCTTGGTGTTTGTTGACAGAAACAAATTAATTGTAATATTATCTTAAGCAAAATATGATTAGGACGATAAGTCGGCTACAGAAGAAGCCATTGTATATTTTAAAGCTAAATACAAATGATTTCTAAGTTGCATGCTGTTTTGGATAGTCCTCCATATTACATCTTTGCTTTATTAGCAAGGATAATTATGATTCAGATGCTGTAATTTTAACCTTGACTAACATTCATTGCTGTTTAAAATATTCATAATTTATTAGATAAGTGTGTCTTTAAAATAGCATTATTGCTTATATTACTCCTTACTGATTTTATTTATTTGTTTGAGATGGGAGTCTCACTCTGTTGCCCAGGCTAGAGTGCAGTAGCACAATCTCAGCTTGCTATAACCACCTCCTGGGTTCTAGCGATTCTCGTGCTGCAGCCTCCCAAGTAGCTCAGATTACAGGCACGCACCACTATGCCCAGCTAATGTTTATATTTCTAGTAGAGACAGGGTTTCACCATGTTGGTCATGCTGGTCTTGAACTCCTGACCTCAAGTGATCCGCCCGCCTTGGCCTCCCAAAATGCTGGGATTACAGGTGTGAGCCACTGTGCCTGGCCCCGACTGATTTTATATTGCTGACAAAACAGCTGCTATGATTATTTTGTTATTGTAGATTTTGACATGAAGCTAGAAAATAAAGGTCCCAAGAAACCTATTATATCTGTTTTAAATGAATAGAATGAAAACCATGTTTGCCTATAGCAATTTAAAGTACAGTCTTGTGTTTTGTAGTATTTCATCATAGAATTAAACATGTGCTTGTTAAAAGTTCTCCATTCTATTCATGTGTAAGTAGAAAGCCTAATTAATATAAGTGTGCATTTTGGGGAGACCTGTTCATGGTTTGCCATGAAAATACTTTTTACTGGACAAGATAATATTAGTGCTTTATCAAAAGTTCATGAAGGTGAAGTACTTTACATACAATTTAGAATTTAATTTAAACCTTGCAAAAGCCCTATCAAATAGTTATTATTATCCTTATTTTACTGTGAGGAAGTTGAAATCTTAAAAAGTTAAGGATCTTGCCTATAATCATGTAAGCAAGTTAGTGGAAGTTAATGGAATTAGAACCCAAGTCTAACTCCAGAGCCCACGTGTGTTTCACTGTGCTTTTTTCTCCTAATATGTCAGTTCTGTGGATTATACAGTCATAAAAAGTTAACCTATTTTTCAGCAAACCTGATATGTGAAAATCTTAGATTCACCAGCAGACAAATTTGTGATATTCTTTACTGTTGTGAGATGGATGATTCACTTTTTTTTTTTTTTTAATTTAAGTTCTAGGGTACATGTGCACAACGTGAAGGTTTGTTATATAGGCATACATGTGCCATGTTGGTTTGCTACACCCATCAACTTTTCATTTACATTAGGTATTTCTCCTAATGCTATCCCTCCCCGGCTCCCCACCCCACAACAGGCCCCAGTGTGTGATGTTACCCTCCCTGTGTCCAAGTGTTCTCATTGTTCAACTCCCACTTATGAGTGAGAACATGTGGTGTTTGGTTTTCTGTCCTTGTGATATTTTGCAGAGAATGATGGTTTCCAGCTTCATCCATGTCCCTGCAAAGGACATCAACTCATCCTTTTTTTTGGCTGCATAATACTCCATCGTGTATATATGCCACATTTTCTTTATACAGTCTGTTATGATGGACATTTGGGTTGGTTCCAAGTCTTTGCTATTGTGAATAGTGCCGCAATAAACATACGTGTGCATGTGTCTTTATAGCAGCGTGATTTATAATCCTTTGGGTATGTACCCAGTAATGGGATCACTGGGTCAAATGGTATTTCTAGTTCTAGATCCTTGAGGAATCACCACACTGTCTTCCACAATGGTTGAACTAATTTACACTCCCACCAACAGTGTAAAAGCATTCCTATTTCTTCACATCCTCTCCAGCATCTGTTGCTTCCTGACTTTTTAATGATCGCCATTCTAATTGGCGTGAGATGGTATTTCATTGTGGTTTTGATTTGCAATACCATTGAGGACATAGGCATGGGCAAAGGCCATTGTGGTTTTGATTTGCAATCAAAAATCAATGGGTTGCAAATTAAGAATTAGTAGACTTCCTCAATTTTATACTTTAAAATTATACTTTAAAAATGGTATTTGCAATACCATTCAGGATGGTATTGCAAATGGTAATACCATAGGCAGTACCATTCAGGACATAGGCATGGGCAAGGACTTCATGACTAAAACACCAAAAGCAATGGCAACAAAAGCCAAAATAGACAAATGGGATCTAATTGAAGAGCTTCTGCACAGCAAAAGAAACTGTCATCAGAGTGAACAGGCAACCTACAGAATGGGAGAAAATTTTTGCAATCTGTCCATCTGACAAAGGGCTAATACCCAGAATCTCCAAAGAACTTAAACAAATTCACAAGAAAAAAACAACCCGATAAAAAAGTGGGCAAAGGATATGAACAGACACTTCTCAAAAGAAGACATTTATGCAGCCAGCAGACATACGATTCACCTGTTTTTTAAATGACATGACATTAAAAATATTACTTTTCTAAAATTCAGTTTTTCACTCAGCGTTTCAGGAATACTTGCATTATAAGATTGTATCAAGTGAGGCAAACCTATATTTTGGTATTCTGTATTCAACACCTACCTTGTGAATGCCTGTTTTCTGCCACGTTCTAAGTGTTAGGGATACAAGTGGCTTGCAAAATCAGACACAGTTTCTGTTGGCTCTGGTACTGGTATACCTGGGCTTCAAATCTTGGTTCCACCTTTTTATAACTATGTAATCTTGGGCAGGTTACTTAACCCCCTAAGTCTCCGTTTCTTCATCAGTAAAAAGGAAAGAATAATTAATACCTTTCTTAGAATTGTTTGAGGTTTAATTGAGAGAATGTATGTTCATAGCATGGTATCTGGCATGTAGTAAAATGCTTAATAAATGTGAGCTTTTATTAGCACCCTAAAAGTAAGTAACATTTGAAGTATAAGTTTCGTGGGGTTTTTTTTGTTTGTTTTTGTTTTTGTTTTTTTTTTTTTGAGACAGAATCTCGCCCTGTCACCTAGGCTGGAGTGCAGTGGTGTGATCTCGGCTCACCACAACCTCCACCTCTCAGTTTAAGCGATCCTCTCGCCTCAGCCTCCCAAGTAGCTGGGATTACAAATGTATGCCACCATGTGTGGCTAATTGAAATACAAGTAATTTTCTTTAAAAAAAAAAAAAAAAAGACAAACTGAATAAGCTGATTCAGTAACATCATCTTCAGTCTGGCATGGTAGTCATCTTCCTTGAGTTATTTGAAAAGTCTCGTGTTTCATTTGTTCTGTATACCACCCTATATACATTTTAAAAATATAGTAAAAGCCGGCCGGGCGCGGTGGCTCACGCCTGTAATCGCAGCACTTTGGGAGGCCGAGGTGGGCGGATCAGGAGGTCAGGATATCGAGACCATCCTGGCTAACATGGTGAAACCCCGTCTCTACTAAAAACACAAAAATATATGTGTGTGTGTGTGTGTATATATATAGTAAAAGCCATAATCTTCTCACATTTTAAGGATGGTGCTTGAGTCACCGTGTGGGGGTAATTCCAAATATAAGAGAATATATGTTTGGCTCATGGCAACTATAGTAACCTACTTTTTTATTACCTTTCTTTTGAGAAAGATAGTCACTTTGTGATTTGTTTTTTGGAACAGTATTTACTTATGAGAAAAAATTTGAGAAATAAATTTTTCAGTGACTGGGAACAGAAATACTCTGAAAGCTTCACTCTGACTTATAATTGACATTTTGTATGATTTCTTGAGTTTCTTGAATGGAAAGTATTTCTGAATATATTTAGAAAATACTAACATTAAAATATAGATATTTTCTATATACTTAGAGCACAATATTTAGGCATTTGAATATATAAATCCAAGTACAAGTAATTTGGAATTTAAAAAGGTATATTTATAAAAAGTTACAAGGGTGGTCAGTCTAGTCAGATTTCTTTCTAGATTACTAAATTGTTTTAGAACATTGTGATTTATTAAAAGTGTGAGGAGGAATTAAATGTGTCCAGATACAAGTTCTAAAAGATGCTACATAAAAATGAATCTGATGTTTTTTTTTTTTTTTTTTTGAGACGGAGTCTCGCTCTGTCGCCCAGGCTGGAGTGCAGTGGCGCAATCTCGGCTCACTGCAAGCTCCGCCTCCCGATGTAGCTGGGACTACAGGCGCCCGCCACCATGCCCGGCCGGGCGCGGTGGCTCACGCTTGTAATCCCAGCACTTTGGGAGGCCGAGGCGGGCGGATCACGAGGTCAGGAGATCGAGACCACAGTGAAACCCCGTCTCAGTGAAACCCCGTCTCTACTAAAAATACAAAAAATCTGATGTTTTTAATGGTTTCTATCAATAATAAATTTGTTAAGAGAGTTAAATTCTCCTCTTTGGATTTGATGAAAAACCTTACTTGTAATGCTTCTAAGGAGATCTGTTCAGCTATATCTCCTGTAAAAAGATATGTCAGGGTTATTTTTATTATCTGTAATGAAATCTTGTAAGAGAAAATCTTGCTCTGACAGTAAATCACTACCTTTTTTTCATTACCAAAGTCCAAATGCCAAGGAAAAGTCAACTCCTAAGTTGGAGAGGCATATAAACAGTTCAATTATAGTGGCTATTCAAATAAATTTTACAATTCTTTTCCTGTTTTTATAGTTTTGTTCAGTCTTGATTAAGCTGTTTTAAAGTATGTAAAAGATAATGTTTTAGTAGAAATCTGTTTTTCTTAGTATATATAAAAATATTGTGTAGCTAATGTGGAATTTGGTTTTTAAATGTGATTTTTGAAGGAATTTTTTTGTAGAACAGATTTTAAAAGGTTTCTTTTAGTATATACAGCCAACTTTTACATTACATTAGCTGTTATAACTGGAAGTCAGTTATAGTTCTGGAAATGAATATTAGCTTTACTTATTCTAAGTTTTTATGAGTAATCAAACTTTTGGCATATATGCTAATTTATGTAACCTCAGTCAAGATTTTCAGACATCTTCTTGAGATTATTAAAATTAAGATTTAGTTACCAGATTTAATGGTTTAATTTTAAAGAAGAAAATTTAAATATATTTTGTTCTTAGAAGTTAAAGAACAGGTGAAATGATTTAGCTGTCCTTTGCAGGGGGAAAATACACTCATTTAAAGTTAAGTTTGTAGATTACTTAATTGAAACGGCCATACGTAAAATGTAATTTTTAAAAATAATTTTTTATTTGGCATGAAGTAATGTTAACTCATTGAGTCTGAGATTTAGCATCCAAAAAGGTATTGAAAACAAAGTTCTTTCGTAAGAATAATGTTTAGTTATGTTCATTTAATATTTTTGAGCTTGAAAAATGAACAGATACGGTGATTCTGAAAATGAACTCCTTTATTATTCTAATAACAGATACTCTATTGAGACTAAGTTACCCATGCTTTGTGGGAACTCAGCCTGCAAAGAATTGAATTTGCTGATTTTTGTCACTTCCAGGACCAGCCAGGGTTACTGTAGCCTGCCGGTTGACTACATCAATGCATAATTTTGTGCAAAATCATCAAGTGGTACTGTTTGTTTTTAAAGTGACATGTAACTTTTTATTATAATCATTAATACAATCAAAGAAGGTAGCAATGCTTTTATTTACTTTTTATTGTCATCAAACAGTTTTCTAGGAATTTTCAGCAAAATACCAATTCAGCTATAAGTCTAATATGAAACACAGGAACTGTGAATATAAGCTTTTGGTGCCTGCTGTGGAAAAATCAAATCAATAGCTTTAATGTCTTCTTACAATCTCATTCTGTTTCACTATAGCTTTGTTTTAGTTAGATCTGCACATCTGTTTTGCTCTAGGTAGTTAATTTTACCAGTTCAGTTTCTCTGTAGATTTTTGCCATAGTAGAAAAGGATTTTAAATATTAATAGCCCCTTAAAATATTTTATTACCATTTACTTAAATGAATGATAGATAATGTACATGCTTTGTTTTTTGTGCAAATACCCAAGACAATCTGATTGAAAGACAGCTTAAGGACAAATAAATAGCAAAAGCTTTCAGTCTTTATTTACAGTATATAGAAGGTTACTGTTTTCATTTTAGGTGGAAGAGTCTGATCAGCAGGAACACCCCAGAGGAAGGACATCTTTAGCGATAGAATTTACATACCGTTAGCTCACAGTAATTGATTAGTAGCAGGGCTCTGTAGTACAGAGCTAGCTGGGCATGTTAATTTGGGATGCTTTTGATGCTGTGGTTTTCCGAAGCTTGCTGGCTGCATGCTTGTTGCCTTTGTTCGTGACACAGGTAATTACTTGATAAAATGAAGTGCATCGCTGTGAACAATTGACCCTTTGGAACAATCCAGGCTGGTCAGCAGTCTAAAGCCACACTTTAAAGCCATCATGATAGCCTCAAACTTAAGAGTTTCCAAGGTACAGACAAAGGTGTTGTCTTCCTTTAGTACAAGTCGAGTGCCATTTTCAGACTTTATGAAGTATTTAAATTGGATGATATTTGACGATATTGAAAACTCCTCTGGAAATCCATCCAGCCTGCTTTTGGACACCAGAACAATGCGAGACTTTATTTTTGATATGAAATCAGGAGCATTACAGAAGATTCTTAATCCTTGTGAACGATCGTGGTTATCTGTTATTTCCAAGAAAGTAGTCTCTCTGGGTGTTAGCTGTTCTTTCTCCCACCTGGATTTCACTTCCTCTGCCAGTCCCTTGAGCTGAAAGAATTCTGCTTCCTGTGCAAGAAGTTGATTTTCTCGAAACCCTTCGGGCAATAGAAGTTCTCCATTTCGTAGGAAGTTTAGGACATGCCTGAAGAGGAGCCCATCCCTGTCTATGAAATAATGACCATCAGCATCAAACGGGCAGAGGATTTTTCCATTTACTATACCTTCAAGGAAAGTGTCTGGGTACTTGGTCAGTGTTTGTTTTTGAGTAATGTATAAATATCCACCAACGTTGAGGGTCATCAGTGTGGATTTGCAGTTCTTTCCTTGATCGGTGTCTTCCAGGCTGTTGTGTTTCCCTTCGTACTCCTTTTCTTTTTCTCTTCTGTTTATTTTACGCTCCATTTTTTGAAGATGCTATTTCAGCTTGTTCTTCTTGGCTTTGAGATTTTTTAAAAAGAAACACTACCACACAAGCACGCCTTTATTCAGCCCCAGCCTGGTGATGGAATGGAAACGCTGGCAGCATCGCCTGCGCTGTCAGCTCGGTTTTGCAGTAGGTGGCGTATCAGCCTATGTATGCAGGAGCTTTCTGGAGTAAGACGGAAAAGAGAATTTGCATTTAACTGTATCAGGGAAGGGATATGTTGTGAAAGGATTTTCATGTCTATCCTTTGAAGTAATAAGAGTTACTCAGAATAAATTGAATTTCCTCTTGTCAGTTAAGCAGATCCAATGTTTAATTCTTCATCCAAATGTGAATGTTTAACTATTTCTAAATGCCTAAGTTATTTTTTAATCAGGCAGGCTTAATATTTAATAATATTATCATCTTTTGGAAAATAATGCATATTGATTTAGTGTCATCTTTTTAAAGTAAATTTAAGTAGGAAACATAAGGTGAAAATTCTAGGTGTATGCAATTTTCTTTCCTGGAAAAAGTCACACATTTCACAGTAGTGTAGTCATTTTTGAGACACAAATAAGAATACTTAACTTGCTCCTTGTGACACTGCACTTGAATTTAATTGGATTTGCATGTGATTCTGATTTGGCGATCTTTGTTAAAGGATGTTAAGAAATTTTTTTATTTTTCATTTTTTATTATTTTATTTACCCTAAAAGTAAAAAAAAATCAAATAGGCTTTACAGTAATCACTTACTTTTTTTGGTTAAGATTTTCTGTGGAAAATTCATGAACTTGTTTCACTCGGAGCCTGCTTTTGTGCTGAACAAAGACTTGGACAATTATAGAAAATACTGTGACTGTGTATGTACATGCATATATATGCCATAGGAAGATAGGAGAAAGATCTAGATTCAGAATACCTACTACAAGATAGTGTCATGGGTAAGTTAGTTTCTTGTTTGTTTGTTTCACAGTGGGCAAAATAAACCACCAAAGCCTAACCTTGTTTTTCAGCTTGGGAGCTGGAACAATGTGAATGATGTCACCCTCCACTTCCCACATCTTTTTCCTCTTTCCCCTATAACTTCCCTTCCAAAGCAATTTAGGGTTCTGAGCTTTCACTTCTAGCATTTAAAGGCTCAGTGGTAAGAAATGTAAACATTGTCCCCAGTACACTATTATTTGGCCTATCTGCTAAATTATTCTGGGAAACTACATTGTTTTTTGTTTTTGTTTTAATTTTTAATTTATTTTTGTAGAGACAAGTTTTTGCCAAGTTGCCCAGACTGATCTGAAACTCCTGGATTCAGGTGATCTGCCCATCTCAGCCTCCCAGAGTGCTGGGATTACAGGCATGAGACACTGCACTGGGCCACACTGTTAAAAGTCAGACTTTAGTTTATATTTCTTTTGCATTAAAAGTATTTTAAAATTATTTAACTGTATGTTGACATAGAAATATTGGAAGAGATTCTTCTAAAATGCATACTTCTTATTTTCTTTAAACAATATTAGATTTTCAGGTATAAAAAGTTACATTCTTATAGTGATCTTGAAGTTAACATTTATGTATTATTGAGATCAAAAGTTCATTGAAATCAAACTAGAAAACTAAGGCATAATGTTTTTAGAGCTGTGTTTTTGCTTAGAGACTATGAAATTCAACTTCCTCATTTCACCAAAGATAAAATTGCATTCCAGAGAATTTTTAGTATTTTATCTAGGACTTCACAGCAAAGCCAACATTATGACTAAAACTTCCTTTAGTCCTGCAGCACTTAGTAAGACTTACTCTTATATTCTGACAATCTCATGTTTGTCTTGATTTTGCTTTTTTAGATTAAGTCTTTTCTGTCAATACAACTTTTTAAGAAATACTGAATAGATTTTGAGGGAGAAGGGATACAACTTTGGAAGTATATTCATGGAATTCTTGTGTTACCATTACAAATAGTCACTGCACATGAGTAGCATCATATAATAGCAAAATCAAAAAGGTATAACAATTTCATTTATAGGTATAGTCCTCTTTTTTTGAACTTTATAGGATACCAGAATTAGTACAACATAACTGTAGTATAGTGATGGAGACTGTGCTAGCATGTTCTTGCTTGTTTAAATAAAGTGATGTGGATAGATACTATGTACTCTGGGTCTGCTTCCTTACACCCTGTTTGGCCTGTCTATAGATGCCTTCATGGGAAGCCCCAATGCTATTGCTGTTGGAGGATAGGCTTCCATGAGATGATGAGAAGGCAGGAGTGAGTCAGGACAGCTGGAAGTGGGACTGCTGACCTTCAGTCATCACTCCAGGGCCACCTTACACTCCTAACTCACTCACTTCTGGTTTCTACTACCAGGTTTTCAAAACCACTGATGAGTGCTCGTTTCTGTAGGCTTGCCTGAACAGACCCTGAACCATTCCATCTTGTGCGTCTTCTCCTTGATTGTTTTTTCTCACTCTAGACTTCACTCTGGTGTTCTTCTGCAAAGTTGACATGTGTGATTTCTTTGCCATCCACGGCCTGGCAACAGTAGTGTGACTGAAGCCTTGTCTTAGTGCCTGGCTTATACTCCATAGGACTTTTGTGTCCTCTTTGGCCCAACTTACAGACTTAAGGAAGAAAAATGTAGGCCAGGCATGGCTTATGCCTGTAATCCCAGCACTTTGGGAGGCTGAGGTGGGC
Organism: Hylobates moloch; assembly: GCF_009828535.3. Classification (NCBI taxonomy): domain Eukaryota; kingdom Metazoa; phylum Chordata; class Mammalia; order Primates; family Hylobatidae; genus Hylobates; species Hylobates moloch. Next base: position 106,908,270 of record NW_026652279.1, read on the forward strand.
GGATCACTTGAGGCCAGGAGTTTGAGACCAGCCTGGCCAGTATAGGGAAATCCCTTGTCTACCAAAAATTAAAAAAAAAAAAAAAAAAATTAGCTGGGGTGTGTTGGTATATGTCTGTAGTCCCAGCTACTTGGGAGGCTGAGGCAGGAGAATCGTCTGAGCCCGGGAGGTGGAGGTTGCAGTGAGTCGAGATAGCATCACTGCACTCCAGTCTGGGCAACACAGTAAGACCCTGTCTCAAAAAAAAAAAAGAAAAAAAGCACCCAGTAGGCCTCACTGTATGCCTGTTACTCCATATTACCTCCAGCAAAGCAAAGTGACTGCAATTCATGGAAATTATAGGAGTTCATTGATCATTGCTGCCCGTAGTGGTACACATGCCCCTTAGGAGAAGGCCAGATTATCTCTTTTTAGTCTATTCTAAATTTATATTTACTTGCTAGGGGGCGGCGAGTGGGTGTTGCTTGTCCGAGGTAGTACCAGTAAGGTCTCCACATCCCTGAAACTATAAAAATGGTGCTTCAGTACCTGTACCAAGGGAAACATCCCTGGATCATGGGACTATGTTTCTCTTCCTCATTGCAGATACAAACTGGAACTGCTCAGTTTAGTGGTTTCAGCAGAAGGGTTTAAACCGCACATGTCAAAGATTAGCTTACCTGGATCCACTTGGCCACTAGATTTGAAGATTTTATCTGCCTTTGCAGGCAAAAACATAAAATTTTGAAAGATTATGGTCCTGTTTCCTACTCAGTACCTTAACTATTAGAGTTAGATCACCTCTGTCTTAGACATCTTTAATCATACATAACCAACTTTGAGAATTTGAACTGGTCCTTAGTATGAGTGTGTCCTATAGTTAATTGGGTCCAATGCCTAACTAAATTCTGGGAGAACCTTCCACTATGAGGTAATGCTAATGTCCTACCATCTGCATAAGGCAGAACTCATTCCAGCAGGAATTCCCACCTTTTTACCAACTCCTTTTGGGAAATGAGGTCTTTGTCATCCCGTGATTGGTGCAGGACATCATTGTAATATATACACTTACTCCATTTATATGCCAGAGATGTTCCCATGCCAGGGAAGGAAGTGGAACCTTACCAGGAGGTTATCTCTCCCGACTGGAAGATACAAAAAGTGTGATAATTCTCCTAGACTTAACAGGTCATTCCTCTATAAAAATTCAAACACTCTTCAAGGAAAAGGGATGGTTTTAGAAGCTGCCTTTGATAAGAACAGGGAGCTTTTGTCTCCACATTCTCCCCTGCTATCAAATCTTGGTTGTTGTCAGCTGCATGCTTCTCTGCTTGTCTTTTAAAAGGATTTCGTTCCCATTACCTTAGAAAGAAAGTAAAAGCTAGAGAAGCTGCTGTCAATTTTTTACTTAAACCTGACACTATATCTCTGTCTTGGACTTGCCCATATTTTTTTTTGTTTGTTTGTTTATTGATCTGTGTTTTGACCTTCCTCTGCCTTCCACAAGCTGAGTTTATTTTTTTTTAACATATACTTGCTTCATCGCCTCTTGTCAATAGCACTGAATGTAAGAAACATTCATTTTGATATTGAGGTATGAATATTTTGTGTTGGCTTCTTTTGTGTGTTAAAAATAAAAATTACACTGTCTTAATTATTGACATATTTTAAGAATCAAGGATTTTCCCATGTTAATGTAATTCTTTTTGAGTGTCCAAATTTTAGTTCTATTTTGAAATATAAAATTTATCTGCTCTAAATGTTGTCTGCTACTGGTATTATACTAACAAAAGTACAATGGCAGCCACTTTATGTAACTGATTGACCACAGCATCTGTGCAAAGTACTTGAATCTTCCTAGGACTAATAGGACGTAACCTCTGGCCAGAAGGTCATGTGAACATGTCTTTGCAGTCCAAAGAATACAGCTGTAAATATTTTGCAGTGTTCAACTGCGTCTTCAAGGAAGCCCAGGAAAATTGCCTACATTGGTAAATGTTTTAGCTTCATTTGAGGAGTGTAGAAAAACATAAGGCACTATTTGTCAAAAGGAGCACAAATAAAGACAACAGACTAGCTCAAAAGTTCAGGTGAAATTCCATTCCACATTTCTTTGATTTTCACTACAGAGGCAATCTTGACAATTTATAAATCATATTAATTCATGTTTTACATGTACTTTGGAAAATGAGTATTTCAGGGAAACCTGTGTTTTATAATTTTGTAAGCAGAAGTCATACCTTAAGTTTTTTAAAATGAAGTTTTTTTTTTGAAATATAACCGGTGCGTTATTATTTACTGGAAAATTCTATTGTAACCAGATGAGCATAGCACTTATATAAGCCATCACATGAACATTAAAATTATAATATTGTACAGAACTCATTTTTATAGTGCTATTTGGCAAAATGCAATTTTACTTTCTCTTTGGGAAGAAGATATTTTAAGCTAATAATCATTATCTACAATCTCAAAATGAGGGGCATAACTTTGAAAACTCTTGTAAAGATACTACAGTTAGGAAGTAAATGACTAAAGAAGGTCTCTGTTCCCATATGCTAGCGCCTGCCACTGTTTCTTCTGTTTTTCTCATCGCTTAACATCCCCTTGTGTCTTCAGTGATGAGGTGGTGTGGAGGAGAGAGAAGAGGACCTGAACAGGAGAACAGAATGTGATGGCTCTAGGGAGCCAAATGTGGTTTCTTACAGAGTAGGGAGGAGTTGTAACTTAGGGATGGAGAACTCTATCATATCACACATTTTTTTCATATTTACCATTTCTATAACTGAGGTACATCTTAATATCGTTAGCTTGTCAAAGTTTAGCAGCAGTATTTTGTCTTGGTGGCACGTAAAATAATGATTGATATTACAAATGATAGCATCTTATAGTTGATGAAATATTTGAGCAGCTCTGTGAGCTATTCCCTCCGTATCACAAGAAAGTAAAATTAACAGACAGGGAGGAGGGAAAGAATTTTGCAGGGAGATGAGAGAGAGAGGAGAGAGAGGGAGAGACAAAACAATGTGGCTGCTTGATGTTAAAATTAGGCAAATTATTTTATAACTTTTATAAAATTAAATTTTATTTTTTGATACAGGATCTTGCTCTGTCACCCAGGCTGGAGTGTATTGCAGCCTTAACCTCCTGGGCTCAGGTGAGCCTCCTGCCTTAGCCTCCCATATAGTTGGGGCCACAGGCATACCCCACCATACCTGGCTAACTTTTTTATTTTTTTGTGGAGACTGGGTCTCACTTTGTGGCCCAGGCTGGGCTCAAGCTATCCTCCTGCCTCAGCCTCCCAAAGTTTTGAAATTACAGATGTGAGCCACCATGTGTGGCAAAATTCCTGAAGATCAAATAGAGAACAGAATATTACTTCACAAGTTTGAATAAAGAGCAGCCTTTTAATAATACAGGGATAGAAAGTTTGCCTAACTGGTTTGTTAAGATGCTAGTACCTTTTATTAGTAGACCTCACCTGAGAACCACAGGCAAAAAAACTTCTAGGAACATATTTTAAATGAGAAGAAAGGAGACTACTAGGAATATTAAAAATGGTTTACCTTTTAAATGTACCTGCTTCTTGAAAAGATTATTTCTTCAGTCTTTTCCCAGAGAGTGTCGACACAGGTGTGATGTAATTAAGAATCAGGAGAGTAACTTCAAGGTCTGGAGGATCAGCCTGAAATGTTGGTTGGTAGTCCTCTGGTCTGAGTTTTTACAAGAGCTGGAAGTTCTCTTAAAGGCCTCCACATTCAACTGGATCCAGAAGGTCTTGTGGAAATGAATAAGTGTAACTTCCTGATGCCTAAGACTTCCTAACATACCTGATTTCATTACTTACATGCCAATGCTAATAAGCAGTGTTGCTGCTTGCTTATTCCTTTAACTTGTTCAAACTAGGGATGCCCTTAACTTTTTTTAAAAAGTGCCAGTATCATTTCTCCTCAGTTCTTTGACATAGAGTGTATCTCAAGTTCAGATATAGGGCAGGACAATCCAGCATAGAGCACAAATTTAAATATTTTCAAGCCTTGGGCAGCTTCTTAACATTTTGTTATTCTCTTTCTGCTCAAAGAAAATTTAATTATATCTAGGTCTTTTGGAAAGTACTAGAGCGAACAAAATGAACACTAATGAAATAATAAAACATCCCCAGTTGGAGAGGAAGGCTAGCATTTTTATTTAGTGAAAGAGACCTAGAAGAGATCTCAGACATTCTAGAATATCATTATTATAGATGCTGAGGCCCAGAGATGTAAAATAACTTCTCCAAAGTAACACTGCTGTTTAGTGACAGAATCATAACTAGAAGCCTTCAGTTCTTTTTATAGGATGTGCTTTATATACATAACCTTTAAATTTTTCTGTCGAGTTTTTTCTGATTTTAGGTGGTGGGATATACATAAATAAATTACCATCATCAAAGATGTGTGTTCATACTCAATAAGATTCTTTCGGTTGCAAGTAGCAGAAACCAGTCAACAAACCAATCTAGCCAAAAAAGGAGTGCGGGGGAGAATTTAGAAAGAATCCCATACTGTTTCCCAGAATCCAAAGAAGAGCAAATGGCCAAGGAAAAGATATGAATTGAGCCATTCCAAAGCCTTTGGTAGGATAAGTTTGTGTGGCTTCTCTGCAGAGTGCTGGCAAGACCATGTCCTTCTAGTAATTTGTGGTGTGAGCCCCTTAGTTGAACATTTCAAGCACAAGAGCGAGCAAGCACAGACACACATAGAGGCCATTCCCACCACCTTCAGTGCTCTTCCTTCTTACCCCCACCCACCCCAGTCTAAATCCTACCCATTTTTCAAGGTCCAGCACAATCATTGCTTTTTCTTCAAAACTCTTCTTGGCCCGACGTGGTGGCGCACGCCTGTAATCCTAGCACTTTGGGAGGCCGAGGTGGGCGGATCACCAGAGGTCAGGAGTTCAAGACCAGCCTGGCCAACATGGCAAAACCCTATCTCCACTAAAAATACAAAAATTAGCCTGGTGCAGTGGCACGCACCTGTAATCCCAGCTACTCAGGAGGCAGAGGCAGGAGAATCACTTGAACCCAGGAGGCAGAGGTTGCGGTGAGCCAAGATCGCACCACTGCACTCCGGTCTAGGCAACAGAGCAAGACTCCATCTCAAAACAGAACAAAACAAAAAACTCTTCTTGATCTCTAGCTAGACATAATCTGAGTGTGTGTGTGTGTGTGTGTGTGTGTGCAAGTGCATGTGTGTTTAATCCCAGTACTCTTGTATGTTTCTATTTTATGACCTTTAACATATTCGACTTGACAGAAGAATCCTACAGCACATGTGGAATAACCAGTAATTGGCCAGTTACATTAAAAGATGGGAAATCATAAAAATGATATCAATATGCAGTTCCTATCTGCCTTAAACATTTTATCTTAAAACTTATAAATGTATGTTTAGTTGGCTGGGCACGGTGGCTCACGCCTGTAATCCCAGCACTTTGGGAGGCCGAGGTGGGCAGATCACGTGAGGTCAGAGGTTTAAGACCTGCCTGGTCACCATGGTGAAACCCTGGCTGTACTAAAAATACAAAAATTAGCTGGGCATGGTGGCGCACACCTGTAATCCCGGCACCTCAGGTGGCTGAAGCATGAGAATTGCTTGAACCTGGGAGGCAGAGGTTTCAGTGAGTTGAGATTGCACCACTGTACTCCAGCCTGGGTGACAGAATGAGACATCATTTCAGAAAATAAATAAAATAAATGTACATTTAGTTGCTGATGTATAAGGCCTTTGCTTTGAATATAGGATACTGACTGACCATCTGCTTTCATTTCAAAAATTAAACCCATCATTTAGTTTTTCAGTCTCACTCTGTCGCCCAGGCTGGAGTGCAGTGATGTGATCTCAGCTCATTGCAACCTCTACCTACAGAGTTCAAACAGTTCTCATGCCTTAGCCTCCCAAATAGCTAGGATTACAGGCACGCACCACCATGCCCAGCTTTTTTTTTTTTGGATTTTTTTTGGACTTTTAGTAGAGACATGGTTTCCTTGAGTTGCCTGGGCTAGTCTCAAACTCCTGGCCTCAAGTGATCTGTCCTCCTCGGCTTCCCAAAGTTCTGGGATTACAGGCGTGAGCCACTGCACCTGGCCCCATGATTTAGTTTAGATTTTCCATTTTGGTTTCTTTGAAAAGGAGCAAGAACTTAGACACTGTGAAACTATCTAAATGCAGACTCTTTCTAGACTCCTGTGCTTCCCTTTCAGTCTCCAGTTGTCTCACCTGTACCTAATTTGACAGTATTTTGTTACAACTTACCTTTATATCATCTTACCAAAGCATTCTACATAGTTTTTATAGAAACACCTCCCAAATTCCCCTCATACTCGTAATTTAATGGGCTTCTGTAATATATAATCAGATTACATAATTAATAAAACTAATATAGACAAGTTCTAGCATCGTTTGAGCAGAAGTGTGTGGGAGTGCTAGAGATTAACCTATTACCCACTAGTATATAGTGAGCTGTGGGCATCTGTCGCTATATTTAATAGCAGGCAATTGAGAGCCGTTGTTAATCTAGAGGTGAGTTAAGTAAAGGTGTATCAAAAGTGCTTCTGGTGTATTAAGATGATTTATATACCTGTCTTATCCTAAGAGACCAGCAGCTCTCGAAATGTGGTCTGGGAACCACTGGGCAGAGGGGTCCCCGAGATCCTTTCAAGGGGTCAATGATGTCAAGACCATTTCTATAGTAATGCTCACGACTTTTTTTATTTTTTCACTCTCATTCTCTAGAAATGTCTTAATTTTAGTTTCTAATATGGTAGATATCAGCAGTTAAAACTTATAAACAGGTTTTTGGGGGTCTATACATTTTTCCTTTTAAAAACATTTAAATTTAGGTTTTTCAAGTTTATTTTTTAATTGACAAGTAAAATTTGTGTATATTTATGGTATATAACATGATGTTTTGATATATGTATATTTGTGGAATGGCTAAATCAAGCTATTCACATCTATACTTTTTAACTAATGCACACCACAGAACGTTTGAGAAAGTCTACGCTCCTTGAGGGTAGGAGCCGTGTTTTATTTGTTATTCCTGATGTGCTCTTGCATTGTCTTTTACATAGTAGGCACTCAGTAAATAGTTAAGAAATGTATGAGAATAAAATGAATTATTTTTCAAGTATTTGTGGTCTTTTAAACTGGGTCAACAAACTAGTTTTAAGTGAAGGTTTCTGTATTAATGAATAGGATCTATAATTAACAGCAGTAATGTGCAAGTGGGTGCTTTTAAATACTTTTAAAATAAAATTTAATACTTTCCCTTTGAAATCTTAAGCAGTATTTTGAAAAAAGACAAGAAGTGTGGTTTAGTGGAAAAAATATGAGAATGTGTTCCTATGAGGCTTTAAAAAGAGACCAGGCAAATCATGCCTAGGGGGCTGCATCAAGAGTAAATTGGCGTTTTAAAAATGTATTTAAGAAGAGAAGGGGAGAAAGGAAGTGAACAGAGATGTCAGGTTACTTAGGAACATCCAGTGGATGGGAAAATTCATTGCTGATGAAGACTTTTCCGTTCACTTTGAGTAACATTTGAAAGCTATTTTAGGTTTGAAAAAAAGATATGATAGAAAATTATGGTTTGAGGAAGTAAATGTTACTGCTCTGTGTGAGTGACCTTAACTGAAGAATAGTGAGGGGAGTGGTGGCCAAGTTGTAATGGGCAGTTGCTGTGGACCTGATTTCTACCCTTGAGCTGTCATATGGAGAAGGTTGATAGCACAAACCTTTAACTGAAAGTTAAATTCAGCCTGTCTACCTGTAGTAGGTACTGCTAAATAAGTGAGGAGCATTCACTTAGTAAAAGGTAGCTATATTAGTCCATTTTCACACTGCTATAAAGAAATGCCTGAGACTGGGTAGTTTATAAAGGAAAGAGGTTTAATTGACTCACGGTTCCGCATACCTGAGGAGGCCTCAGGAAACTTACCTTCATGGTGGAAAGCAAAGGGGAAGCAGGCACCAAGGTGGCAGGAGGGAGAAGTGAGAGCACAGGAAGAAGCTGCCAGTGAGAACTCATTATCACGAGAACAGCATAGGGGAAACTGCCCCATGATCCAGTCATTTCCCTCCCTTGACACATGGGGATTATAATTCGAGATGAGATTTGGCTGGGGACACAGAGCCAGACCGTATCAGTAGCTCTTTTAGTTGCAACATTAATAAACACGTGGATATGTGACTAAATTATTTGCAGGGATAGTAGTCTAGATTTATTTATTTTTATTTTATTTATTTAGTTTTTTGAGACAGAGTCTTGCTCTGTTGCCAGGCTGGAGTGCAGTGGCATTATCTTGGCTCACTGCAACCTTTGCCTCCCGGGTTCAAGCGATTCCCTTGCCTCAGCCTCCTGAGTAGCTGGGACCACAGGTGTGTGCCACTATGCCTGGCTAATTTTTTATATTTTAGTAGAGACAGGGTTTCACCATGTTGGCCAGGATGATCTTGATCTCGTCACCTCGTGATCCGCCTGCCTCGGCCTCCCAAAGTGCTGGGATTACAGCTGTGAGCCACTGTGGCCGGCCTAGATTTATTTTTTTAAAGAATTAATTGTCTTCCTTTGTTGGACTTTCCTCGTGCATTTAAGACATTTGATATATCAGATTTTCCCAAGTCTTGCTATTGTTGTGATGACTAAAGAATTTTTCTTGATAGAACTTTCAGCTTCAGCAAGAGCCAAACTTGAATATAAGCTTTTTGTTTTAAGAAAATTCAAATTTTAATTTTATTAAAGACATTAATGAGAGGAAATTATTTTTAGAATTTAAACTTTACTATAAAATAATTACGGCTTTTAAAATATTTTCTTCCTGCCATATTTTGGTATAAGGTAGTCATGGTTCTCATCATTGCTTTTTCTGCATCTTCTTGAGATTTGTTGCATATGTTGCATTAAGGGACCCTGGATACATTGATTATATACAGTGTGCTTGTAATTAGTTCATAGAGTCCCCTAGATTTTGGAGACATCCAAAGATCACTAAAAAAAGATTTTTTAGTATAAATATGTAGGCATGGTTCTATACACTTTCTGCGTTTTGATCAATTTATCTGTCTCCCCCAGTGAACTGTATGCTTCTTGAAAACAGCACTGTGTCTTAATCATCTTGATTCCACAATGCCTAGATGGGGCCTTCTGCATAGCAGACATTTTGCTAATGTTAGTGGAATGAAGTAATTCTCTCTGAAAAGATGAATCATAAATGCACTACTCATGAGCCAGGGAATTTCCTGAGTCTCTTCTTAAAACCCAGGTGAATTCTTGTGGAAATATGACTGAACCTTAACTGTTTCTAACCACAGTCATACATTTCCAGGGTATCATAAAGCTGACACCATTATGAGACATTTATATGTGTATTATATAATAAGGTAAGGTCTGTCAAGTGACCACACCACAATGCTTGGTGGCCAGTAGGCACACAATAGATGCTAGCCTTTGTTTCCTTTTTCTGATTCTCCTAGGTTTTATGTCAGAGTCACTATAAGAATTACTAAGGATAGGGGAAATTGCCTTTCTGTTTGGACAAATATTCATAGCAGTTAAAGATTCTGTTTTGACATGCCCAGATTTAGAATTCTACAGGAAAACAGAAGTCAGAGCAGCTGGCAGGCTGAACTGGTACACAGTATAATCCAGAGAGTAGACCTGCCCAGTGTCACAGTATTTTCTGGGCTGGCTGTTCTAGTCACAAGGTACTCAAGAATTTTATTCACACACACACACACACACACACACACACACACACACACACACACACAGTCTTTGATTTAGTGGTTTAGACTAGCTGTGTTTTCAGAAGTTACCTCTTTGTCAAAGACGATAGCCTTTATACTCTTTAATTTGATTTTATGCCCTTTTAAGCTACCTTATTTAGAAGGAGCTGAGTGTATAAAAGCTGTTCCTGGCAAAGGGCTGCAGCAGCCTAATAAACAAATCTGACAGGAGCCCAGTTTGTTACTAAGCCAAGAATAAGGTTTCTCTCTATTCTGACCAGTGAGATTCCTAAAACTTAACTATTTTTTCTTGATTTTTGGTATTAATTATATTTGATTGTCATATTACTGTGTTTAGTGTGTCAAAATACAGTCTTGAAAATGATAAGTATTATCTCTGAATCCTTTTTTTTTTTCCATTCAAGATAAGCTGTCATTGGAAGGAATAGTGGTACAAAGAGCTGAATGCCGACCAGCTGCCAGTGAAAACTACATGCGATTAAAAAGGTTGGTGTTTTGTAACTCCAGAATGATACCTGATATTTCCCTTTGGGGATTGAGATACGTGTGTTATATCGCCTATTGACTGCATTAAAACTGTGGTTATTGTTGAGTGTTTGCTTCAAAAGCTGTTTGGTTTTAAAAGCAAATAAGAGTTTCTTTGGCACTAAAGAAATTTCAGTATCTGGGCTGCTGTTTATTTGAGGTATTTTAGGCTACTTTGTTAATACATCCTGGAATCAAAGTTTTTAAACTACATTTTCTAGTTGTCTTTATAAATTTGGATTCTTTAAAGACATGTAATAAGATCTTTGTACTATTTTATTTTCCAGGGCTGTAATTTTTCCATAATAAATACGTATCCAAAATACTGTAACTGGGCCAGGCATGGTGGCACATGCCTGTAATCCCAGCACTTTGGGAGGCTGAGGTAGGTGGATCGTTCAAGCCCAGGAGTTTGAGACCAACCTGGGCAACATGGAGATATTCTATCTCTACAAAAAGATAGAAAAATTAGCTGGGCGTGGCTGAGGTGTGAGGATTGCTTGGGCCTGGGAAGTGAAGGCTGCAGTGAGCTGAGATCACGCCACTGCACTCCAGCCTGGGTGACCCAGTGAGACCTTGTCTCAAAAAAAAAAAAAAAAAAAAAAAAAATTGTACTGTATAAAGCAAGTGTAGTTGCCAGAATATCATCCTATTCTCTTGATCTATAGAGAAATTTTTATAAACATACACACTTTGTTAGAGAGTTTGTTTCAGGATCTTCCCCTGCCCCCTAAATTTTTATGTGGTTAACATTTTGTAATTAGTATTTAAAGATGCTGATTGTAAATTCTTCATACTCCAAATTTTATGACGCTCAAAGAGTCAGCAATTTTTTAAGCCCTGAGGAAATATATTATACCTGTTTCATAGTTTATTTTTAATGTGTTTTAGCCCCATGTGATTTAGAATTATACTTTTTTTGTTCATTCATTCAGTACTTACTATCTGCCAGGTGCTTTTTTAGGAGTGAGAGAAATAGCAGTAAACAAAGCAGACAAAAATCTCTGAGTTCGTGGACCTTCCATTGTCGCAGATTGTAGGTACACTGAATCGGTAGTGGAGAAGACACTGCTGAAGTAGTGGTAGTGGCCTGTTGGATATCAGCATTCTCATCCATATAAGAGGCCAGTTGAGCTGGATCATCTCAAAATTTTGCATCATCTTTAAAAGTTTCCTTCTTTTGTCAATTAGATTAGACTCTATCTTTTGAGAATGACATAGACTTGTTTTGTCAAATAATTCCTCTAATTTAAATGTGTCCTTGGGACAAATAAAAGAATGACAATCAAAATGAAAAATATTTATAACAGAAAATAGCTTTGGAAAACAGGCAGAAGATGTTTCTTTCATTGTTTTTAGCTTATAAAATTTATTGTATAGTAGTAAATTTTTGAAGTCTTTTTGAAAATTTATCTCTTCATATAACTACTGAAATTGAAAAATGCAAAATCTGGTTACCAAGCTGCTTACCAAGATCTTTTTCTGTGGCCCTAATTTTCTTTAAAGGGCTCTAAAGATTTCTGATGATGAGATCAGACAGGTCATCTGCTGTGTTTATAAAATGGCTGCTTTTTTCCTGCCAAAAAAGACGTGAAAATTGTTTAGCCTTTCAAGTGTGCTGAAAGATCAGCTGTTACATAGTCATGCACTATATAAGGACATTTGGTGGTCTCATAAGATTACAGTACTGTATTTTTTCTGTTCCTTTTCTGTGTTTAGATACAAAAATACTTAAAATTGTGTTATAGTTGCCTACAGTATTCATTACAGTAATGTGTAGCAGAGTATACCATCTAGGTTTGTATAAGTACACTCTATAATGTTTGCACACAGTGAAATTGCCTAACAATGTATTTCTCATGAGGTATCCCCATTGTTAAGCCATGCATGACTGTATTTTAATCTTAAGTGACTTAGAAAAAGAAACAAGTGGTTCAGGAGGATCATGTGAGTTTCATAAAGTAGGTGATGGATGACATAAGTCTTGAAGACAGCATTTTTTTGACCAAGCGGAGAAAGAGAGTGGGTAAGAACATTCAAAATAGACATGCACAAAGACATGGGAAAGACTTTAGGGACCTGTGTGTGGTTCTGTAAGTCTGGAATGGAGGAATTGTTTGAGAGAATGGCAGAAGCTCCAGCCCAGACCTCTTTCTTCAACATCAAACATACATACAAAAGCCAGGTTGAATGTCTGATAGACATTTCAAATATGTAAAAAACTGAACTCCAGATCTTTCCTGCAAAACCCCCTCTACTAGCACTTTTCTTGTCTCAGTTAATACCAACTCTGTCCTCTCATTTTTTCAGTCCAAAAACATTGGTTTTTAGTTAAACCTTGGTTTAGTCTTAGTTCTTGACTCCTCTCACACCCCACATTCAATGTGTCAGAAGAATCTTGTTGACTGTCCCTTCAAAATATTACACATCCATAGTCTGATCACCCCCATGAACTGCCATTATTTCTCACCTGGATTACTGTAGTAGCCTCCTACCAGAGTTCCTGCTTCCACCCTTGCCCCACTGTAGTCTCTTCTCAGCACAGTAGCCAGGGAAGTTCTTTTAAAATCTAAGTCAGATCATGCCATTCGTCTGTTCAAGTGTCACTTGCAGTGCTTCCTATATTACTCAGAATAAAATCTAAGTCCTTAATAATGATCTACAGGGTCCTATGTGATCATCCTACCACTGTCTACACCTTCTTGCCATCCTCATCTTTTTCTTCCCTCCCCTCCACTCATTCTGCTCCAACCACACCTGTCTCCTAACAATCCATGAGCCCTCCAGGCACACATCCACACTGCAGCCTTTGCACAGACATTCTTTTCTGCCTGGAACAGCCTTTCTCCAGATAAATGCATGTCTTGCCGCCTCACCCCTTTCATGAGGGCCACCACTTTTTCATGAGGCCTACCTTGACTACCCTACCTCTTTCTATACTTGTGTTTTCTTCATAGCACACATCACCTTCTGCTAAACTATGTAGTTTACTTATATTTATTGCCACGTTTTCCCTCCTTTAATTTAAGTTCCCATGAAAACAAAGTTTTTCTTTTTCTTTTTTGACTTTATTTTTTGTGCATGTCTATTTGGCTCACTCATTTACATACACACACTTGTCTACAATAGTTGATTCCACTTAGTAGCTAGTCAGTAAATATTTGGTGAGTGAATGAATGGCACAAGATGAGGTTTAAAATGTTAAAGAGTCTTAGATACTATGGTAAGAAATTTGGAAAGTGTGTGCTATAACTATTAAGGAGGTATGGAAAAATTTTAAGCTGGGTGGAATCTAAAGGGATTTGTATTTTAAATAGATCATTCTGGCCATAGTATAAAGATTAGAAGCTGGAAGATAAGCTTGAAGCAGATATAATAATCCAGGTTCAAAATGTCTGAATGACTAAACAAGGTGGTTCTAGTCAGAAGGGAGATGAGAGTCTCTTTTGAGGATAGCTGGAGGTAGAGCCAATAGGACTTAATGAACTTGCTTCAGACTTCTTTGGTTGTGGAATGGGAGATTCTTCTGGTTGGTGGTGGCTCTTGTGGCCTAGCTGTGAATATCCCAGTTTGGCTCCCTGCTGTCCTGTGCATTGCAAGGACAGTTTACACTGATGAGAGGAGGAGGATAGGGAAGTTTTTGTAGTCCCCATATCCATTATAATTTAATCCCGTTTGGCAGTTTACATAAAAGACTCGAAGCAGAAAATACATAAAATTGTAAGAATGGTACCAAGGTATAAATTATCAAAATAGCAAACTAATTTAAGTCATGAATTATTTTATTTACAATTACCCAACATTATCACTAAGATGAGGCTCAAAAATTTTTTTCTGTTTTTTTTAAAACTGTGAACAACATGGGTTTGAAATTATTTTTAAATATTTGCTTATTTATTTATTTATTTTTAGAGACAGGATCTCACTATGTTGCCCAGGCTGATCTCAAACTCCTAGGCTCAAGTGATGCTCCTACCTCAGCCTCCCAAAGTGCTGGGATTATAGGCATGAGCTACCACCATACCTGGCCAAGCTCAAAAAAAAAAATTTTTTTTTTTTTTTTTTTGAGAGACAAAGTTTTGCTCTCGTCGCCCAGGCTAGAGTGCAATGATGCAATCTCAGCTCACCGCAGCCTCCGCCTCCCGGGTTCAAGTGATGCTCCTGCCTCAGCCTCCCAAGTAGCTGGTATTCCAGGCATGTGCCACCATGCCCGGCTAATTTTGTATTTTTAGGAGAGATGGGTTTCTCCGTGTTGATTAGGCTGGTCTTGAACTCCTGACCTCAGGTGATCTGCCCACCTCGGCCTCCCAAAGTGCTAGGATTACAGGCGTAAGCCACCATGCCCAGCCCACGCTCAAAATGTTAAAGAATCATAAGATACTATTCTTATTCCAGATAGTTTAGTCTTTGAACCTGAAGAAACACACACACACACACACCACACAGCCCCACATGTGCGCACGCACACACACAGTTACCCTACTACCCAAAGGATCTGTTTACAGACAATGTCGTGGAGGAAAGGAATAGCAATGTGGTAGTGTTATTGAATGTAGTATGGAAAGACAGTTTTCAGATGTAGGTAACATTAAAGTAGAAGTGTTTGAGAACAGAATTGGTAAGTCTGAGATATTCTATACCTAGATTTTTCATAAACATGCTCACAATTTTTCAGGGCCTCCTTCTGACTGCATAGTTTTTAGTCATATTCAAGTTTTTTGATGATCTGGCTCTTGTCTTGTCTTCGTTTTCAGCTATTCTCTTTTACATAGACATTATATAGTTATAGCACCCTACAAGTTCTTATCCCACATATGCTTGGCACTTTCCCATCTTATGCCTTTGCTACTTAAATGCTGCATCTTCTACCTAGGATTGATTGATTGATTGATTTTTTTCTCTCTCTTTCTTTCTTTTCTCTTTCTTTCTCTTTCTCTGTTTCCCTCTTTCTTTTTCTTTCTCTCTTTCTCTCTTTCTTTCTTTCTTTCTTTTTTTTGAGACAAGTCTTGCTTGCTCTGTTTCCCAGGCTTAAGTGCAGTGGAACAATCTCCGCTCACTCCAGCCTCTGCCTCCCAGGTTCAAGCGATTCTCCTGCCTCAGCCTCCCAAGTAGCTGGGACTACAGGCATCCTCTAGCACGCCTGGCTAATTTTTGTAGTTTCTTTTTGTTGTTGTTGAGACAGGGGCTCACTCTATTGCCCAGGCTGGAGTGCAGTGGTGCGATCTTGGCTCACTACAACCTCTGCCTCCCACCTCCAAGCGATTCTCCCATCTCAGCCTCCCGGGAGCTGGAAGTACAGGCATGTGCCACCACTCCTGGCTAATTTTTGTGTTTTTAGTAGAGACAGGGTTTCACCTTTTTGGCCAGGCTGGTCTCTAACTCCTGGCCTCAAGTGATCCATCCACCTCAGCCTCCCAATGTGCTGGGGTTACAGGCGTGAGCCACTGTGCCCAGCTAATTTTATTTATTTATTTATTTTTTTGAGACAGAGTCTCGCTTTGTCACCCAGGCTGGAGTGCAGTGGCGCAATCTCGGCTCACTGCAAGCTCCGCCTCCCGGGTTCACGCCATTCTCCTGCCTCAGCCTCTCCGAGTAGAGTAGCTGGGACTACAGGCGCCCGCCACCACGCCCGGCTAATTTTTTTTGTATTTTTAGTAGAGACAGGGTTTCACCGTGGTCTCGATCTCCTGACCTCGTGATCCGCCCGCCTTGGCCTCCCAAAGTGCTGGGATTACAAGCGTGAGCCACTGCCCCCAGCCTCTTTATTTATTTTTATTTATTTATTTTTGAGACAGAGTCTCGCTCTGTTGCCCAGGCTGGAGTGCAGTGGCGCCGTCTTGGCTCACTGCAAGCTCTGCCTCCCGGATTCACACCATTCTTCTGCCTTAGCCTCCCGAGTAGCTGAGACTACAGACGCCCGCCACCACACCCGGCTAATTTTTTGTGTTTTTAGTAGAGATGGGGTTTCACTGTGTTAGCCAGGATGGTCTCAATCTCCTGACCTTGTGATCCGCCCACTTCGGCCCCTCAAAGTGCTGGGATTACAGGTATGAGCCACGAGGCCCCAGCCTCTACCTAGGATTTCTTATCTACCTCCTACCGAGATCTTTCTGAGCCTTTAAAACCAACCCAGCATCACTTACTCAGCAAAACCTCCTTATAGTTTCTATTCCCCACCCCATTTAGGATCTTCCATTCCTCTTTTCTGCATTCCCACATATTTAAATGTTTATTCTTCTTTAATGTTTTGGGAATTCATAGTTGTGTCCTCCACAACATTATGAACTTCATGAGAGCAGAGACTATGAGTTTTATTTTTCTTTCTTCTTTCCCTCTTATTCTCCCTGTCTCCTTTCCTTCCTTCCTTTTTTTTTGTATAAATATCCAAAAGTATTTATTGGATTGAAATAGAAATGGCAAAGGTAGGTACAGAAATATGGGAATCATCAGCATTCAGCTTCTTTATTAATAATTTTTTTATTTGGACTTACTTGAAACCTAGACTTTATTTTTCAGTTTTGTATATATGCATTTTTTTTTTTTTTTTTGAGACGGAGTCTCGCTCTGTCGCCCAGGCTGGAGTGCAGTGGTGCAATCTCGGCTCACTGCAAGCTCCGCCTCCCGGGTTCACGCCATTCTCCTGCCTCAGCCTCTCTGAGTAGCTGGGACTACAGGCGCCCGCCACCACGCCTGGCTAATTTTTTTGTATTTTTAGTAGAGACGGGGTTTCACCGTGGTCTCTCGATCTCCTGACCTCGTGATCCGTCCACCTTGGCCTCCCAAACTGCTGGGATTACAAGCGTGAGCCACCGCGCCCGGCCTATATATGCATATTTCTGTGCACATGTCCCTTGCTTTGAGAAGGAGAAAGTGATTTCAAAATAAATATAAAAACATTTCATCAACAATAAATCTGTTTTTCAAAATATAAAGAAATGAATCTTCTATTTATAGAGGACTAGAAGAGAAAGCCTTTTCATCAAAAAAGACCTATTCTTAAGTCAATGAATCGCTTTTCTTTAATCAGTGAGTTTTTACTGTATTATATTTTAGTAACTAGCAGCTGAACTACATTCTTGGAAACATAAATGACTATCACAAAGTGTATTTAACATTTATAAATAATGATCTTTAAGAATGATTAGTCTTATTTTAGCAGGAATTTAATTTTAGTAATTCTTACAGCTCTCTGCTGTTAAATTTTGGCTGATAAATTAGCCAGATGTTATGAGAATTATAACCATATTCATCACTTGTAAGTTAGTAAGATTCTGTCATTCATTTAGATAAAGGTGGAAATTAAATACGTACTTACATACTAGTAAATACATACACTAACCCCAAGAAATATGTAAACCCTTCAATCGATGAAATTCAGGCCAAGAAAGAAATGATTTCTTTCATCAAATCCCCTCACATAATAAAAAATCTTCCAAAACTCCAGTTAGCCACCAAGAAAATCTAAAACTAACTAAATAAAAACCTAATGATTTTGTTTGCTAGTCTTAAAATTGTAACAGCCTAACTTTTCATATTGAGAAGAAAAAAGTGTTCTACTACTTCCCTTACTTTTTCTTTATCTGACATTAGTTTGGATTAATCTGAATATTAGGAGAAAAATTATTTTGAATTGGTAAATATAAATATACTTAATATCACATCATGTCTGATGTATTAAACTGATTTAATTTCGATTATTTTAAGTGTAATTTTTATTTCAGCCTCTTGAGCTTTTCCCTAGTCTTTGAATGGTGGCTTATGTGCCCACTCTGTAATTCATATTGTACTTTGTTAAGTATAAAGGAACATAAATATAAGGCAATCATCCTAACATATTTTCTTATAGGAAAATCATAGAAATATGAAATTATATGGCTTTTTGACTTCTGTATGTTTATGTCACTAACTCATCTGAAAATACTTGTCTTAAAAGTTTTTATTTTTATTCCAGTGTTTGTGGGTTTTTTTCAAAAACCTAACAAAACCTTTCTCTTATAGGAACACCGGTTCCCGTATGATTATAAAACATTCAAATACTAGCTCAACTATTGAATGGGATACAGGTTGAATATCTTAAGTCCAAAAATCTGAAATCATTTCAAAATCCAAAACTACTTGAGCACTGACATGATGTTCAGAGGAAGTGCTTTGAGAAGTGCTCATTTCAGATTTCAAATGTTAAGGATGCTAAGTTTAATGCAAATATCCCCAAATCAGAAACATTGCTGTTCCAAGAAATATAAGCTGAATTATAAATAGGATGGTCATATAATTTATCATTCCAAACAGGCTACTTTTGAGAATGAAAGCAGGCACTAACCAGGGAGGATACTACACTGAGACAACAGTTCCAGATGAACTGGGACATATGGTCATTCCCTATATAAGTAGCTCAGGTACATAAAAATACTAACCTAAAACAAGAAATAAAAGATAGGAGTCAAATAGTGAAAGTGCTGCCAGTTAGAAAATTCATACTAGAAATTCTAGATTAAAGCAAACCACTCTGGGTGAATTTTTTTTTTTTAATTTTTTTGTTTTTTTGTTTGTCTTTTTTTTTTTTTTAAATGGAGTTTTGCTCTTGTCACCCAGGCTGGAGTGCAATGGCACGATCTTGGCTCACTGTAACCTCTGCCTCCCAGGTTTAAGCAATTCTCCTGCTTCAGCCTCCTAAGTAGCTGGGATTACAGGCGACTGCCACTATGCCTAGCTAATGTTTGTATTTTTAGAGATAGGGTTTTGCCATGTTGGCCAGGCTGGTCTCAAACTCCTGACCTCAGGTGATCCACCCAACTCAGCCTCCCAAAGTGTTGGGATTACAGGCGTGAGACATCACACCTAGCTGTTTTCTTTTCTTTTTTTTTTTTTAATTAAACACCCAGCTGTTTTGTTTTCTTTTTTTTAATAAAAAAAGTTAAAGTTCAGGGAACAAGAAGTTCTTCTGAAGAACTAAACCAATTAAAGAAGGCAACTGTCTCTGCCATAAGTCCGTCCTTGTTCTCACATTCTTTCCGCTTGAAATACTTTTTCTTTCTTTTTTTTTTTCTTTTTTTTTTTCAATTGAGACAGGGTCTTTGTCACCCAGGCAGGAGCGCATGATAAAATCACAGCTCACTGCGGCCTTGATCTCCCAGGTTCAAGTGATCCTTCCACCTCAGCCTCCCAAGTAGCTGAGGCTGCAGGCACTCACCACCACGCCCAGCTAATTCTTGTATTTTTTGTAGAGCCAGAGTTTCGCTATATTGCCGAAGCTGGTCTGGAATTCCTGAGCTCAAGGGATCCGCCCACCCATGGCCTCCCAAAGTGCTGGGATTGCAGGTGTGAGGCACCATGCTTGGTCGAAATGCTCCTTTTTAATTACCTATTTTAAAGTGAAGGATTGTGTTGAAGAAGCTGGATGTCTCCATTAAAATGCACTAATTTATAATGTAAAACATTTTATAAATGGTTGTAATAAAAGTATAAAAATACCTTTGGGATAAAACTATAACAGAAAACTAGGCAAGGTGTTTTACCCAGAATTTTTTAAAAGACTAAAACTGAGCCGGGCGTGATGGCTCATGCCAGTAATCCCAGGACCTTGGGAGGCTGAGGCAGGTGGATCACCTAAGGTCAGGAGTTTGTGACCAGCCTGGCCAACATGGTGAAACCCGTCCCTACTAAAAATACAGTGAAATTAGCCAGACGTAGTGGCAGGTGCCTGTAATCCCAACTACTCGGGAGGCTGAGGCACGAGAATCACTAGAGCCCAGGAGGCAGAGGTTGCAGTGAGCTATCGCACCACTGCGCTCCAACTTGGGTGACAGAGCGGGACTCTGTCTCAAAAAAAAAAAAAAAAAAAAAAAAAAAGACTAAAACTGTTTGTTTCAAGAAAGACTCCTTAGGGAGACTCAGTGGTAGAGATCACCCTCTTTCCTCTGAAGAGCCATAGCAGCTGTCTCTTTCACAGCCTTGAGCTGTAGACTGCCCCTGAAGATTTACTATTGTGATGAGACAAGGACTTCCAAATGGTTGTAAAAGCTCTTGGGAATATGTATAAAGAATGAGGCCTGGTGCAGTGGCTCACACTTGTAATCCCAGCACTTTGGGAGGCCGAGGCTTGAGCCCAGGAGTTTGAGACCAGCTTGGGCAACATGGAGAAACCCCATCCCTACAACAACAAAAATTAGCCAAGCATGGTGGTGCACGCTGAGGTGGGAGGATGGCTTGAGCCTGGAGGTCAAGGCTGCAGTAAGCTGAGGTTGCACCACTGCACTCCTGCCTGGGCAACAGAGCGAGACCCTGTCTCAAGAGGAAAAAAAAGAAAGCACTGGAATAATTTTAAAAACTCAAAGGTTATACATATATTTGTATATTTCCTTCTTGTGATCTCTGATATTTTCACTTTAAGATGGGGGAGCGGAGGAGTTTTTTCAGTAGTTAAGTGTTGTCTCACCCTGAACATCTCTTGTTTTCTTTGGAATTCCCCATCTCTTCTGCCTGCTCTCTTGTGTTCCGTGGTTAGTGACTCTCCTGACATACCCAAATGTGTGATTTTTAATATGTGGGGCTGTAAGTCTTTTTTAATCAAAGTCTTGTGTTTGTTTTTTTTTTTTTTTTTTTTGTTTTTGAGATAGAGTCTTGCTCTGTCACCCAGGCTGGAGTGCAGCTGTGTGATCTCAGCCCACCGCAACCTCTGTGCCCCTGGGTTCAAGCAGTTCTCCTGCCTCAGCCTCCAGAGTAGCTGGGATTATAAGCACGCGCCACCACACCTGGCTAATTTTTTGCATTTTTAGTGGAGACAGGATTGCTCCAAGTTGGCCAGGCTGCTCTCGAACTCCTGACATCAAGTGATCCCCCGCCCCGCCCGCCGCTTCAGCCTCCCCAAGTGCTGGGATTATAGGCATGAACCACTGTGCCGGCCCAAAGTTTGTTTTTGTTTTTAAGGCTATAGAACAGGAAGTTCCTTGTGGGGGTCTGACCTCATCTTATTCTGCTGCCATTTTAACTCAGGTGTGCACCATATCAAAGCCAGCCATTTTCACTCTTCCCCAAGTGCATCAAGTGCTTTCATGTCCCTAAGTATCTGCAGTGCTCTTGGTTGCTTTAAGATTCAGCTCAAATGGGCTGGGCGCAGTGGCTCACACCTGTAATCCCAGCACTTTGGGAGGCCGAGGCAGGTGAATCATGAGGTCAGGAGTTCAAGACCAGCCTGGCCAAGAGAGTGAAACCCCGTCTCTACTAAAAATAGAAAAATTAGCTGGGCATGGTGGTGGCCACCTGTAATCCCAGCTACTCAGGAGGCTGAGGCAGAGAATTGCTTGAACCTGAGAGGCGGAGGTTACAGTGAGCCAAGATCACGCCACCGCACTCCAGCCTAGGTGACAGAGCGAGACTCCATCTCAAAAAAAAAAAAAAAAGGATTCAGCTCAAATGGGAAATCTCCCTGACCGTTTCTCTTCACCCAGAATAAGTACCATGTCCACCAAACTCCTGCTACACTTTTTAAAATAAACCATTAATCACATTTTGCTTTTTATTTTACTTTTATTACTTTTGTTTCTGTCTGTGCTAGATTGTGAGCCCCTTGAGGTCAGGGACTGTATCTTGTTCATCTTCATTCTAACAACTTTATGTTCAGTTAACACTAGTAGAGCAACAAAAGATGAGCATTTTAAAGTTAAGGATTTATAGTTATACCTTGGTTAATGAATCTCCAGAATTGATACTCTTTTTTAGCTATGTTTAAAATTCAAATTATAAGTCCTGAGAAGCAGTATTGGCGTGTGGTGGTGTTTCTACAAAGCCTTACAGCTTTGCAGGATAAAAATACCTCAGCACACAGTTTCTCTTTGTTCACTCACAGTTGAAAATCAACAGGGTTAACCTTAGGCGAAACTATGAAGTATGGAAAGTTTGTCTTTATTATTCAGGCATCTCCTGTTTTCACTTTTTCCCCTTAGCAATGTCTGTCTGTAGGTGTCTACTTTTTATCTTGTTCTGATCTTTTCTAGCCTGTCAATTCTGGATATATTTTAAGAATGAATGGGCATAAGTCAAACTGGGTATTTGGTTTTAAACCTTTTATTACTAAGTGTGAAATAAAAGCCATTAGATTACCTGTTCAAGTAATTTGAGTAGGCAGATTTTTTTCTCCCTATGGGAAAGAAAGAGAACTCACTGAAATTAAACCATTTATAGATTGGCCCCAAACACAAAATTAAGGAATCGTTTTAGTTTGCTGGAGGATTTGTCACCAGGACAACCATCTCTGCTTTGTGGGCCAAATGGGCAGATCTGACCTAGCTGCATTTGTTAGAGATCTGTTCTGAGGATTTAAAATGGGTGCTGAAGGTGACCCACAGAAGTGACCAAATTCCCTTAGGCAGGAGCAGGATGGTCACTGACTAGTCCATATGGCATCTTTGTACATATTAGGAAAAGGTGCTCCTTCCTCAAGTGTTTTTATTTTTATCTGTCAGAAAATTGTGGTAATTTACAGATTTTGTTAAACAAGAAATTACTGCCATCTGTCAGAAAATTGACACGATAATTGCCATCTCTCATGTGAATGTGCCCCTTTAACACAGCATCATTGTGCACTATAAAACAGGCTGATGTAGGAAGGGGCTGCACCCTCCAGTTTGCTGCAGGCCAATGTGTCCTATTTTCTTACCAGTTTACTTAAAATTTAAGTAATTTCAAATAAACTTGCCTGTCCTTGCAGGCACTGGAATTTTCAATTCTTGGTCTTTGATTTTTCTGAAACATTTGGAAATGCAGGAAAGATACCACATGTTCTTTGTTCAAGAAAAAGGGTCTCATTTAGGGAATTGAATTGATGGGGTGCCGAATGGTCTGGGATTGTTAAATGCTGTTAATCAAGTCTTTAGCTTACTATTAGGAAGAACTAATTTAGACTTTGGGATGATCAGGATTTAAATATTCCTAATAGTTTGTCACTGACAGTACAGGAACACCTGACTCCTAAGTGTGTTACATTCTATCTGTCTTGCTTGAGACTGTAATGCAGTTGCCATGGGATGTATTGTAAAGAAAACTTGAATTATTTAAGGAATCTTTGAGTTTATTAGTAGAGAAAGAGAAGATTTTTTTTTTTTTTTAAAAAAAAAAAAAGGCTGCTTAAAGGAAATGACTTTCAGCTAGAATGGTTCAGCCTGCATAGTGGGTCCCTCACTTTTATGTGGCTTCATATTATATGAATTAGAAGTTCTTTTTCGTGACTATCCTTTAAAAAAATAAATCTCATTTCTTTTCTCACAAAAAAGAAAATTGAATCACAGACAAGTTGTGATTTGCCCAAGGTCATGATTTGTAAATGGCAAAGCTGGAATTTGAACCCACATCTGATTGATTCCAAAGGAATCACATGACAAGGTACCTCTTTCAGCTTTCCGTTTCAAAAGGTTGCCTGGCTTATTCGTAGGAAAAGAGAAGGGAGCAACTGGTACTCTCTCTCTCCTCCCTCTTACTGAATGACCTTCAAAGCCCCACAACTTAAACCAACATTGTTAGTACCATGGTTCTGTTACATTATAAAATAAATACCAGATTCATATAAGATGTAAAACGGTCTCATTCTTTTTTAGTTTGGAATTTTTATCTAATTTCTGATTTTTTAATTTAAAAGCGAACTTCGATAGCATGATTGAATTGAATTGCAAAGCTCCATATTTCTGCAGGAGAGGTGGGACATTAAATGATTTTACGAGTCTGTGAAGTTTAATTTTCTGAAGTTTATGTGAAATCTCTAATGCTGTGGGTAGTTTTAATGAACTAGTAGTTGTGCTGTTTTGAAGATCTACTAATCTGTAATGTACCCCAGATATTTCTGTTGTCATATATTGTACACTTTTGTTTTTATGACTTGAAAGCCTCAAAATGTCTAAAACCTTTTTCTTTTAATGTGTTATATATTTGAGGAAATCCCAAAGGAAGGAATTAATAATGTTCAGGCAGAAACTTTTCAAACTGAAAAATAGTACATGTCAGAAAAACGGGAAAGGATGACATATATGGGCGTAGTGAGGTTACATAAAACAAAATATGCCAATGAATGGTATTCCCAGTAGAACGCGGCTCCATTAGGGCAAAGACCTTTTTTGTCTGATTCATTTATGGGTGTGTGTCTCATGAATAGAAGAGTACCTGGCACCTAGTAGGTGCGTGATAAATACTTGTTAAGTAAAGAAAGGAATGAAAAGTGTGTGATTTGGCTTTATGCATTTGTGTCCTACAGGCTGCCCAGGGTTTGATCACAATGAGTCTTTTTTTTTTTTTTTGAGACAGAGTCTCGCTCTGTCCCCCAGGCTGGAGTGCAATGGCGGGATCTCTGCTCACTGCAAGCTCCGCCGCCTGGGTTCACGCCATTCTCCTGCCTCAGCCTCCCAAGTAGCTGGGACTACAGGTGCCCGCCACAACGCCCTGCTAATTTTTTTTGTATATTTAGTAGAGACGGGGTTTCACCGTGTTAGCCAGGATGGTCTCGATCTCCTGACCTGGTGATCCACCCACCTCGGCCTCCCAAAGTGCTAGGATTAGAGGCTTGAGCCACCGTGACCGGCCGAGTCATTCTTTTTTAAGCTATTGCATGCCAAGTTGATTTATCTGCTTTTGTTACTTCTCTATATTTCATAGCTTCAAAGTGCCACTTATTACTCATTTGTTTAACAGATGTTTACTGAGCATCTAGGGTATACTAAGCAATGTAACATTAAAAAACCAGATCTTATGTTTCTTGGAAAATTGATCATACTAATTTAATGTAACTAATAATTTAGGGTATTATTTTATGCTGTGTGAGAAGTTGGCACAGGCAGTAAATACTAGATTTCAGAAGTCAAACTTCATCATATAAGTATTTTCCATACTTATACTACCATATAAATATCAGTAGACTTTGACTAGATAAAGAGTGGAGGGAGGGCTCCCAGGCAGGACTGGCACAGCCTAACCAGGGAAGGGATAAAACAATAGCAGTGTTCTGGGAAACTTAGTAGAGGTCATCCTGGTAAAGCAGAGATGGACAGAAAAAGGAATACATAGAATTGCCTGGTCGGTTGGGCTGATGGTAGTGTATTTTGTGCCGGACTGAACGGGCTAGACTTGATCAGTAAGAGTCACTGATTGAGTGTATTTTACTCCGAGGGGGGTTCCTAGGTCTCCTTCAGGGCTCTGTCCTTGGTACAATTCTCCTCCTTTGGTTACTGACCTTAGTCATCCTTGTAGGCTCCTACTTATCGTCTGAACTTTTTGCCTCCTACGTTATCTTGGTAAGTGATCCCATCCACTTAAAATGTATGTGTGTGTGTTTGTGTCTGTGTGTGTATATATATAGAGAGAGAAACTCCAGAATTTGTATCTCTGGCCTAGACCCCTCTAGACCTCTCTCCTGAGCTTTATACTCATATACACCATTCCCCTTCAGAGCTCTACTTGGATGTCTCCTTCGTGTTTTAACTTCACATGCGTAAAATTGAATTCTTGGTTGTTAGCCTACCTCTAATGCAGTGTCCTCCCTGCCCCCAGTCTTACCCATTTTTTATGCAGTTTCTCAGGTAAAAAACCTGGGAGTTATCCATGATTCTTCTTTTCTTGACAAGACACATCTAGTCAATGACCAAGTCCTGTTAGTTGTACCAACACAATACATCCTGAATCCTACTACACTAATCTAAGCTGCCATTTTTGCTCCAGAATATAAGTTCAGGACTGACTATATAATCTGCAGGACCTAGTGCAAAAT
Organism: Hylobates moloch; assembly: GCF_009828535.3. Taxonomy (NCBI): domain Eukaryota; kingdom Metazoa; phylum Chordata; class Mammalia; order Primates; family Hylobatidae; genus Hylobates; species Hylobates moloch. The sequence continues at coordinate 106,934,301 of NW_026652279.1, forward strand.
GAAAATATGGGGCCTCTTGTTCATACATTATTAAAAATTTCAAAAAGACCACTGAAGGACTTATCCGTGTAACCAAAAACCATCTGTACCCCCCAAAACTATTGAAATTTTAATAAAAATCAAAACAGTGACAGTGGAGCATTAAATCAAGCTCAAGGCCCTTCCAAGTGGGGGCCCAGTATGACTGCACAGGCTCCCTCTCCATGAAGCTGGCCCTGCCTCCACTACTGCAGTAACCTCCTAAGTAGTAGCTCCTTCCTTCCCCCTGTGGACCATCCCTCACAGGTCAGACTCATTAGTGTAGATCTAGTCATACCACTTCCCTGCTTATTGCAGTTAAAATAAAATGTACAAATCCTGCATCATCTGGCCTTCAGAACTTTGATCTGATCCTGAAGCTTTTTCAACCTCTTCTTCCACTACACATCTCATTCATTAGACAGCAGCCATAGTTGCCACCTTTTGTCCATCAAAAAGAACAGGAATAGTCCCATCTCAGGGCCCTTCTTTCTGCCTAAACACATATCTTTCTCCAGATCTTCAATTGGTAGCCCCCTTCCAATCATGCAGTCCTCTCAGTTTATATGGAACCTCCTCAGATGGGCCTTTCTCGACCACTGCTAGGTGAAATAGTATAGACTTCTCCTCGCCGCCGCCACCACCACCACCACCACCACCACCAACAACAACAACAACAACAACAACTAATTATGTTCTATGACATTACTCGGGTTTATTGTATTCTTAACACTTAACATTGTGTGACTACCTTAATTAATTAATTAATTATGACATATCGACTGTATCTCCACCACCTAGCATAGTGCCTCATACATAATAGTGCTCAGTAAGTATTCATTGCACGAATGAATGTTTATCATAACCTTTTTAGCCTTTTTCATTTTAGGAGATTTATCTGAAGTTAACAGTGTTTTTCAGTTAACAAAATGAATACATACAATACAAACAAAATCCTTTGGGATTTTGTTAAATTTATTTGGGAATTTAACAAGGGCCCTTCCCTTAAGTTTTTTATTTGTTGAGTCCTTATAAAATTGAGTTGACTTTTATTTAATGTATTCCAAGTTAATTTTAGAATCTCAATGAAAGAAGTCCCCTTCTCTTTAAAATGGCATGTCTTTGGTATAACATATCATGATACATAAATGTACTTTAGCTTGGATAAGGAATTAAAGATGTCATTTCCTGTTAGAACTAAGGTTAATACTATAGGGTGAGCACATTTTTTTTTCCCTCAGAATCAATATTGTAATACCAAGGGTTTTACAGCCCAAGCTTCAGAAATGCATGTAAACCCATTCAGTAAACCTTGAACATCTATTATATAATAGACACTCAGGAATGAAAAGATGAATAAGACATTTTTCCTGCCCTTGAGTTATCCACTGTAGATAATTTGTTCTTTGACATGCAACATCCTGTGTAGTTTCAAAAAGATAAATACTAAACCTGCTTCATGAACTATGGCTAGATCCTTTAGCTTTTAAGACTTGATTTTGGCTGGGCACGGTAGCTCACGCCTGTAATTCCAGCCCTTTGGGAGACCAAAGCAAGAGAATTGCTTGAGCCCAGGAGTTCGAGACCATCTGGGCAGTATAGTGAGACTTCATCTCTATAAAAACCTTTAAAAAGCAGCTGAGGGTGGTGTGCGCCTGTAGTCCCAGCTACGCCTGTAGTCTCAGCTACTCCTGAGGCTGAGTTGGGCCGATCACTTGAGTCCAGGAGGCGCCGGAGGTTGCAGTGAGCTGAGATGGTGCCGCTGCCCTCCAGCCTAGAGGGGAGACCTTGTCTCAATTAAAAAAAAAAAAAGTTGATTTTTGTAATCCAAAATGATGCAGTTGTATAGGAGAAACAAACACGTGCACGCATGCACCCCTTATGAGGATAATGTGAACAAGAAATACATAAAATTAATTTATAAATCTGTTGTTTACCAATCCTGTTGAATACGCACACCAATTTTGGCGGGAGTGGGTGTGGTGACGGCCAAATGCTGTTGTTCACAGAATTTTCAGTTCTTATTACATAATTATATTGAATGCCATATGGTGTTTTATTGTAGTTCATTAAATTACTAGCAGTTTATACTTCTATTTGTGTTATCATTAACATATTTCAGTAGCACATTTTTTAAATACAAAACTTTAGATATTCTTTTTTCATAAAAAAATTATTCAAGATGAAAATAACTGATAGAATACTGCACTATGACTTTTCTAGAAGTAATCCCCTATGTCAGCTCTAAATGGTGAATAAATGACAGTACTGTGCTATACAGTCCTTCAAATACATAAAATAAGAACTGTTGCTAAGCATGTTAACAAAGAAATAACTAAAAATCTTAAAGGACGTCTTGTCTTGAAAATTATCTCTGTTGGTTTGGTAGATTAATACCATTTTCCCTTCTTGAGACTCTAGAGGAGTAAGTTATTTCTAGTAGTTGGGTTTTCAAAATAGTTATTAAACTCCTTTAAAAGTTTGTAACTTAAAAATTTTAATTCACTTTAATGAATGAATATCTTTCTAAGCTATATTATATATTAAACTGTATCCATACTTCATAAAGAGTTTGTTGAGAACATAATCTACCTTTCTCTATAACTTAGTTTTTCATATGAATACCCATTTTTTGATTATGTGGCCAATGCCTTCATACACCATCAAGAAGAGTAGGATTATTTGCCCCTTTACAAGATGGCCCCAGAGTATTACGCTTTGCAAGTCCTTTGAGAGTTATATGTAGTTCTTCAGTCCCCTCTTATCAGCTGTCATTTTGTCATGTTGATTGTGTTACTGTCTGTTGCAGCCTCTCTCTTTCTTCTGATTTAGTGTTTTTAATTTCCTGTGAGCAAAGAATCCAGTTTAAAAATTCCACTAGAATGAATAGTGTGTGTAAAAGAAGACTGAATAGACTCTGAGTGAAGGTCTGATGGGCTTGCCTATGAGTCAAGTGTTCAGAGCTGTCATGGTTGGCGCTGTGACATCTGTTTTGGTTGCTAAGATGCCCTTTTTTCCCTTTTTCTTTTCTGATTCTAGTTAGGGCAGATGTCATCGCATTTAATAAATCACAAAATAGAAAATATGTAGAATATCTCATTTTAGTTGGAGGAACACTCCCTTTGGGTCACTTGGTCTTTGTTGTTAATGTGATACACTTGTACCATCTATCTGAAACTCAGATATATAATAAAGTATTGCTAATTAAATTTCCTGACATCTTTCCAAGTGTTTTGCTGTGAAAATGAATCATGCAAGTAAATGAACTCTATTAAGCTGTTGATTGCCAAAGCTTGTTTTTCTGATTTTTATTCAAATCTCTATCATGGATGAAGCATGCAGTTTTAAAATCAGTTCAGTGTTGACAACATATCAAGATATTCTGCAGTCAATCCCAATGTATATTCATGAAGCCTCCAACATATTTTGTGGGATACCATCTTTGTCAGGCATTGTGCTAGGCACTGTCCCTGCAGTGAATAAGAGACAGGATTTCTGTATTTATGGGGCTAACATAGTACCCAGTTCTCAAACTTTCATGTTTGTGTATACAGATCAGCTGAGGCCTTCACTAAACTGCAGATTCCATGACCTGGCCCCCATAGGTTTTGACTCAACAGGTCTGAGTTGGGACTAGAAATACACATTGCTAATAGGCAGCCTGACAATTCCGATGTAGGTGGTCCTTAGGACATATTTTGAGAAATATATTCTATAGTCTGGCAGATAAATAATTCTTAACAAAGAGGTACAACTTTCAGATAATATATGGACAAGAACAATATAATGTCATATTCGACCTGGTTGCCATTTCATCTGTAATTTAAACTATCTTAAAACTCTATTTTTGAAATCAATCACTTAATGTTTTTCCTTATGACCCTCATGTTGAGATAAAATGACTAAATACTTTGGTTGACTTTAAATATCATTTCTTATTTCTTAAATACCCTACCAATAATTAATCTTTCCTATAAGAATAATGTTGGCCTGTTGGCCAGGCATCATGGTAGCACACGCCTGTAGTCCCAGCTGCTCAGAGGCTGAGGCAGGAGAATCACTTGACATGGAGATTGCAATGAGCCCAGATAGCGCCATTGCACTCCAGCCTGTGCAATAAGAGTGAAACTCTGTCTCAAAAAAAAAAAAAAAAAAAGAATAGCATTGGCCTATGACAAGCTGTCTCCCAAAGACAACCATGATTAGAGAGCCAGAGCAAAGGCAGAATATTTCCACCAAAGTACTTCTTTAAAAATGAAATGTCATAGACCGTATCTTCAAATGCATTTAAGAAGTTTCCCAGCTATATCTTGATATTTTGCTACAATGGATTATTGTCATATAACCCTTAATATTGGGACAGTGGTGCCTGTTGTACTTATTTATTTCAATAAATTTTATTTCCTCATTGTTTGTTACAAGAAGTTCAATTTGAATTTCTTCATCAGCATTATAATCAATCTTATTGTAATTAACTCAACAAGTATGAAAGAATTGGCAGATTCTGTTGGAATTAGGAAAAATGCATCTGTTTTCTTTTATGGGCTGTGATAGTAAAATAAATGGTGATTATATCAGGAAAAAAAAAAGAAATGTCATAGAATATATCTTGAAGTATGCACCAGAAATTGGGTCAGTGGTTGCCCCCAAAGAGAAGGTCTGGGTGGGTAGGGGAGACTTATTTATAATCATGTATCCTTTTGTATGATATGAATACAGTACCATGTGACTGTATTACCTAACCAAAAGGAAATTTGAGGCTGTGTATCAAACTTATGCTATTGGTTGTAATTTGTGTAGCTATCTCTTAACTTTCTTTTCTTTTTGGTAACTTTCCCCATCAGCATATCTTAGAGGGTGGGCCTTTTCCTCTTATAAGCACTTTATTTGAATAATCCTTTCCTTCAGAGATTTGAGATGGCACTTTAAAAGTTTCATTCTTATACATCATAGGGTCTGTTTCTAAGCAGTTTTTTCCATTCTATCATTCCAATCTTATATCAGAGACATACTATTTTGATTATTGTGGCTTAATATATTTTAATGTGTTAGAATATTATAGTCCCCATTGTTGTTCTTCTATTTAAAATGTTTTTCTTAATTCTTCTTACCTGTTTGGTCTTCCTTGTCCAAATTTTAGAACACTTTTTTTCCCCAGGTTCGAAAATCTCCAATAAAAATTTTTTGTTCTAAATCTATAAAATTAGTTGGGAAGAATTCACTTCTTAGAATATTTAATCTTCCCATTCAAAAACACAGCTGCCTATTCCTGCCTTCTTTTATATCTTTCAGTTACAGTATATAGTTTTCTTCTAAGAGGGTTGAACCTTTTTCTGGTAAGAGTTGTGTATTTATAGTTTTGTTGCTATTGTAAATGTGTTTCTTTAAAAAATATAAGCCTGGGCAACATGGTAAGACCTTGTCTCTACAAAAAATTTAAAAATAAGCTGGTCATGGTGTTGCACACCTATAGTCCCAGCTACTGGAGAGAAACAGGAGGTCGAGGTGGGAGAGCTCTTGAACCTGGAAGGTCAAGGCTGCAGTGAGCTGTGACCATGCTACTAGCCTGGGCAACAGAGTGAGACCTTGTCTCAAAAATAAAAAATATTATATAGCTGGATTATAGGAAAATTATTTTTGTATATTTGTATTATTTCATTTTTCAATTTTTTCTTTTTCTTTAAGGTATATAATTATATTGCCTGCAAAAGTATATTGACATTTTAAAGGTATTTATTAGCATATGAAATTTAGAAGAGCATATTGTTGAGTTTTATATAGATATATATTTTCATATTCAATTAAAAATGTAAGATAAAATTTCCAGGTTATTGATCATAGATAGATAGTAACTTATATATTCTGCTTCAGTTTATCCACAGAGAGAGCAAAATTCAGCATTGAAGAACCTAGGTTATAAGGCTGGACAATTTTTCTAAGAATAGCAAATGATTTCACAGACATATACATATGTGAAAACATCAAATTGTACACTTTATCTACAGCTTATATGTCACTTATACCTCAAAACTTTTTTAAAAAACAAGTATCACAAAACTTTTGCTTGAGTTAGGCTTTCTCTCTGATAGTCTTGCCTTTATTTGCTTTCATTGAAGAATTCTTTAAAAGTTTTTACTAATGTATTTTAAATGGAATGTAGATCAGTAGTTAACGTAGTCCCTGATAGGTGACAGACATTCTGAATGTATTAAATGAAATGTAATTAAATGACATATTGGGTTATTTTTCCTTCTTTAACACCATGCTGGTGCTCACTTTTTAGGAGGCTGTGGGAATCCTGAGTCCTCTGCAGTATAGAGATGAGTAAAGTGTATGGGGAAATGGCACAAATGCCCAGGGAATAAGGGAAAAATTTTCTGGGGAGGTGATGGCCCAAGGGGTGAGTTTGCCGTACAAAGAAGGGGGACTGAAGGCTAGAAAACAAGGTGACAAATCCTAGGAATTACCAATGAAGAATCCTTTGACGTTCCAGAAGCTCTTTCATTTGGTTGCTAGTCTATCTTGCCCACCCCTCCAGTAGGTTGTAGCTTTTTCCTTTTCATTTCTCAAGCAGTACCTGACACTGGGCCAGACTTACATTAGGCCTCCAGAAACCTCTTGAGATCAGTGGCATTTGTCCGCTTACCATGCTCACACACCGTTCTTCCCTTTAACCCATGGGCACTGAGCCGCTTCTCCTCATCCCTTGGGTATCGTTCTCCCTGAACACCAGTCTCTGCTTATCCTGCCCCATTCTCCTTATTGCTGCCAGAGTTAATCTTTTTTTTTTTTTTGAGACGGAGTTTCGCTCTTGTTGCCCAGGCTGTAGTGCAATGGCATGATCTTGTCTCACCGCAACCTCTGCCTCCCGTGTTCAAGCAGTTCTCCTGCCTCATCCTCCCGAGTAGCTGGGATTACAGGCATGCACCACCATGCCCAGCTAATTTTGCATTTTTAGTAGAGACGGGGTTTCTCCATGTTAGTCAGGCTGGTCTCGAACTTCCAGCCTCAGGTGATCTGCCCATCATGGCCTCCTGAAGTGTTGGGATTACAGGTGTGAGCCACCACACCCAACCAATCGTCATTTTTAAATGAACCCTGCCTCAGCCTCTCGAGTAGCTGGGATTACAGGTGCCTGCCACCACACCCGGCCAATTTTTGTAGTTTTTATTAGAGACAGGGTTTCATCATGTTGGCCAGGCTGGTCTTGAACTTCTGACCTCAGGTGATCCGCCCACCTCGGCCTCCCGAAGTGCTGAGATTACAGGAGTGAGCCACCGCGCCTGGCTCTTCCCCTCTGCTCCACTCCCTGCGCTCCCTATTTTTCTCTCTCACTGTCTCTTCTTGAGCTTCTGTGGATTGCACACCCTTCCTGAAATTTACCACCCTTTTTTTTGCCCCTTACTTCCCCCCACCTCCCACCACCACTTTCTTTGTACAGCAAATTCCTAGCAAGGCTATCACCTCCGGAAAAGCCTCCCTATCCTCCTCCAGGCAGCTGCCCCCTCTTCCCGTGTGCTTCACTTGTCTCTCCATGGCAGCTCTTCCTACACACTGTGATTATACTTATCTCTTTAAGCTGTTGGGAGATGGTAGAGATGTGATATTGGTTTGAAATTAGAGGCTTTTGTTGGGGATAGAAGGAGGCTCATGAGAAGATGGTATAAATATGTATTAATATTTAATAGAAATTAGAGAGGTTGTGAAGAATCCAGTGTGAAGAAAAAAGGTGAGATAGGAAAGATGGTGAAGGCCAGATGTTAGAGAGCTGTCGACAGAAAGGAAACCTGGCCAGAAGAAAAAATGTAGTGATGTAAGGATGCATTTTGTCATCTCTTACATTTTATCTGAGAAATATTCAGAACACTTAGAAGGACTAATAGATACAGGTCACACCCTCCTCTTTTCTCCGCTCCCCTGCCCCCATACTTTCAGTTTAACAAGGAAAGTAGAATACATAAAAAAATAGAGGAAAAGTTTAATAATGGCAACCTATGTGTGGTTAGGGTGCTTAAGTATGGTAGGAGAGGCCTGGCGCGGTGACTCACGCCTGTAATCCCAGCACTTTGGGAGGCCAAGGTGGGCAGATCACTTGAGGTCAGGAGTTTGAGAACAGCCTGGCCAACATGGTGAAACCTTATCTCTACTAAAAATACAAAAATTAGCCGGACATGGTGGCACACACCTGTAATCCAGCTTCTTTGGAGGCTGAGGAAGGAGAATCGCTTAAACCCATGAGGCAGAGGTTGCAGTGAGCCGAGATCGCGCCACTGCACTCCAGCCAGGGCAAGAGAGCAAGACTCTATCTCAAAATTAAAAAAAAAAATTAACAAAAAGGATGGTAGGAGAGGTAACTCCAGTACTAATTGGTATGTCTTAAGCAATGCTGGTGAGAAAGCCATTCAGATAGAAAGTACTGGAAAGGCAGAGGGTGTACTGGAAAGTACTGGAAAGGGTGGTTAGAGGAGAATCTTTTGTGTGGTGGTGTGCACAAGTTACTGGGGTAAAGAGGACAGGATTACAAGGACTTTAGTAGGAGAAATATGGGAGGATACATTGAGGTACTTGGTAAGCATGGCTTTTCCTCTCAAGGTTTACACATATAAAAGCAAGGACAAAAACAACCATAGCATTGTCTTGTATTTACTACAAGTCAGAAAGTTGAGTATATTGCCAGTCTTTTTTTAAAAATAGTCTGGTAGTTTTATGAAAAGTCTAACTAAAACTAGTTACTGCTTATATATTGTCCATTTTGAGATACAGTTGTTTACAGTGATATGTTATACATAACTAGCTACATGTCATGTAATTATAACTTTACTTTGAACTAGGGTTTTTATTTATGTGGCATTGTAACATGAAAAGGTCACAATACCACTACCATCTACTAAAATGTAAGAATATCTTTTGTTAGTTCCTACACGGTGTCAGCTAAAAGTTCTTAGTGACAATGTAAATTCATAAGGATAAGACAGAAGTGTTTAGGTTTGGGTTTTTTTTAGTTTGCAGCTTTTGGGGGGTTTTTTTTTGAAGCTTTTGTTTTTTGTAAGATTGGAGTAGAAGTATGTAGAATGCTAGATAAATAATTTAACTTCTTCAGGTTCAACTCTTGTATTAATTGTTTGTCATTGTATCACAGAAGTTCGTCTCCAGCTTTCATTTTTTAATTTTCATTCTTATTCTTCTATTTATTTATTATTATTTATTTATTTTGAGATGGAGTCTCGCTCTATTGCCCAGGCTGGAGTGCAGTGGCACAATCTTGGCTTACTGCAACCTCTGCCTCCCAGGTTCAAGCAATTCTTCTCCTTCAGCCCCCCAGGTAGCTGGGACTACAGGCGTGTGCCACCATGCCCAGCTAATTTTTGTATTTTTAGTAGAGATGGGGTTTCACCATATTGGCCAGGCTGGTCTTGAACTCCTGACCTCATGATCTGCCCACCTCGGCCTCCCAGAGTGCTGGGATTACAGGCATGAGCCACTGTGCCGGCCTATTTTCATTCTTGAATTTAAAGTTACATTATTCAAAGTTGAAATATGTACAGAAATTCTCTCACTCCTATTCATCCTCTCAATGGAGAGAGAGAGACCATATGGCCTGCAACCACGTCCACAGAGCAGTGAAGCAATAGGGAGTCCTCCTTTCCTGTTTTGCAGTCCTAAATGATACTCCCAATGGCTTTCACTCTTTAATAGCAGTATCAGTACCACAGCTGGTCGTAAATGAAGGTCTTTTCCTTGAAAGGGTGACTACTCTTTCTCTCATTTTTTTTTTTTACTGGCTTGATTTGGCTCTAGTTAGCACAAGAATCCCAATTTTAATTTTCAAACAGCATATTAAAAACTACCTTCTCTTTTAAGAATTTTTCTATGAATCCCAGCTCACATTGGTAGCCACATACTGCCAGGAATTTCCCATCTATTTTCTAGCATTTAAAGTTTCATGGAGTCACTAATGAAGTAGCCATTTGCTATATTTACTTAGTCACCATAGCAACATTGTCTCGGTTAGCGTATGCCTGGGTAGCTTCCTGCAGTTTGACATGATATGCAGCTAATAATTCTGATTTCTACTCAGAGGTAACAGGAGTTTTGCAGAATAGTATTTTTAAATTTGCTGAATAGAAGTTATTTGATCCCACCGTTGTATTCCATTGGCACTTATCACATAGTCATAGGATTACAGAATTTTAATTTGAAAAAGTGATTCATACTTATATATATCAAAGTAGCTGGCTGGAGAAACATGGCCTCCATCATCATAAGCAGCTTATTGAATTTCTAACCTAAACATTTTTAGGAGTTAAAGAAGTTGATGATCAGAGTATTAGAAATTGAGATTGTTTAATCATTTTGGGTGCTTAAATAAATAATTCTGGTTTTAAGACTTCAGTTTTTAGTATAATGTGAAAATTGAAAATACTTCTTGGCTGGGCATGCCTATAATCTCAGCACTTTGGGAGGCTGAGGCAGGAGGATCACTTGAGCGCAGGTATTCAAGACCAGCCTGGGTAACACAGTGAGATCTTGTCTCCACTAAAAATAAAAATTTTTTAAAATTAGCTGAGTGTGGTGGCATGTGCCTATAGTCCCAGCTACTCAGGAGGCTGAGGCAGGAGGATCACTTGAGTCCAGGAGGTTGAGGCTACAGTGAGCTATGATCACGCCACTGCACTCCAGCCTGGGTGACGAGCAAGACCCTGTCTCAGAAAAAAAAAAAAAAAAAAGAAAAATACTTCTCATTACAGTAATTTTTCCAGTCTTTATTCTATAATTTCTGTTAGGTCAGCCTCCTTGAACTGCATTACCTCATTCCTTTCTACCCACCCACCATAAGTTCCTTTAGTCATTACTAAAACTAACAGTTACATAAATATATTTTTACTTTTTAAATGTATCTCCTTCAGATTTCACATAGTATAAGTGTGTACTTTGCAGAAAATACATTTTCTTTGATAGACATTATTTGGAGAAGATAGGGTAGCCTGTTCACGGTTATATTGTTTACAATTTCAAGAATCTGATCTAATGTTAAATAACGTAAAGATGATCACTTGACCATCTGTTATAAAATTTGTAAAGGCTCACTTTAAACTACCAAGTTCATTTTATGTCTAAATTGCTTTTATGAAACATACTCCATATTTTAAGCTCTACCTTGTATATGCATTAAATCCACAAAGCTGAGTACAGTGGTACATGCCTGTATTCTCAGCTACTGGGGATGCCGAGGCTTGAGCTCAGAAGTTTGAGGCAGTAATATGCTATGATTGTGCCTGCAAAAAGCTACTGCATTCTAGCCTGGGCAGCATCGTGAGACCCCATCTCTGCAATATAAAAAAAGATTTAAAATAAGAATGAATTAAATCCATAGAAATCCACTCCCATTTAGTCATCTGTATTCTCATTTTGATCTGTGTAAGCTCAAATCCTTCTTAATTTCATAATTGACCAGAAGAAACATGGGCACGTGTTCATTCAGATATGTATGTTTCATTTGTTCCTACCTAACTCAGTTGTTGAATGGATCTTACTAGGAAACCAAAGCTATAGGTTCGGTTGCCAGTTGAGCATATCACTGTAGACTGTTCCGTGGGCACAGATTTTGCCCTTGCCTCCACTAGCAACACTGTGAATGAACTTTTAGCCAGTCATAGAGGAAACAGGAGAATACAACTTAGTATAAAACAATTGCTAGCTGGACATGGTGGCCCACATCTATAATCCCAGCACTTTGGGAGGCCAAGGCAGGAGGATCCCTTGAGTCTGGGAGTTTGAGGCCAGCCTGGGCAACATGGCAAACCCCATCTCTACAAAATATAGAAAAGTCAGCTGGGTGTGATAGTGTGCACCTGTAGTCCCAGCTACTCAGGAGGCTGAGGTGGGAGGATCACTTGAGCCCAGGATGCCGAGGTTGCAGTGAACCGAGATCATGCCACTGCACTCCAGCCTGGGCAACAGAGCAAGTCTCTGTCTCAAAAGCAAAAATGAAAAACAAAACCATTGCCACAGTTGGAAAAAAATAATATAGGAGTTTATGTTTTCCTACTGGTGAATCAACCTCATCGTCTCCCACTATAAAGATGTCTACCAAAGCAATATTTGCAAGGATGGCCATAAGCAACCCAGATCATCATATTAACAGCTTAAAAAAAAAAAACAGATTTTGTCCATCACTTCTTGAACATGCATTATGGCTTTAATAGCCTGTATTATAATTTTTACCATCCATGCATGTTGATGATGCAGAAAACATTTTTATACATTTGTTTTGGTCCTATAATAATAGTCATTCTGTGACTAACCAGAGCTATGTGAAGAATAGTCTGATATCCCTTGCATTTTGTAGTTGTTATAGAATATAAAATAAGTGACTGAAATATAAAGCTGTTTGTAAATAGAGCTAGCAGTGCACATAAAATAATATACAGAGTCTAGATTTGTAAATCATCAACTATTTTCACAAGCATCTTGTTCTCAAATCTTTTTCCTGTATGCTAAGTTTAATTGCTTTTGTACTAAGACTAGCTTTTTAACAAAATCTGTTTGAATGGAATCAGATATTTTGTATATTTAGGAAAAAAACCGGCTTAAACATTTTTATAATGCCTTTTTCCTACTAATAACAAAAATATTTATTTTATTAAAGTTATAAAATGATGTATTAAGTTCTTAATCTATCCATGGGTTCAATATAAAAGAAAAACTTGCATGTTGCCCAGGTAACTTAATGTCAGAGTTGCATAATTCCTCATCAGACTATACCAGACCAGAAACCTATATATCAGTTAGTAAATATGCACTTTGGGCAGCTTACAAAAAGGTGGTCATGCCAGGTGTGGTGGCTCATGCCTGTAATTCCAGCACTTTGGGAGGCAGAGGCAGGCGAATCACCTGAGGTTGGGAGTTTGAGACCAGCCTCACCAACATGGAGCAACCCCATCTCTACTAAAAATAGCAAGTTAGCCGGGCATGGTGGCGCATGCCTGTAATCCCAGCTATTCGGGAGGCTGAGGCGGGAGAATCGCTTGAACCCAGGAGGCAGAGCTTGCAGTGAGCCAAGATTGTGCCATTGCACTCCAGCCTGGGCAACAAGAGAGGGAAAGTCAAAAAAAAAAAAAAAAAGGTGGTCATAGTTGAATGTTTATTGAGAAGGCTTATAACATGAACTGACAACATTGTGAAAATAGAAAATCTTACAGTAGTAATTATTGTCAGCACTTTGTCAATATGGTAAACTTATAAACATTAGTGTTTCTGTTATGAAACTGAATTAATTTTATTATATTACTGGTAATTTCCAGCAGTTTCTCTTTTGATTTTTAAACAATTTTATTTAAAAATTGATATTTGTGAGACTAAATTCTCAAAACCAAACTTCATCCTTAATGAATACATTTCAATTCTTTATGAAAAGGAAAAGCTGTTACGTTATCTGACAAGTAATGCATTATAGTTCATCATTTTGGCACAGGATAGGCTTAACTTGAGTTTTCTTCTTGACTTCTTAAGGACAAATGTAGTGGGAGGCAGTTTATTTTGTTTCTAATGTTTGATTAGCAGTTTGAAATGCTAATGAAATTAGCAAATTAAATGGAGATTTGATGAAGTAAAATTTGAAATTATGTCCATATGCTTTCTTTCCTTTTTTTTTTTTTTTGTCCTGAGATAGAGTCCCGCTCTGTTGCCCAGGCTACAGTGCAGTGGCGTGATCTCAGCTCATTGCAACCTCCGCCTCCCGGGTTCAAGTGATTCTCCTGCCTCAGCCTCCCAAGTAGCTAGGATTACAGGCACCCACTACTATACCTGGCTTTTTTTTTTTTTTTTTTTTTTTTTTGTATTTTTAGTAGAGACGGGGTTTCACCACGTTGACCATGCTGGTCTCGAACTCCTGACCTCAGGTGATCGGCCCCCCTCAGCCTCCCAAAGTGCTGGGATTACAGGCATGAGCCACCGCGCATGGCCATATACTTTATTTTCTATATTAACCTTTGCTGTAAGACTTTACTATTTACCACAAAAAGTACAAAAACCAATTACAAAAATAGAAAAGAGGGACTGAAAGGAGGTCTTATTGTAGTAGTCCTGTGCCTGATGCCACTATCTAGGTGCATTTAATTGTTTTCTAGAGAAAGAATTCATTTCCCAAGTATTTCTAATCAAAATGTATATGATGTGACTTGAGAATATTCAAGGGCTTGGCAGTCCCAAATACATCACACTGAACTGGCCCACTGTCTATGGCCTGCAGTTTCCCTAAACTAATCATTCCTCTGAGTCATACATACCATCATGGGACTCTCTGGACTCTTGTAGATGGGGAGTTGGCAAGGAACCAAAAGGCAGGAGCGACTTACTTATCTAAATGGGAGAGTTTAAGCAGTAGGAGGCCCTAGAGTTAGTACTTAGGCATAACTGACTTTATATTTATGAAAATAATTTGGGAGAAGAAATGGATAGTGAAATCTCCTGAGCTGTGTATAGTGAAATGATGGTGTCAAGAAGATTGCTAAGTGCTCTATAAATTGATTGCTCACCCCCCGCCACACACACACACACACACATTTGTGAGGCTCAGTGTAGATAAGTGTGGAGTATAAAAATCTAATCTTTTGGGATTATGGGAGGAAAGGTGCCTAAGTGTTACTGTTTAGTGTTCCCTGACTGTTGAGGTAAAATAATGCATATGAAATAATCTAGAGCTGTATAGAAAATCAACCAAAAGGGTCGAGGAAGTGAAAAATGGGGACACTAGTTTAAGTAAAATAGACAATTATGATATGATAAAGAGCAGAAGAGGAATAAAACAGTTACTTTTTATTCATTTGCACCCACTATGCAGTTTGTCTGAAAGTGACCCTGTCTCCTGTGAAGAAAATTATATAACCTTCTTGAGTCATATTTTAATATGAGGAGGAATATTGAGAAAAATAATTTTTGAGACTAGTTTAAAAAATGGTTATCATGAGTAATCTGTATAATTTCAGGAGATGTTCCAATGAAATGACTTTTTCTACTCTGTTAAACTCAGACATTCTGTTCACTACTGGTTGAAAGTCATATGACGAATTGATTTGAGTACCCTGAAAGATTAAAGCTAAAAAATATTATACCTAAAGATCAGTGAATTATTTGAATCAGATATATAAGAAATTACCCAAAGCTGTAAACTGCCATATTTTTATGTTTTTCGGTGCTGTGGTTAAATTATAATTGATTATAATTAGCACTTCCATGAACATTACATGTTTTACCTGCAGCTGAATGACATTTAGGAAGAAATTTTTTTAATCTTTGAAAACATCAGAAGAGATAAAGTGCTTTTTGATCTAATATAGCTAAATATACTGTATCAGAATACATAAAGGATGAACACAGATTTTACAAGTCTTGATTCTAAAATCCAATATGTAAACTAAATAAATATTAAAAGTTGTGCTTATTCAAATAACTCCCATACATTTCTGTTCAATATGGGCACTGGAGTGATAATAAGATGTACAATAATAGCTAAAACATACTGAATACATACTGTGGGACAGGCCATTTACTAAGTGTTTTATAAAGATTATCTCACTTATTTCTGTTATAATTCTCATTGTTTTCCATGAGAGCACCAAAGGACTAAAGAAGTTGAATAACTTGACCAAGTTCACACCTAGGGATGGAACTGGAACTTAAAACCAGAACTTGGTTTCAGACCTGCCATACTATGGTACATTCTTTTACTCTAAGTATTATTTAAGGCTATTCTGTATGCCATAAATTTGCTTTAGTCTCTGATTTTTAATGCAAAATTACTGTCATGGATCTGAAAACAAAAGATATGTCATTTTTGCTCTCTTTAATATTGAGTTATAAACATTACTCGTTCTTCTGATAGAAAAGCTTTCATCCCCACTCCTGGGAACCATATCAAATTATTTAGGCACTTTATTTGGAGTTGGAGTTTGAAAAGGTTTTTGTTTGTTTGTTTTTGTGATGAAGTCTCACTCTGTAACTCAGGCTGGAGTGCAGTGGCATGATCTCAGTTCACCGCAACCTCCACTTCCCAGGTACAAGCCATTCTCCTGCCTCAGCCTCCAGAGTAGCTGGGATTACAGGTGCACGCCGCTGCACTCGGCTAATTTTTTGTATATTTAGTAGAGATGAGGTTTCACCATGTTGGCCAGGCTGGTCTTAAACTCCCAACCTCAGGTAATCCGCCCACCTCAGCCTCCCAAACTGCTAGGATTACAGGCGTGAGCCACTGCGCCCGGCCTGAAAAGTTTTTAAAGAATGAAAACTCAAGTATTTTCTCATTCATCATCCACTGGAGTTTAAGGTGATTTTATTTCTATTATGGAAAGAATAGCCACTTGGTCATGTATTGAGGAGTAATAAATGGTCCCTGATCAGCTCAACGTTTTTTCCCCTCATATATTTCTGCTTTATGCCTGTACTAAAATAGTGTCTAGAGTGCCTGATTAACAGGAAAAGCATTAGCAGTAAAGAGTTTCTTCTATCACATGCTGTCCCTTCTGTCTCCCCTCCCTCTTCCCACTCCCTTGTTCCTCTTCCCTGTCACACACACATTTATTTTGGAATCTGAACTTTCCAAGATGAAAAGCAGTTTGCTTTCATAAAGTAGCATGACACATCATGCCTGACTTGAAGTAAAGAAAAAAAAAAATAGTTGGGCGCGGTGGCTCACGCCTGTAATCCCAGCACTTGGGAGGCCGAGGCAGGCGCATCACCTGAGGTTGGGAGTTCGAGACCAGCCTGACCAACATGGAGAAACCTCGTCTCTACTAAAAATACAAAATTAGCCGGGCGTGGTGGTGCTTGCCTGTAATCTCAGCTATTTGGGAGGCTGAGGCAGGAGAATCTCTTGAACCTGGGAGGCAAAGGTTGTGGTGAGCCGAGATGGTGCCATTGCACTCCAGTCTGGGCAATAAGAGCAAAATTCCGTCTCAAAAAAACAAAAAAAAAAAGGAAAAGGAAAAGAAAAAGAAAAAAAAATTGCAGTGAATAAATTGAAAGTAACCAAAATGTACAATTATTTGGACAAAATCTCCAGCCAGTGCAGTCTTAGGTATCTTGTTGCTCACAGATTCATGAGACGCAGTTGTTAGGTGAGCTGCCTGCCTCCCCAGCCCCTCCCCAGCTTGGGCATCTTTGTGCTTGCTTGCAACCAGAGTGCTGGTGACTTAGAAGTAGTGCCACTGCTTAAGGTAAAAGTATCCCCTGAACATACCTTCAAGTTCCAGATAAAGAGATTTCAAAAGGAAAGAATCTAAGAGATAAGGAAACTACGTAAGATAGTAGAAATGTGCTGATCATAAGGTAAGATATTTATATTTTGGACTGTTTAGTGGAAATCTTGTGTTGTCTAGCTAACAGAGGTAATATAGTGACTCTCTGGAATGCTGGTGATACACTCTTCCTAAAGAAGTGAAAGTTACACAGTGGATTGACAGTCTTACAGTGTTTCTTTGAAAAACAGAAGTTAGGCAGTAATTTAAAAAAATAAAACAAGACAGGCACAAAAAGACTCCATTAGTCTGTCATCTATTTGACCTTACTCAACACATACCAAAAACTTGTGGGTGCTTGTTGTTTCTAACAGAAATCTTAGAGAAAACAAAGTCCAGTGTGAATCATCATTCCCTCACTGGGCATAGGCCCCTTCGGAACACATTTGAATCAGATGTATAAGAAATTACCCAAAACTGTAAGCTGCCATATTTTTATGGCATATAATGGACATAGTGTGGACATTATATATTTTCTTAAATAGCTATAAATATTTTAAATTGGGGTAGTATATATTTAATAAGCTTTAAAAGATGCCTGCATTGCTTCATTATATCTAAGATGCAATTATGATACAGGTGATGAACACAGAACAAGGAATCTTGAATTTTTTCCCCCACTCTGCCCCTTACAAACTTTATGGTCATGGGCATGTCACAAATCTGCTGGGACTTAATTAGGGATTTGAATTATGTTCTCATATAGAAGAATTCAACTCAGTATTAAGTCTTTCACGAAGAGGGAGCTATTAGGTTGAATCCTATGAAGATGCTAGTTTTATATACCAAAAATGATCCAATTTCTGTATTATGTAGAGGGATTTTTTTTTTTTTTAATTCTTAGCCTGAACACCAACTGCCATGCACTCTCCTAAGAACAATCTAGGAGAGCCTATCAGCCAACTCATGGATTCACCTTAGGATGGGAGCATGGGGATGGAGGGGAAGGGAATTGCTTTTCCTTTCATAAGACTGTAGTCTTCATGCCAGTGGTTATTTCCCACTTGTGTCATGACTTTGCTGCTTCTAGTAATAACTCTTTGTTGCTGCTTTGTTTAAAACAAAAAACCCCTGGAATATAGATATATATAGATCAGGACAGCCAACTAGTGGCCCGGTATAGCTAGTGTATGTTTTTTGGTTTTGAAAGGGTTTTCTGTTGGTTTGGTTTGGTATGGGAGAATTGCTCATTTTAAAAATTGAATTAGTTAGCAATGTTTGTTAAGTGATTTCACAGAAAATTATAATTACCGGCTGGGCAGAGCAGCTCACACCTATAATCCCAGCACTTTGGGAGGCCAAGGTGGTTGGATCACCTGAGGTCAGGAGTTTGAGACCAGCCTAGCCAACATGGGGAAACCCTGTCTCTACCAAAAATACAAAAATTAGTCAGGCATGGTGGTGGGCGCCTGTAATCCCAGGCTGAGGCAGGAGAATCGCTTGAACCTGGGATGCAGAGGTTGCAGTGAGCTGAGATCGTGCCATTGTACTCCAGCCTGGGTGACAAGAGGGAAACTACCTCTCAAAAAAAGGAAAGAAAATTATAAATTCTTATCTGAGCATGGTGGCTCATGCCTGTAATCCCAGCACTTTGGGAGGCCCAGGTGGGCGGATCACTTGAGCTCAGGAGTATGAGACCAGCCTGGGCAACATGGCAAAACACTGTTATTACAAAAAAAAAAAAAATTACAAAAAATTAGTCGGACGTGGTGGCATGCACCTTTTATCCCAGCCATTAGGGCATCTGAGGCAGGAGGATCGAATGAGCCCAGGAGGTTGAGGCTGCAGTGTGCCGTGATCATACCACAGACCACTGCACTCTCCAACCTCAGCAACAGAATGAGACCTTGCCTTAAAAAAAAGTAAATAAATGTTTTATATATATATATATATACACACACGTTTTAAAATAGTTAGAAGATCTGATAATAAACACCGTGCCTACATTCCTACAGAGTGATAACCAGCTAGCGCTGTGGACTTGCTACCCACCTGGGGTGGAGCATATTCTCTATTTTCTGGTTCACTCTAGCCCCAACCTCTCTCTGTTATGTCCTACTGCGCTGGACAGGCCCCTGTAGACCTTTGAGTTTGTGATTCTCTTGCACCATCCAATAGATTTTCTGCAGTGGTAGAAGTGTGTTGTATCTTTGTTGTCCAGTATGATAGCCACTAGCTACATGTGGCAATTAAGCACTTGAAATGTGGCTAGTGTCCTTGAGGAGGCGAATTCTTAATTTTATTTATTTTTAATTAATTTAAATAGACACATATGGCTAGTGGCTACCATATTCGACAGTTAAGTCAATAATGGAGTATTTTCCTTTATTGGCTATTTCCTACAGAGTGAAAAGCAAGCCTTAATGCATTTTATATCTATTCTCTTAAATCCTGAATCTAAATGGTAGCATATATTACTTTAAGCCTTATGATTTGAAAACCAAATAACCCTCTCTGATGAAATGGAGGCTGAGACTTTTCTTCTTTTTTCTCCTTATTTATTTATTCAACCCACTGGGTTTTACATGCCTGTTCTGGGCCCTAGGCATATGATCATGGTCCCTGTTTTCATGAAGCTTACAGATAATTAATAAATATTTGTAAGAGATGCTTGCCAAAGTAATTTAATATTTACTATCTGTAATCCCTTCAGTAGCCCTACCAGATAAGGATATAATACATTTACTTGTTAATTCCAAGCCCTAAAATTTCCTCATTGCCACTTAGATTCACATTCTAATAGATTGATATATGCTTACTATTGCAGTCCTCTGAAAAACATCTTACTCCCAAAATATTGAAACTTCCTATAAAGATGCTGTTTTAAAGCTAGGCTTCTTCATAACTTTTTCATATTAGTAAATCAGGTCAGCCCTCCCCCTATTACTTCACCTGGCCTTTCTCCCGGCCTTCTGTCTGCCTTCTTCCAAGCTGCGTCTTCTGCTGGAACTTCTTTTTTTTTTTTTTTACCTGACTTTGGGCCACGTGTGTGTGCTCTCTCTCACGGGCAGTCCCAGTAACTCTACTGCTCTTCCTGCTTCTTGCCATGAAAACTTTTTTCCCTCTTTCACCCTGCAAATGTCAGCCTCTGTCTCCCCCCTTCAAAAATGAAATACACATGTTTAGAAAATACACATTCTTTTGTAGAACCTATCCTTTAAAGAATAACAAATTGCAATCAAATGCACAAAAGATAGATGAATGCTGAAGTGATATATTTATGTTTTTAAATGACTTCTACATTGACAGTTGCTGGTGGAAACATTTGTTGTTCAGTGTTTTTGTAGTTGTTTAATTCCATTGATAACGAGATTAGCAAGGCAGTATTAGGGCTTTTGCTTAGACATGAAAATAGTCTACATGTATTAAATTAGGCAGAATTATAGTATTTGTTAATATAGGACTCAGCCTTTTTCTTTGTGATCTAATTATCTAACAAAGGTGTCATTTATTCATTTGCTTAAAGAATATTTATTGAGTTACTATTATGTGAGAAATGCTGTACTTACAAATGAGATAAATGGAGGATTTATTGACTAAAACTTACAGATTTCTCTTCCAAATCTGCCAGCAGTTTCGATTGAGTTTGGCATTTTTTCGTTAAGTTAGGTCTTACCAGTGTTCATCCTATAAAATATTTGGAGGATGTATATGCTACTATTATTTTTATTACATGAATTTTATATTTTCAGAATATACACAGTAATTTGCAAATTAAATTCTCAGTATAGTACATAACTTTTCACAAAGTGTAATAATGAAGTACAGTTGTTTCTCGGTATCCCCAGAGGATTGATTCCAGGACGCCCTCAGATACCAAAATTCTCAGATGCTCAAGTTCCTTATATAAAATGGTGTTGTATTTGCATGTAACCTACCTCCATCTTCTGTGTACTTTAAATCAGAGGGTCCTCAACGCCTGGGCCGCATACTGGTCTGTGCCTGTTAGGAACCAGGCCACGCAGGAGGAGTGAGCAGAGGGCAAGTGAGCATTACTGCCTGAGCTCCGCCTCCTGTCTGATCAGCAGTGGCATTAGATTCTCAAAGGTGCATGAGCCCTGTTGTAAACTGCACCTACGAGAGATCTAGGTTGCGTGCTCCTTATGGGAATCTAACTAATGCCTGATGATCTGGGATGGAACAGTTTCATCTGCCACACCCTCCACGCTGTTGGTGGAAAAATTTTCTTCCACAAAACCAGTCCCTGGTGCCAGAAAGGCTGGGGGACCGATATGTTAAATCATCTCTTGACTACTTAGAATACCTAACACAATGTAAATGCTGTGTAAGTAATGGTTATACTGGTTTTTTTTTTAATTCCTTTTGTTTTATTGTTGTTTTTTGGGTTTTTTGTTTGTTTTTTGAGACGGAGTCTCGCTTTGTCACCCAGGCTGGAGTGCAGTCACACAGTCTTGGCTCACTGCAGCCTCCGCCTCCTGGGTTTAGACGATTCTCCTGCCTCAGCCTCCTGAGTAGCTGGGATTACAGGCAGCTGCCACCACACCTGGCTAATTTTTGTATTTTTAGTAGACACACAGTTTCACCATGTTGGCCAGGCTGGTCTCAAACTCCTGACCTCAAGTGATCTGCCCGCCTTGGCCTCCCAAAGTGCTGGGATTACAGGCGTGAGCCACTGCGCTCTGGCGGTTTTTTGTTTTTTTAAACAAATATTTTCTATCCACAGTTGGTTGAATCTGCAAGTACCCAATATGCAGATACAGTGGCCCAACTGTAATTTTGACAAGGGTAATTATGAACCGTGGTTATGTCCCAATGACTTAGTGACATTGAGTTACTAGGAGTCTTTTTTTCAGTGTTGTAAAGGAGAATGTGCTTTTTCTTTGTGTGTATAGAATTGTATTAGTTGTAGGGAGGCTGATGACTGTCAAGGAGAAATTACTTTGAACTAAGTTCCGTGAAATTTTTATTAGAGATTTTATTCTGTTATATGGCCTTTTATGGGACCATATAGAGGTAGGATTAATAGCATGAACCCTAGACTGAAAAGAGAAAAATCCAATTTTGTTTTGTTTTTGCTTACTATGAGGAAAAAATGATACTGAGATGATGTAGGAAAAGTTCTTACCACAGTTTCCAGCACATAGTAAGTGTTCTTTAAATGTCTTATTTTTGTTACAGTTGTCATTTTATTCTTGTTGTATTTCTATGCTAGGTGGCCCTTGAGCTTTGTTTTTTGGATGGGAAAAAATATGAGCTAAAACTTATTTTTAGATAATAATAATAGAAAGACCAGTAATTCAAGAAGTTGATCTTGACTGTTTCCTTATAATAATAACAAAGCTATTTAATTTTGTATGACCAAGGTTATACAATGATAGTCATTGTTAGTCATTATTTTTTTCTCTTTTTTTGAGACAGAGTCTCACTCCGTTGCCCAGGCTGGAGTGCAGTGGCACGATCTCGGCTCACTGCAACCTCTGCCTCCTGGGTTCAAGCGATTCTCCTGCCTCAGCCTCCTGAGTAGCTGGGATTACAGATGTGAGCCACCATGCCTGGCTAATTTTTTGTATTTTTTACGGAGTCTCGCTCTGTCGCCCAGGCTGGAGTGCAGTGGCGCAATCTTGGCTCACTGCAAGCTCCGCCTCCCGGGTTCACGCCATTCTCCTGCCTCAGCCTCTCCGAGTAGCTGGGACTACAGGCGCCCGCCACCACGCCCGGCTAATTTTTTTGTATTTTTAGTAGAGACGGGGTTTCACCATGGTCTCGATCTCCTGACCTCGTGATCCGCCCGCCTCAGCCTCCCAAAGTGCTGGGATTACAAGCGTGAGCTACCGCGCCTGGCTATTTTTTGTATTTTTAGTACAGACAGAGTTTCATCATGTTGGCCAGGCTGGTCTCGAGCTCCTGACCTCAAGTGATTTGGCCTCCCAAAATGCTGGGACTACAGGCATGAGCCACCATGCCCAGCTGGTCCTTATTTCTTGTCCGGAGAAATGAGTTACTCTTGAAGCTTTCTACATCAGATGTTTGTATCTATTTTAATGTAAGTGTGAGACAGAAAGAGAAACTGATATCTTCATGTAAAACATTAAGAATTCAAAATAGAAGGTGGTAATTTTTCTTCTCTTATTTTCAACTGGAATAGTTTTTCTACATCTGAAAATGGAACACGTAATTTACAAATTTTCGAGTAAAATATGGTGAATCCCATAGGAAACAGTTTTACAGTGATGTAGTCTGTCTACCCTGTGTAGGTTATAGTTGCTGAAGCCAGAAATCTGAGCCCAGTTATTCTTTAAAAATTTTTTTTTTTTTTACTTTTTAGTAGGTTTTTGAGGAACAGGTGGCGTTTGGTTACATGGATAATTTCTTTAGTGGTGATTTGTGAGATTTTGATGCACCCATCACCCAAATAGTGTACACTGTACCCAATGTATAGTCTTTTACGCCTCATCCCCCCTTTCCTTACCTCTCCCATCACCACGTCCCCAAAAGTCATTGTATCATTCTCATGCGTTTGCATAGCTTAGCTCCCACTTACAAGTGAGAACATAGGATGTTTGGTTTCCCATTCTTAGATACTTAACTTAGAATAATGGTCTCCAACTCCACCCAGGTTGCTGCAAGTGCCATTATTTTCTTCCTTTTTATGGCTGAGTAGTATTCCATGGTGTGAATACACACACACACCACATTTTGTTTATCCACTCTTTGATTGACAGGCATTTCAGCTGGTTCCATATTTTTGCAGTTGTGAATTGTACTGCTATAAACATGTGTATGCAAGTGTCTTTTTCATATAACGACTTATTTTCCTTTGGGTAGATACCCAGTAGTGGGATTGCTGGATCAATGGTAGATCTTCTTTTAGTTCTTTAAGGAATCTCCATACTGTTTTCCATAGTGGTTGTACTAGTCTACATTCCTACCAGCAGTGTAAAAGTATTCCCTTTTTGCCGGGTGCGGTGGCTCACGCCTGTAATCCCAGCACTCTGGGAGGCTGAGGCGGGCGGATCACGAGGTCAGGAGATTGAGACCATCCTGGCTAACACAGTGAAACTCCATCTCTACTAAAAAAAAAAAAAAAAAAAAAAAAATTAGCCGGGCATGGTGGTGGGTGCCTGTAGTCCCAGCTACTTGGGAGGCTGAGGCGGGAGAATGGCGTGAACCTGGGAGGCGGAGCTTGCAGTGAGCCCAGACTGCGCCACTGCACTCCAGCCTGGGCGACGAGCAAGACTCCGTCTCAAAAAAAAAAAAAAAAAAGTATTCCCTTTTCACCACATCCACGCCAACATCTGTTATTTATTTATTTCATTTTATGTATGTATTTATTTTTTTTTTGAGACGTAGTCTCACTCTGTCGCCCAGGCTGGAATGCAGTGGCCAGACCTCGGCTCACTGCAAGCTCTGCCTCCCAGGTTCACGCCATTCTCCTGCCTCAGCCTCCCGAGTAGCTGGGACTACAGGCGCCTGCCACCACGCCCGGCTAATTTTTTGTATTTTTAGTAGAGACAGGGTTTCACCATGTTAGCCAGGATGGCCTTGATCTCCTGACCTTGTGATCCGCCCGCATCGGCCTCCCAAAGTGCTGGGATTACAGGCGTGAGCCACTGCGCCCAGCCTATTTTTTTGTTTTTTAAATTATAGCCATTCTTGCAGGAGTAAGGTGGTATCACATTGTTTGAGCTCAGTTATTCTTGATGATGCCTTTATTTCTCCTTTATCTTACTTACTTAGGCACCACTTTGTATTGAATCTATTTTCAAAATATTTCCTAAATTTGTTTAACTTGAGTCCAACTCCTTTACCATCACCCTGTTCCAAGTGAATATTATCTTTCCTCTGGATTGGTACAGTAGCTTTCCTAGTCAGTGATGTCCATTTTTGCCTCATTCTATTCTGCAAATAGTAGCCAGAGGAATATTTTTAAAACAGAAATTTAATTCCTTGCTTAAAAATTCTCTGATTTTTCATTAATCTTAGGATTTAAAATACTTACGACAGCCCATATATTTCCTACTTGCCTTCCTAGATTTTACTCTGTGTAAATTCACTTTAAAATTAAGCTTCATGGGCTGGGCGTGGTGGCTCACGCCTGTAATCCCAGCACTTTGGGAGGCCGAGGCGGGTGGATCACGAGGTCAGGAGCTCAAGACCATCCTGGCTAACACAGTGAAACCTCGTCTCTACTAAAAATACAAAAAAAAATTAGCCAGGTCTGTTGGCGGATGCCTGTAGTCCCAGCTACTCGGGAAGCTGAGGCAGGAGAATGGCGTGAACCTGGGAGGTGGAGCTTGCAGTGAGCCGCGATTGCGCCACTGCACTCCAGCCTGGGCTACAGAGCAAGACTCTATCTCAAAAAAAAAAAAACAGTTAAGCTTCTTGGCTGGGCACGGCGGCTCACGCCTGTAATCCCAGATCTTTGGGAGGCTAAGGTGGGCAGATGACTTGAGGACAGGAGTTCGAGACCAGCCTGACCAACATTGCAAAACCCTGTCTCTACTAAAAATACAAAAAATAAAATAAAAATTAGCCAGGTGTGGTGGCGCATGCCTGTAATCCCAAGAATCGCTTTAACCTGGGAGGCAGAGTTTGCAGTGAGCTGGTATCACGCCACTGCACTCCAGCCTGGGAGACAGAGAGAGACTGTCTCAAATTGAATTAAGCTTCCTGAATATAAGCTATTCTGTTAGACAGATACCTATTTTGTTTGTTTGTTTGTTTTGTTTTTGAGATGGAGTCTCTGTCACCCAGGCTGGAGTACAGTGGCCGGATCTCAGCTCACTGCAGCCTCTGCCTCCTGGCTTCAAGCAATTCTCCTGCCTCAGCCTCCCAAGTAGCTGGGAGTACAGGTGTGTGCCACCACACCCGGCTAATTTTTTGTATTTTTAGTAGAGACAGGGTTTCACCTTGTTGGCTGGGATGGTCTCGATCTCCTGACCTCGTGATCCACCTGCCTTGGCTTCCCAAAGTGCTAGGATTACAGGCATGAGCCACCCTGCCCAGCCACCTGTATCCTGTATTTTATTTTTTCCCAAGTATTTTAGTGTTTTTGATGTTATAACTCAGGCAAATAATTTAGGGACAACTTTCAAACTTCACCAACTTGAATTTCCAAGAATACCATTCTGAAGTTACCTAAAATTAAAATTGCAGTTTTTGTTGTTGTTTGTCTGTTCGTTTGTTTTTGAGATGGAGTCTTGCTCTGTTGCCCAGGCATGAGTGCGGTGGCGAGATCTCAGCTCACCACAACCTCCACCTCCTGGGTTCAAGCAATTCTCCTGCCTCAGCCTCCCGAGTAGCCGTGATTACAGGCATGCGCCACCACACCCAGCTAATTTTTGTATTTTTAATAGAGACAGAGTTTCACCATGTTGGCCAGGCTGGTCTTGAACTCCTGACCTCATGATCCACCCACCTCAGCCTCCCAAAGTGCTGAGATTACAGGCGCGAGCCACTGTGCCTGGCCTGATTTTTTTAAATAAATGGAGTTTTATTTCATTAGAATGAATACTATTCAAGCTTGACTAAATTTGTTACTTGATACTTAATAGTCTTACATTGTGACAAATAGATATGCGTGATTTATGACTAGAATAGCAATTGTTTTATAGATGTACTGTATGTTTCCAAGCACTTTATGTCTGTAGGGAACACCAGAAGGCATGGTTAGTCCTGGCATTTGAAGAATATATATTTATATTCTGAATTTGCACTAAGTTTTTTTTGTGTTATTTTGTTTTGTTTTTTTGTTTTTGTTTTTTGGTTTTTGTTTTTTGTTTTTGAGACAGAGTTTCACTCTTGTCGCCCAAACTGGAGTGCAATGGCGCGATCTCAGCTCACTGCAACCTCTGCCACCTGGGTTCAAGCAGTTCTCCTGCCTCAGCCTCCGAGTAGCTGGGATTACAGGCACCTGCCACCACGCCCGGCTAATTTTTTTGTATTTTTAGTAGAGACTGGGTTTCGCCATGTTGGGCAGGCTGGTCTTCAACTCCTGACCTCAGGTGATCCGCCAGTCTCTGCCTCCCAAAGTGCTGGGATTACAGGCGTGAGCCACCACTCCCAGCCAGCACCAAGTATTTTTTTAATGGTTTACAAAACAAAGTAAAATGTAGCCTGGCTGTATCTAAGTGATCAGCCATTATTTTTCTATTTCTGTTTCTTGAAAACAACACTGTATTTTTAAATTTTCTGAAAAAGTGGAGACTCATTTTTTAAAATGGGCAGGGTAACCTTTTAGCTTGCTCCCAAGTCAGCCTAATACCTCTCTATGTAGTTTGTTGTTCTGCTTTACGAACCACATATTTCCAGATTATATTATTTTGTACAAACCTAGATAAACCTTACCTTGACTTTGAAAGCATATCAAGGTCAGTAATGTTTAATTTAGTACATTGTTCAGTGATGAAATGGAGTTGCCAATTGTTCTTGACACTTCATAAGATAGTGTTAAATGAATTATTTAGTGTTAAGGACCCTGCTAAATTATTTTAAACGATTCAAAGTGAGTTAAAGTATTTTAAGATTTAGTTCTTTGTTATATTTTCAGTTCATACATTAACATTTTTAGTTTTGAATCATAGTTTTTAGTTTTGAATCATAAATTGTCCTCTTTTAATTAAAACCCTTGTGGTTGCCTTTTAAATGTATAATAGAACAGTTAAATTTTTTAAATGAGTTCTTTATTTTTTTTTTTAAAGTCAGTGTTTTCCTTTACATAAAAGGTTAAATGCTTTGAGGATAAAAACTGCATGACACTGTATGAGTGATGAAATTGGCTTTTAGAATTGTTGAATTAAAATTGAAAGGAAAGTATGCTACATACTTTGGATGCGGTGTCTACAAATAAATTCAAGTGTAAGAGTGTGACCAGAATAAGCTACCGTTTATAAAGAAGCACTTCACTAAACAAACTGAAACCCTGAGGAATTTTCAAATTGTGAGGTAATGGGAACAATCATTTAATATGGAAGGAAGGAGCTAGTGCATGCCTCCTTTCTTGAATGTCTCATAAGATCAAATCGTGGAGATGACTGAAACAGGGAAGATAATTTAGCGGCAACATAACAGATTACCGTTTAGAGAGGCCAAACCTCTGAGAGCTGATTGCATTAGAGGGGGATGGGGGGCTAAGATTAGGACACAGGTGTGTTCAGAAACAGGCTGACACTTAGTTGTGTTTCCCACCCACTCCCACCCCCAACCAAGTTAACACATTTAGCTGTCCTGACACTTTGTAAACGTTCCTGTATCTGTCTTCAATCTTTTTTCTCTCTCTAGAGGTTTATCTCTTAGAAGCTTTGACATAACTTTCCTTGGAGGAATCATTTCCACCTAATCTTTTTGCCTTATCTCTTTTTTTTTTTTTTTTGAGACAGAGTCTTGCTATATCACCCAGGCTGGAGTGCAGTGGCACGATGTTGGCTCACTGCAACCTCCGCCTTCTGGGTTCAAGCGATTCATGTGCCTCAGCCTCCTGACTAGCTGGGATTGCAGGCATGCACCACCATGCCCAGTTCATTTTTGTATTGTTAATAAAGACGGGGTTTCACCGTGTTACCCAGGCTGGTCTTGAACTCCTGACCTCAAGTAATCTGCCTGCCTCCACCTCCCAAATTACTGGTGTGAGCCACCACAGCCAGCCCGCCTTATCTCTTATAAGCATGAGCAGCTCTGCTCCAGTTTACTCTCAAAATGCACACCTTGGGATTAATCTTTTTATCAGTATGCAGTTAGTTGTCCTACCATCCCTCCATCACGCTTGTTCATCTTCAGTACTGCAGTTAATTATAGTATTAAATGCTTGTCTTCCACTAGAGCAAGTCTTTACTGCTGTGTCTCCAACCTCTAACCCAGTGCCTGGCAGAAGTGAGTACCCAGTAAACACTTGCTAGATGATTGACAGCAGGAGGCTCCTTCCAGAGTCTGGCTGTGGCACAGCTGCAGCCAGAGGCAGATACGGGAGAATGGTAGGGAGAACTGGAGAGATATGCAGGGACTAGATCCCAAAGAGTCTAAAAGTCCTATGAAGGAACTTGTGCTGCACCCCGAGAATAGTAAGAGGCCATCGAAGAATCATTAATCTAAATCCATTCTTGTTTTGCACATCTCCCTTCTAGACTCTAGCTAGTTAATTTCTCAGTCTTAGCAAGAAAATTGAATCCATGTTCATAGAAACGCTATGTGGCACATGAAAAGCAAAGTATAATTGTAAGTATTATTTATGGTTACATATCCAGTAAGTTTCTAAAGACACTTCCAGAGAATTTTTTGTACTTTATAGAGTAAATCATCTTGTGTATTTAAAGGATAAGCATGGATTTATATGTAACGAATAATTTAAATATTTACATTTCCATACAGAAATGAGTATACTGAATTTGGGAATCTTGGTAAAAACAAAACCTATGGCATTTTTAGATTTCAAATTGAAAAGGCAATTGGTAGATATCTTATATCTTCTCAGCAATTTGATAGTGTATACCTGAAAATAAGCAGAAGTAAATAGAGAATTATCTTCATCCAAGGAATTAAATAATATGAATGTTATACAAACACCCTTTGTACTTAATTCTGCTTTTGAAGGAATTTAAAATGGAAATTGTTTTTAATTTCTATTTTATTAAACCAAAGAATTTAAAGCCCCATTCAAATAAAATAATACATAATGTTAAACTCGTATTATTTTTTAATAACCAGCATTTTTGTGGTTTTCAAATGAACCATCCAAGAAATTACAGTATTTCTTCTCTTTTTAAGAAAGGGTACTTCTTCAGGTTATAAAAGTAATAAATACTTATTGCAGAACATTTAGAAAACAAACAAACTTAAAATGCATCCAGTCTGATCTCTTCCTTCCCATCTTTCATGCTAGTTTCACCATTTAAAAAAAAAAAAAACTGCCTTTTTTTTTAATTAGAGGCGATTTTCTAACATGGTTTTCAATTTTTTTGCTGTAACCATTGCATCTCACTGCTTCCTACTGGATTCATTTTCCTTCTTACTGAAATAAATTCTTGAGTAGTTTCTCAGTGAGGATCTATAAATAATAAACATAAGCTTTTGTCCAAAAATGCTTATGTTTTACGCTTACTCTTCAATTGTAATCTAACTAGATATGTTGAGCAATTTTCTTAAAAAATTACAATCTTATATTTTGATATCTTGCTGATGAGTTTAAAAGGTACAGTGATAACTTTTGCATCATTAAAAATAGTTGGCTTAGAAAGCTGTACTTTTCCTTCCTTAAAACAGTTTTTTAAATTTACTGTGCTGATATATCAAATGAATTAATTTTCTAAATAAGTAAATGATTATGAGTCTTGCTATACTTAATATAAAACAAAATATCCTAAGATTGCTACTTAAATATACATGTACTAGTCAACTATTATGTTTTATAATATACTGTACATGGTGGCATATATTTTCAAAAGTAGTGTTTTGAGTTTTATCTTCTGAGACATGGTCTCACTCTGTTGCCCAGGCTGGAGTGCAGTGGCACAATCACAGCTCACTGTGGCCTCGACCTCCCAGGCTCAAGTGATCCTACCACCTCAGCCTTTTGAGTAGCTAGGACTACAGGCACTGTGCCTGGCTAATCTTTTTTTCTTAATTTTTTGTAGAGACAGGATCAGTTTAGATGGTGTCCTGCAGTAGTTCTAGAGCAGTGCTGTCTAATAGAGGTTTCTGTGATGATAGAAATATTCTCTCTCTGTGCTGTTCAGTAAACCTTGAGTGTTGATGTATTCTCTTTTTATTTACCTTTATCTTTTATCAGCTGAGTAGACATTTTGAATTAATAACTTGATTTTAGACCATGTAATTTAAGATGATTTATTTTTACATGAAGATTTTTTTTTCCCCAGAAATTTAAGGCGGATTAGCTTCTTGGTTTTAGTGGTTAAGATTTGCCTATATAATAAGCGGGTGAAAAGTACATTGTGGCATTATAATGAGTTAGTTTGTATGTTTAGCTTGTGTACTGGTTATTGCATTATAGTCACGTATATTCAGTGCATTTTTAAAGTATTAAGGCTAGTGTATCCTCTGAGGTTACCTTTTTATATATTAGTTTTCATTGAATAAGAATTATAGAAATAATAACTTCATATTTCACTCTGCTAAACAAGAGTTTTAATAATGCCTTATATTTTTTTTCAGATTGCAGATAGAAGAGTCTTCCAAACCTGTGAGGCTATCACAACAGCTGGACAAAGTTGTAACAACCAATTACAAACCTGTTGCTAATCATCAATACAATGTAAGTCTTCTGCTTGTCTCTCTTCATTCTTTTATATCTTCATTCTTTTCTGTATCATAGCGTCTTAGGTTTCCAAAGAACCTGAGCATTTACGCACCTTGCCATCAGGTGCTTGAATTACAGTACCTGATCTGGACTTAGTAAGGAATATGACAATTTGCTAAAAGTATAGAAAAGATGTTCACTCTACATTGCAAGTTATATCATGGCGAAAAGAAGGCAACCACTGTTTAAACTACCCTTGATAAATTTTTACAAAGAAGTAAAACACTTCAATTCCCAATGTTGCTGATGTTTTAAATTACAATGTACTAACTAAATATTAGTTTTACTATTTTTAAAAATTATTCTATGCCTTTGTGATGAACCATAAGAAAGTTTTTAATGTGTTAACAAAAAATTTTAAAGGTCATGGAACAGTGGTGATCTTTCTCATTGATTATTAAGATCACTTTGCCTGGTTTCAGCTTTTACAGGCATTTTAATGGTCTCATACTACCATGCAAAGTGAGGACCATCTGTACAGTAGTACTCCCTTGTCCACGGTTTCAAAACTTTACGCAGTTTCAGTGACCCACAGTCAACTACAGTCAAAAATATTGAATGGAAAATTCCAGATATAAACAATTCATAAGTTGTAAGTTGTGCAACCTTCTGAGTAGGAGGAAACCTAGCACCATCTTGCTCCATCCCATCCATGATGTGAGTCATTCCTTTGTCCAGTATATCCACATTGTATATGCTACCCACCCATTAGTCACTTAGTAGCCCTCTTGGTTAACAGATCGATCGACACATGATAAAAAGAAAGAAGAGGCTGGGCGCTGTGGCTCATGCCTGTAATCCCAGCACTTTGGGAGGCCGAGGTGGGCGGATCACAAGGTCAGGAGATCGAGACCATCCTGGCTAACACAGTGAACCCCGTCTCTACTAAAAATACAAAAATTAGCCGGGTGTGGCGGCGTGTGCCTGTAGTCCCAGCTGCTGGGGAGGCTGAGGCAGGAGAATGGGAGGCGGAGCTTGCAGTGAACCGAGATCACGCCACTGCACTCCAGCCTGGGTGAAAGAGCGAGATTCCATCTCAAAAAAAAAAAGAAGAAAAAGAAAGAAGAAGAGTGAGTACAGAACACCAAGATATTTTGAGAGAGTGAGAGAGAGAGACCACATTCACAGACTGTTATTACAGTATATTGTTATGGTTATTCTATTTTATTATGGGTTATTTTTGTTAATCTCTTACTGTGCCTAATTTATAAATTAAACCTTATCATAGATATGTATGTATAGGAAAAACCATAATATATAGAGTTTGGTACTATCCACAATTTCAGGCACCAAGTGGGGCAGGGAGGTGTCTTGCAACATATCTCCTGCCAATAAGGGGAAAGTACTGTATATTTATATTTCCAGACATTTTTTATTGTTGTGTATCTTATATGTACTATATGTATTATACAATATACACATTTATTGCATACATATTATGTATACTTTGTGCCAGGTATTGGTCTGAGTGCTTCATAAGTAATGACACTTAATCTTCATACCAACCCTATGAAGAAACTACAACAGATAAGGTAACAGGCAGAGAGATTGGCTTACCTGAGGTGGTGCAGCCAGTAATTGATCAGTCCGGGTGTTGAACTCAGGCAGTCTAGCTTAGGAGCCATACTGTTAACCACTGTGTATGTTGCTGCTGGTGATTAGCAGTAGCTAAAAGGGCTAAGGGTTTTGGGTTTTGAAATATCTGTAATGTAATAAGTGTGATGGTTTCTTGAAAATAAAATACCCAAGTTAAGTCAAATAGCAATTAACAGTTGGAATTTTGTATCCCACTTTGTTGTTTAAGATTACATTTGATACTGAGTTTAGGAAGAAAATTTTCTTTAAGACTAGCCTTGGCGGGGCACGGTGGCTCACGCCTGTAATCCCAGGACTTTGGGAGGCCAAGGCAGGTGGATCACCTGAGGTCAGGAGTTCAAGACCAGCCTGGCCAACATGGTGAAACCCCATCTCTACTAAAAATACAAAAATTAGCCAGGAGTGGTGGTAGGCACCTGTAATTCCAGCCACTCGGGAGGCTGAGGCAGGAGAATCGCCTGAACCCAGGAGGCAGAAGTTGCAGTGAGCTGAGATCACACCATTGCACTGCAGCCTGAGGGACAAGAATGAGACTTCGTCTCGAAAAAAAAAAAAAGACTAGCCTTTAGTATCAACATTTATTAAGTGACACAGGATAGCATCTACCAAACTACTACTTTATGATATTTGAATGGTTATTTTATATGAAAGTAGCAAATGCCACTAGGGCTAAGTAGATATCTTAAATGAGTGGAACAATGAAATTTAAGAGTCAGTGTTAGAGACTGTGTGAACTGGAGTGCACATGACCCATATAAATACATTCACATTTTGAAATTGCTACACTATGTGAGTTAAACAAACCAGGTAAAAGTTCAACTGCATCCAGCCAAGCTTCCATTTTACAGCCTCTGGTTATGCTTTAGGAGGAAAGTGAACTAAAGAAAAGGACAGGTAAGATGTCAGATGATCCAAAAGAGGTATTTTTCTGTTGTTTTCTGACTTAGATAAATAGATAAAAGTCCACATCTTTGTCCTCTTCCATTCTAGTCTTTTCTACTCTTGGATGGGAATACGTACAGTTTTCTGGAGCTACGTGTAGACAGAGATTCTATTCTGTTTTGTAAAACAGTGTAGATCTTAGTTGTTTTTGCCTTTCTTCCTCATTGGTGTGCTGCTTCTGTAGCTCCTGACTCAGCTTTTTTATCCTTTTGTGGGCCAGGCTTCTCTGTGGTTTCTACCCTTGTGTATGTTTTTATTACAGTGGGTACAAGAAAGACTGCACTTTCATAGGCTGTAAAGAGTTATTACCTTTCTAGAGGGAAGTTTGGTAATTTATGTCAAATGCACTATAAAAGGATATATCCTTTGACCTAGCAGTTTTGTGTCTAGGAATTTATTATAGTGAGACCAGTGGTCAATGATATATATACAATAATGTTTCTCTCTACTGTTTTAAGATAGGAAAAGATTGGAAAAAAGTGTCCCAAATTGGGGATTCATTAAATAAATATTTTAAGTCATTATTTTTGGATGGTAGGATCTACAGTGATTTTATCCTAATTTTCTTTTTTATAAAATCTTTTCCAATTGTTGAAATTGTCACAGTGAGCACGTATTGCCTGAATTGTTGGTAAGCAATAAAGTTATGTTGGGAAGGGGAAGATTGGAAAGGAAAGAAAGCCAGAGAAGAAAGCCATGATAGTACCCTACTGATTGTCTAAGATTTACCTTCTTTAAACACGTACTTTTTAAATATCCACTTCATGTCTGAGATACATATCCCTGGTGAATAAATTAAGTACAAACATGTTATATTCTGAACTCCTTAGTATATAAAGCTATAGCACCCTCTACAAAGATAATTAACATTAAGTGACATTTTATTTTAAGATATCAACCTTTGTTAAGGTTGTCATAGTAATGAATCTTTGATTAAGATTTTTACATACAAAGATTGACTATAATCTACCACATTGCATTTGAATGTTTAATCATTATTTCTTTTGGGAGTAAACCAGGATAGGCACCTGCATAGCTTTAAAAAGCATATTCAGTATTGTAGTATAATACCAACTATAGAAAGAGTATAACATTTTTGTTATTTATTAGAAGAGGACATTGACTTTTAAAAGATTGAGAAACATAAACGAACACAGGTCAGCAAGAATGATTTAGAGGAAACATAATAAAGACTTTTAATAAAAAATTTTAATGTTGAAACGTTTTGAAAGTCTTGCCAGATAAAGTTATATAAACATGAAGCTCAGTGTTTCATTCTAATAGTTGAGCTTCTTTGAATGCAATTTTCAGAATAAAAATAAAAATAAAAAAAATTTGTACAAAAAAGTGAAAGAAATGTTCCTACATTTAGTCAGAAAGAAACTACCTTGGGCCGGGCGCGGTGGCTCACGCTTGTAATCCCAGCACTTTGGGAAGCCGAGGCGGGCGGATCACGAGGTCAGGAGATCGAGACCATGGTGAAACCCCGTCTCTGCTAAAAAAAAAATTGGCCAGGCGTGGTGGCGGGCGCCTGTAGTCCCAGCTACTCGGAGAGGCTGAGGCAGGAGAATGGCGTGAACCCGGGAGGTGGAGCTTGCAGTGAGCCGAGATTGTGCCACTGCACTCCAGCCTGGGTGACAGAGCGAGACTCCGTCTCAAAAAAAAAGAAACTACCTTGCATTTACCCACAGCTTTTTCACCCACCTATGGCAAATAGATGAATTTACCTGTATATATGTAGAGAAAATATCCAATTTTGTTCTTGGAGCTATTCTAAGAATTAAATTCAGATTTATCTTTTTAGTTCACCAACTATCTGGGTATAGTGTCTATCATACTTGTCATTCAGAAACCATCTACTGGGCCAAAAAGAATTATATGATTATTTTTATCTCTTAGAATACTCCATTGAAATCGCACCCCTGAAAACCATCTTCTTACTAGGATATGACATGTCAGGTTTTTTTCCCTAAGTGGCATTTCCTGTACCTTAAATCTTCATTAGGTGTCTGAAACTTGAATCAGTTCACGTAGGTCAGCATTTTCCACAGCAAATTTTTTGTAACATTAACTAGGTGAGAAGGTCATGTAAAAAGGATTCTGTGTTTAAAGAACTTGTAGTTTCTGATTATATCCTCCTCTTAAATTGACACTTCACTTTAATATACTCAAGATTAGGAAGCTTTAGGAATTTGTTTAATCCTGCACTTACAAACATTTGAACATCAAATTTCCCCCATTCTTTGAAGCAGTGAAAACAGACATTGGGAAATAACGGAGATGTCAAAGTATGGTTTACAAGAGGGCCCACTGGGTGAGGGGGAAAATTATTATATTTATATTATTATAAAATTTATATTTATCTTGTTTGGCACCTAATAAAGGAAAGAAACTGAGCTTTAGAAATAACATGTAGATTGACCCTGGCATCTTTTTGCAGCCCCTGTGCTAGTCGGTCATTTTTCAGCAGAAGAGTGGAAATGGGACAGGACAGAGGGGTTGAGCGTTGTGCCTTCATGTTTTCATTTGCTTTCAGCTTTTTAGCATTGGTGCTCAATTCAGAGGTTTACAGATTATAGTATCTATTATTAACTAAACTCAGTCTCAACAAATGAACAAATGGCTTTAAAAGATTGCTGCAGAGAAACTGTCAATTAGAGATAATACTAATAAACCAAGCATATGTGAAGAAGAAAGTGAAAAAACTGAACTACTCTTGCTTCTAAAAATAGTTTCTTTATCAGTCAATCTTTGAGGTGACAAACAGTGATGATGTAATCAGATCTGAAAAGAACTTGGCCCTTCAAAAAAGGAAATTATCAGTATCATTTTAAATATGGCTTGTCATGCCCTGTCTTTAATGATGACTCAGTTAGTGTCTATGGTGGAATCAAAAACAACTCTTGATATTCCAAGCAGAAAAGAATGTAATGTAGGGAGTTGGTTATAAATGAGTTAGGAATACCAAATGGAAGGGCTGGAGTTGCAAAAGGGAGGAGAGATCAGGAAGCTGCTGCAGAGGTGTTTCTACAATACAAAAAAAAAGAAGAAAAATCTCCCTCCCTCCCACTTTCATTCTCCTATTGGCAGAACCCCAGCTGGAAACCCACTAGCAAGGGAATCTTGGAAATGTAGCCTGCAGACCTCTTGCTACCCCGCCCTTACCGCCAAGCCTAGAGTTGAAGACTTGTTGCAAAATAACAGGCAAAGTGGCCCCTGACCTTTGCGAGTGTTGTACCTTGTTATATTAGCTTAGCTATTGCTGATACAAAGCTATCACGGTGTACAGTGTATTTAAAAACTAAGCATACAGAACATGAAGACAAATACCTGTATTTTGAGAGCAAAATGAAAAGGTATTTTGTAGTTTTGACAAAACTTACTCTTAAAATTATGTATATTTCATCCCTTTAAAATTTTTTATCTTGTGTATGCTTATATCTATTTATAAATACAGTAGTACGTTTGTCCAGTTTATAAAGAGATATATGCATAGTTCATGCTTTAAATTTTTTGCTCACAGAGGTGCATAATGAAAGTATAGAGTCAGCTGATGCGTAAGGTTCTTTACAACTCCTTCCCACTTTGAATCCAAGTAAGGGTGACTCTGTGTGTTCCGGCTGACTTTGTGAACATCCTATCTAGCATATGTAAATTTCATAGCAATTCTTTTATGTATTTCATGGCCTTTTATAAACTTTCTCGTAAGGAATTCCTTTTCTTATAAGGAATCATGTCCTCTGTTGTCTAGACATTTGTTTTCAGTGTTGCGTATACTAGAATCACCTGGGAAGCTTTTAAAGAAGAAAAATAGGCCGGGTGCAGTGGCTTACACCTGTAATCCCAGCACTTTGGGCGGCCAAGGCAGGTGGATTACCTGAGGTCAGAAGTTCGAGACCAGCCTGACCAACCTGGTAAAACCCTGTCTCTACTAAAAATACAAAATTAGCTGGGTATGGTGGCACATGCCTGTAATCCCAGCTACTTGGGAGGCTGAGGCAGGAGAATTGCTTGAACCGGGGAGGCAGAGGTTGCAGTGAGCCAAGGTCGCACCACTGCACTCCAGCCTGGGCAACAAGAGCGAAACTCCATCTCAAAAAAAAACAGAAAAATACCCTCAGAAATTGATTTGGTTAATCTAATGGGGAGGCCAACCATCTTAAGTTTTTAAGCTTCTTGGGTAATTCTAGTACGCAGCCACTGAACCAAAGAGGGGAGAACTTTTTATGGTTCTGCCATCTCCTGTGGGGGGGGGGTTCTCAA
Organism: Hylobates moloch; assembly: GCF_009828535.3. NCBI lineage: Eukaryota > Metazoa > Chordata > Mammalia > Primates > Hylobatidae > Hylobates > Hylobates moloch. Next base: position 106,972,683 of record NW_026652279.1, read on the forward strand.
TAGTTGTTCTTAAAAAGACATCTTTCTGAAAAATCTATATCTCTGGGTATTTTTTTTTTTTTTTCAGATGGAGTCTCGCCCTGTTGCCCAGGCTAGAGTGCAATGGCACAATCTCGGCTCACTGCAAGCTCCGCCTCCCGGATTCACGCCATTCTCCTGCCTCAGCGTCCCAAGTAGCTGGAACTACAGGCGCCCGCCACCACGCCCGGCCAATTTTTTTATATTTTTAGTGGAAATGGGGTTTCACCATGTTAGCCAGGATGGTCTCGATCTCCTGACCTCGTGATCCGCCCATCTCAGCCTCCCAAAGTGCCGGAATTACAGGCGTGAGCCACCGTGCCCGGCCAAACCTAGAACTTTTAAAAAGAATTAATATTTCTTATTTTTGTTAGAATTTCTGCCCCACAGTTTGAAAAAATAAGCTTTCTCTCTCTCATTTTTTTTTCTTATTTCTGGTAAAAGTTCTTGGCCAGAAAGAACTCAAAAACCTTAACTGTGCTCAGATAGGTAAGAGAGAAAAAAGAAAAGCTTACTTAGTAAACTGGTTGTTGAGGTAAACCCCCAGGAACTAGAAAGGAAATTCAGTTTTATGCATGTATGCTCTATTTCCTTCAGTGTGGCAGCCGACTGTGTTAGTCTGCAGAACTAAGATTTAGGGTTTGAGTGGTTGATCTTATAAAGTTCTATGCATAAATTTGAATTTTCCTAAATAAAAAGGATGTTTGTAGGACTATATCATGAGGGCTTTTCAGTAATATTTGCCTGTTATAATATATAGTATAAGTATACTACATGCTTTGTCCATTTGGATTTGCACACAAAGGACTGACCAATTCTAAAGAAATAATTTCCTCCCAAGAGATAATGACACACTAGGCAGAAATAGAAGCATTAGTTGAGGGGAGGGGGAATAATATCTCATAAGGATTTAACATGCAGAACCATGATATTCAAAGCTGTCATGCTCACTTCAAAAGTTAAAAGCCTTTACAAAGACTGCCTTGACAAAACAGAGTATTTCTGCAAACAATAATCTAGAAGTTTATAGATGTCTGTATTATAAATTTTAATTGGTAGTGGGTGGCATTTATAATTTTAGTCAATGATTACAGTTTCAGTAATGATGGTTGAACATATATATACCACATCCACAAAGGATTTTCAACATTTGGTTGCATTTTAGTCAAGAATAGGCTGGGCGTGGTGGCTCACACCTGTAATCCCAGCACTTTCAGAGGCTGAGGCAGGAGAATCACTTGAACCTGGGAGGCGGAGGTTGCAGTGAGCCGAGATAGCATCACTGTACTCCAGCCTGGGCGACAGAGCAAGACTCCATCTCAAAAAAAAAAAAAGAATAATTTGTGTTCTGTAGTGAAAATTAATTGTATATGATGGATTTTTTGGTAAAAATTTGTAACTGAAGACTAAAGTACATTGTGAATTGACATTTATTTCTATACAGTCAGTTGCCCAGTGATCTGTGATCATTGGATAGAAGATTGGTAATTAAAATTCACACAATATAAAAGCTGTTTCTACTCCAGTCTTACTAAGATTTGTAGTGACTGCCAACAAGTTAGATATCTGACTGCTTTAATATCATTTCCTTACAGTGCCTAAGCTCCACTAAGAAACGAAATGCCCAAAAGGCAAAGAGCTAAAAAGAGAAGAAATAACATTATCTCAAAAGTGTAATCTTCTCCTAAATAGAATAGTTCATATCATTGGTAGTTTATTTGTACAGTTGATTTTATTCGTAGTGTCAAGTTGTGAATATAGTATTAAGATTACCATTTCTGCACTGTTTAGTTTTAAAAAATTACCTCAGTGACCTTGGTTTTGTCCTAACTATAAGTTATTAATAACTTAATGGCCATGGAAATTATTTAAATCCCCTTCGATAATTACACATACACTGAAACTACTTATCTGATACCACAGAGCAGAATTTGGATTATGAGCCTGTCTTAGACATTATCAAAAAAAAAATTTAACTGGCTGGGTGCAGTGGCTCATGCCTGTAATTCCAGCACTTTAGGATGTCAAGGTTAGAAGATCACTTGAGGCCAGGAGTTTGAGACCAACCTCAGCAGTTTAGCCAGACCCTATCTCTTCAAAAAAATTTTAAAAATTGACTGGGTATCGTGTCATACCCCTGTAGTTCCAGCCACTTGGGAGGCTGAGGCAGGAGAATAATTTGATCCTAGGAGGTTGAGACTGCAATGAGCTGTGATCACACCACTGCACTCTAGCCTGGATGACAGAGTGAGATCCCATCTCTAAAATTAGTTAACTAATTAAAATAAAACAATAATATTTTTGTAGTACAGTATTAGTTAAATCTTTAATTTATTTTTGAGACAGTGTCTCACTCCGTTGCCCAGGCTATAGTGCATTGGTGCATTCTCAGTTCACTGCAGCCCCTGCCTCCTGGGCTCAAGTGATCCTCCTACCTCAGCCTGCCAAGGAGCTGGGACTACAGGTGAGTGCCAACACACCCGGCTAATTTTTGTAATTTTTATAGAGGCTGGGTTTTGCCATGTTGCCCAGGCTGGTCTTGAACTCCTGAGCTCAAGTGATCCACCCACCCCGGCCTCCCAAAATGCTGGGATAACAGGTGTGAGCCACTGCGCCCAGCCTAATCTTTATTTTGTTATCTATTTATTTATTGTCTTAGAGACAGAATCTCACTCTGTTGCCTAGGCTGGAGTGCATGAGTGGCATGATCATAGCTCACTGCAGCCTCAACTTCTTGGGCTCAAGTAATCCTCCTGCCTTAGCCTCCTGAGTGGCTGGGACTACAGGCTTGTTCATGGCTAATTTTGTAGAGATGGATCTCACTTTATTGCCCAGACTGGTCTCAAACTCTTGGTCTCAAGTGATCCTCCCACCTTGGCCTCCCAGAGCACTGGGATTACAGGTGTGAGCCACCATGTGTGGCCATAAATTTTGTTTTAAAACAGTCTTCTATAAATTATCCCATAGTTAAACAGGCCCTGAGGACATTAAAGAGATGTTCTGTTTTTATTTTTAAATAAATTTAAATAAATGTAGGATTAAATTTAAAGTACTTAAATTTTTCTAGTGAGGAATATTTCTGTTTTGTTCTTGCTATCGTTATTTTGTATGTCTGGGTTTTCAGACTAAATTTTTTTTTTTTTTTTTTTTTGAGACAGAGTCTCACTCTGTCGCCCAGGCTGGAGTGCAGTGGCGCCATCTGGGCTCACTGCAAGCTCCGCTTCCCAGGTTCACACCATTCTCCTGCCTCAGCCTCCCAAGTAGCTGGGACTACAGGCGCCCGTCACCATGCCTGGCTAATTTTTTGTATTTTTAGTAGAGACAGGGTTTCACGGTGTTAGCCAGGATGGTCTCAATCTCCTGATCTCGTGATCTGCTCGCCTCGGCCTCCCCAAGTGCTGGGATCACAGGCATAAGCCACTGCGCCTGGCTTACAGACTATATTTTTAAGAGTTTTTGTTTGCTACAGATTGTATAGTCAGGGTACCTTGAAACTATGCTTCCAGATAGCTATCCTCAAGCTTTGGGCTCGAATAAACTATATAGTTAATCTTATTTTCTGAATCTCATTACTTAAGATTGACATATGCCTGTCAAGGACAATAACTACCATGGTTTCCAGTGCTTTGATGAAACCAAACGCCATGCATCTGAGGTTTTATGTTGTTGGAATATTCATTGTATCCCTGGGGGTCGCAGCTCTCTATAAGTTGGCTGTGCTGAACCAAGAAATAAGGCATATGCAGATTTCTTCAGAAATTAGGATTCCGTGAAAGATACTGAGATGAGGAAGGCTGGTATCTTTCAGAGTGCAAAGTGGTTTGGGAATATAAAGAATTTGCTTGGATTGAATCACATGGAAGTTTGTCACTGACTTGTGTTCGTGAACTATGAAACATGAATATCTAGGCTGAGAAAGAGTTCATCTTGATAAGTAAACAATTAAATATTTTAGACAGAAAAAAAAAAACAGTTTTTGTTCACTAGGCAAATGTAGAGGTAGGCTGCAGTGCCCCCAGGAACTAAACCAGTGATGTGCATGTTAACACAAAAAGAAAAGCATATATTTTTAGTCTGTTTTTCTAATTTTAAAGAGAAAGCACCAACATTAACTTCAATTTGAGATTGAAGCATGTAAACCAAGATTTTTTTTTTTTTTTTTTTTTGAGACAGAGTCACTCTGTTGCTGAGACTGGAGTGTAGTGGCACGATCTTGGCTCACTGCAACCTCTGTCTCCTGGCTTCAAGTGATTCTGCTGCCTCAGCCTCCCTAGTAGCTGGGAATACAGGCGTGTGCCACCATGCCCAGCTAATTTTTTTGTATTTTTAGCAGAGACTTGGCCGTGCTGGTCTTGAACTCCTGACCTCAAATGATCCACCCACTTTGTCCTCCCAAAGTTGCTGGGATTACAGGCGTGAGCCACTGCGCCTGGCCCCATGATTGTTTGAAAAATCTGGGTAGAATTCGGTAATTTTCTTACTACTCGTTAATGTTACTAATTACAACTTAATCTGACCCTTACTCTTATCCCTAGTGTTGATTTTAAAGTTCTTTTCTAATTTATTAATTTTTACCTTTGATTCAGGTCCCCTTGCATCTGACACGTGACTCTGGGTTGGGACAACTTGATAACAACACTTAAAAACTTTTCTCTCCACAGCCAACTAGAATGTGTGCCCTCTGTAAAGTAGGTCATCTTACTTTACCAGTGGGCTTATTTGAAAACATTTTTCTTGTTAAACTTCCTAGCTTCTCCAATCATTTTACACAAGAAACAGCCTACTAGAAGTGGAAACTGAGTATACCATCACTTCTCTTTGCTAGTTCCTGAATTTAACTTGAGACTGAGGCCAGGTGTGGTGGCTCACACCTGTAATCCCAGCACTTTGGGAGGCTGAGGTGAGCGGATCACGAGGTTAGGAGTTCGAGACCAGCCTGGCCAACATAGTGAAACCCTGTCTCTACTAAAAATACAAAAATTAGCCGGGCATGGTGGTGCGCACCTGTAATCCCAGCTACTCGGGAGGCTGAGGCAGGAGAATCACTTGAACCCAGGAGGTGGAGGTTGTGGTGAGCCGAGATTGCACCACTGCACTCCAGCCTGGGCAACAGAGTGAGACACCATCTCAAAAAAAAAAAAAAATTGAGACTGGCTGGATTTCAGTCTTCCCTAACAATACAATCTGTGTCATTCATTTGCATTTTTTTTAGCATGATGATCTTGTCCTAGGTAGCTCTTTGTCCATTACTGTATTTAAAACACTCAAGGCCCTCCCCTCTGTAATCATTTTAATCCATTTAAAGCCGTTTTATAAAGAAAAAGCTGTCTTACTCCCCCCATATCTTAGCGCAATGCCTAGCATATAGTCACGCTTAATCTGCTGAAGCTCAATGGAGTTTGAGTTTTACTCCCAGTTCGTACATATCAAAAAATGAAGATGATTGAGTCCTTTCCCTTAGTCTCACTCCCAACTTTATTTAATTGAAAAGTAGATACTCAAGGTTGCCAGAGTTACCTTTTACCATTAATTTGACAGTCTCTCATAGGACATATTTTTAGTTTTAATATCAATAATCAATAGAAACTAAATTTTATCCTTTTATAACAAATCTTTATTGTTAAAATAGAGTAAGCCTAACTACCTGAGGCTGAAATTTGTGGAATAATTTCTTTGTAAGTTTTTTAATGTATCCCATTGTTTTCAAAGCTAGTCCCCAGATTATAATTATTCCAGCTGACTCACAGGACATTCTTCTCTGGCAGTTTCCACCCAACCTACTGATGCTTTCTTCACTAGGTTGGCCCCTTCGACAAGTTTCTGATGGTTTATACAAGTGAAGTGTTCCTAAAAAGAAACAAATAAATGTCTCAACTAAGTAATAGAACAGAACTTGCATATTTTCAGTAAAAAGGGTGATGTTTTACAATTGAACAGTCCCAAGATGGTAACAGTAGGAGGGGACTTCTTCATTGTGTTAGTGCCACTGCTTTTTAAGCTGGCATGCATGGAGGTACACAAAACTGCAGGATAAACATAACACATGGTCCTGAAGTGTCATTTTTATTTGGATAGTAGATACTGTATTTTTTATTTCCATGTTAAAAAAATAAAGATGTATTATACAGGTGAATTCAGAGGTCACATGAAGTTTTAAATGGGAATTTCAGAGAAATGGTTTGCTTGTGTCTGAGGTGGTAAGTATATACTTACCCCTTTCTCTTGTTAAACTAACTTTATTGTATGGGAGGAGAAACAGGTTCAAGGAGGTTGCACAGGGTCAGGATGAGAAAAGGTCCATGTCCTTTCCTTTTTACCAATGCTTCCCAAACTTTTCACTCCGTAAAGAACCTGTTCTATAATCTGCCTGCCTCCAAGAACCCCATGTTTGAAAGATGTTACCTACAAAACTGCATCTGTTAGATAAACTGTTTTACTGTTGATCAAAAACAAAAGCACTACAAATTAGAGTTTTTGATCAACACAAGATAACCAGTTAACCACAGTAAGTTGATACAATTTTGGCAAAAGGCCTTTTTAGGGGGAAATGGACACATTATGCATTACATAAAGCTTTAGGGGATAATGACAGTGACTGGAATTATTACTAACTTAGAGCCTTAAAGATATGGGGACCCCCAGGAGTAACAGGTCCCAGGTTCTGAACTACTGTTCAGAGGCCTGCTGCCTCGAAACTTACAATCTAGTCGTTAATGGATGACTCAAAAGAGAGTGCCTGGGCAAGCACAGTGGCTCACGCCTGTTATCCCGACACTTTGGGAGGCTGAGGCGGGTGGATCACCTGAGGTCAGGAGTTCCAGGCCAGCCTAGCCAACATGATGAAACCCCGTCTCTACCAAAACTATAAAAAATTAGCCAGGCGTGGTGGCGGGCACCTGTAATCCCAGCTACTCGGGAGGCTGAGGCAGGAGAATCGCTTGAACCCAGGAGGTGGAGGTTGCAGTGAGCTGAGATCATGCCACTGCATGCCTGGGCAACAAGAGCAAAACTCTGTCTCAAAAAAAAAAAAAAAAGAGAATGCCTGTGTTTCAGAGTGAGCGTGTTGAATTGATGCTTTTATTTCCTTTGCTGTTTGCATATAGATTGAATATGAAAGGAAAAAGAAAGAAGACGGAAAGCGAGCTCGAGCTGATAAACAACATGTTTTAGACATGCTATTTTCAGCCTTTGAGAAACATCAATACTATAATCTTAAGGACTTGGTGGACATCACAAAACAACCTGTGGTATGTATATGTTCATACTGATCCTTTGAATATGACCTCCTTCCTTAACACGACATTACTGAAAGTGTGTCATACATGATTTAGTTCACATTTACCTATGCTAATGACTAATTTTATGACAACACTCAGAAAAGATGTCTTAATGCAGCCATTTTTTGGTAACATCAGCTTTTATTTTACATTTTAGTACTCTTAATAATTATGAAGAAAAGAAATTATCCTCATGTTCATTTATTCTTGATATTAAGCCTGAAATCTGTTGATACCATTCTGGTCTTTATTTTGTTTCCCTATCTTCCTCTGAAAAAGCTTAACTCCTTCCGTTTATTTGGAAAACATGCCTCATAGAAAAATCACATTCTTTAAAGAATTACACTGTTTTGTCATTGTGGGAGGGTTTATCCCTGTCTTGTGAATTGTTCTCTGTGGATTTTTTTTTTTTTTTTAATTAGAATCTACGTAGGTCCTTTTAAACCTGAGCTGAACTGCACTTTCAAATTATGCTTGCAGAGATTGTGATTAGGTTGGCCTGTTCCCCATTTTTAAGGACAAATTTAACAAATTCGTATTTTAGAAAGTTTATCTTTGTTTTATAAATAGTCATTTTTATCTCTTCTCTAGGCTTTTGTGCATTTACTAGTAATTTGCATTAATAATCCATTTAAAATGATGGTAACAATAAGAAATCCAAATTCTTTCTCTAGTCTTTGAGTCACATTGTTTTCCATTTAATTTTTTCCACCATATGTCACCAGAGTATCAGATTGAGTATTTACTTATAAGTTTAAGAAAATTGAATGGAAACCCTTTTATCTCATTTCCTTTACCATTTTGTCTACTCTGCCGGTATACTCAAGAATATGTTGATTCTTGCTGCTCCATTTATTGGTTTCAGAATATGTAACAATAACCAACTTTAAAAAACATCTTTTTTTTTTTTTGAGACGGAGTCTCGCTCTGTCGCCCAGGCTGGAGTGCAGTGGCGCGATCTCGGCTCACTGCAAGCTCCGCCTCCCGGGTTCACGCCATTCTCCTGCCTCAGCCTCTCGAGTAGCTGGGACTACAGGCGCCCGCCACCACGCCCGGCTAATTTTTTTGTATTTTTAGTAGAGACGGGGTTTCACCGTGGTCTTGATCTCCTGACCTCGTGATCTGCCCACCTTGGCCTCCCAAAGTGCTGGGATTACAAGCGTGAGCCACCGCGCCCAGCTAAAAAATATCTTAACATAACCAAATAATCTATTTGTGAAAGGACTTGATTTTTTTTTTTTTTTTTTTTTTTTTTTTTGAGACGGAGTCTCGCTCTGTCGCCCAGGTTGGAGTGCAGTGGCGCAGTCTCGGCTCACTGCAAGCTCCGCCTCCCAGGTTCACGCCATTCTCCTGCCTCAGCCTCTCCGAGTAGCTGAGACTACAGGCGCCCGCCACCACGCCCGGCTAATTTTTTTGTATTTTTAGTAGAGACGGGGTTTCACTGTGGTCTCGATCTCCTGACCTCGTGATCCGCCCGCCTCAGCCTCCCAAAGTGCTGGGATTACAAGCGTGAGCCACCGCGCCCGGCCTTGATTTTTTTTTTTATTTATACAAAGCTTTAGGAAATGATTTATGAAATTCTAATGTTCATTATACAGTTTCTCTTGCAGAGATTTCTTTACTATTATACATCAACCCTTCACTTTTTGTTAAGAAATTAATTTAAATTCCAAAAGATTTACTTTTTAATAAGAAGAAAGTGCTCATGGTGCAGTATTATCAATTCATCCCAATGACTTCACTCCTTTTGGCATCAAAGTCTTAGAAAGAGCATTCTAAGCTCGATTAAAATTTTTTTTTGAAATAGAATAACTCATTAGCTAAGCTGTGTTTCTTCTGGTTTTAATGAAATGTATCTTTGTATTTATATATATAAATATATCTATGAAAAGACCATTCTAGAAACTCTGAAAACAGACAAGAGATTCTCATGGAATTAAACACAAAAAGTTAGATATGGAAAATAATCACTTGTAGAGGGGCATTCAGATGATACTAGGGAAAGCAGTTTCTTTGCCTTCACATGGGATATAAGGTTTATTCATTTTACATCAAAGAACAAGGATTACTAGTGTGTCTTTTGGTTTTGGTTCTTAAGATATTTTTTATATGGTAGTACTCAGTGAATCTCTTACAACAGAGCTTCTTAATTCCTAACCAGTGGATAGACGTTGGGGATCCATTAACTTCCTGAAAATATGCAAAAATGTATGGATTTTTCTGGGGAACATATCATCCATAGTTTGTATCAGATTCTCATAGAAGCCACTGATCTCGAAACTAACTTTTTTAATAATAATTTTATTATTTAGAGACTAAATTGCCTCAGTAAGCATAAGATTCTTGAAGGCAGAGTTGTATGCTATTCCTATCCCTAAATATTCATATACCTCGTAGTGTAAAAGATGGTAAAAATTCAGCAAATATCTCATGAATTGATTTGAAAAAAGAAAATCCTCAGTCTCCAAGGACCACCATATTTTCTTCAGATGGATTTTGGCAGGCCTCTCACATCATTTATAGTGAGGTTGGGGGAAAGAGCCAGTGCCAAGAAAGTGTGGAATGCCTTCCCCAGGCTGGGGGTAGGCCAGAGGTAGTTACCTCCACCTAGAGGAGAGGGCAGGAAGTGGTCAGCATGGATTCCAGTCCACTGACTGGGAAAGAAAATTGCCAAAGTCTAGCTCTCCCCCAAGTAGGCAACTATCCCCCTTTAAAAGGATTCCAGGACATAAGTGAATCTGTACTAATGGTCATCAGTACCCGAGAGACTTGAGGAATCTATTCTAGCATGAAGATCAATGGTCCAGGAAAGGCAGTGTTCTGGTATAATAGAAAGAACCTGGATTTGGAGTATAAGATCTCAGTTCAAGTCCCAGCTCTACCATTTAGCCAAATAGTCCTGGACAAGGTACTTAAATATATTTAATACATTACTTATATATTTAATATTTAGTTCACTTAACATATGTAATATAAAATTTACCAATATTTTCAAATTATAATTTATTTTGGGAGGTGGGGGGGTTTTATTTGTTTGTTTGTTTTTGAGATGGAATCTTGCTCTTGTTGCCCAGGCAGGAGTGCAGTGGCACAATCTCTGCTCACTGCAACCTCCACCTCCTGGGTTCAAGCGATTCTCCTGCCTCAGCCTTCTGAGTAGCTGGGATTATAGGCGCCCACCACCACACCTGGCTAATTTTTGGATTTTTAGTAGAGATGATGTTTCACCATGTTGGCCAGGCTGGTCTTGAACTCCTGACCTCAGGTGATCTACATGCCTCAGCCTCCCAAGATTACACGAGATTACACGTGAGCTACCGTTCCTGGCCAAAACCTTCATTTCTATAAGCAGAATTATTGGCTAGAGAAACTTTGCTTAGGGCCCGTCTTTTTCTCGTTTGCCAGTATGTGACTTACATAAGCAACTAGAAAGAGTGAAAGTTACTCATCAAGGAAGCCAAGCTTTGGTAACTGATATAAAGTCAGGGACATAGTATCCATTTAAAGATATATTATCTTAGTCTGTTTTTTGTTACTTATAACAATACCTGAAGCTGGGCAATTTTTAAAGCAAAATAATTTGTTTCTTAAAATTTTGGAGGCTGAGAAGTCCAGGATCAAAGGGCCACGTCTTGTAAGAGGCTTTTTGCATCACATAGTGAGGAGGCTGAGCATGCTAGCTCAGGTCTCTCTTCCTCTTCCTCTTTTTATAAAGCCACCAATCCCACTCCCATGATAACCCATTAATCTATGAATGGGCAGAACCCCCATAACCTAGTCACCTCTCAAAGGCCCAATTCTTACTACTGCCACATTGGGAATTAAGTTTAACATGAGCGTTAGAAGGGACAGATATACAAACCATAGCAGGTATTTTTATATGGTTTAACTTCTGGATTTTTTCCCCCTCAAAAATAGAAGATTACAGGAGGCCTATTATTTCTTCCTGATACTCTGATTTTTAACCTTGAATGAGTTATGTCTAGCTTTTTTCATATTTTATCTGTCAAATAGAAGCATATATAGCGTTTCCTTTGAAGATATAAACCATTAAAAACTTTATCTAATTGCTCCCTTTGAAACACCAAACTGCCAATACCACTCTGAGCTTCAACACTCTGTTGTCTATCTAACAGCATTCATTTACCAGTGTTCCTCTACAGCATACTTGTATTAAAAAGTGTCATTGAAAACTAGCCCTGATTGGCCGGGCACGGTGACTCACGCCTGTAATCCCAGCACTTTGGGAGGCCGAGGTGAGCAGATCACGAGGTCAGGAGATCAAGATCATCCTGGCTAACGCGGTGAAACCCCATCTCTACTAAAAATATAAAAAATTAGCCAGGCATGGTGGCCAGCCCCTGTAGTCCCAGCTACTCGGGAAGCTGAGGCAGGAGAATGGCGTGAACCTGGGAGGCGAAGGTTGCAGTGAGCAGAGACTGTGCCACTACACTCCAGCCTGAGCAACAGAGTAAGACTCCATCTTAAAAAAAAAAAAAAGAAAACCAGCGCTGATTATAACTGGCCTCTTAATTTCCTTTTGCACCACCTACCCAATTTCAGGTCAGGATTCAGAGAATTTTATTTTATTTTTTTATTTTATTTTATTATTTTATTTTATTTTATTATTTTATTTTATTTTATTATTTTATTTTATTTTATTTTATTTTATTTATGTTTGAGACAGTCTTGCTCTGTCACCCAGGCTAGAGTGCAGTGGTACAATCTCGGATCACTGCAACTTCTGCCTCCTAGTTCAAGCGATTCTTCTGCCTCAGCCTTCTGAGTAACCGGGATTACAGGCGCCCACCACCACACCCAGCTAAATTTTTTTTTTTTTCTTTCTTGAGACAGTCTTGCTCTGTCCTCAAACTTGAGTGCAGTGGCACGATCTCAGCTCACTGCAACCTCCGCCTCCCGGGTTCAAGAAATTCTCCTGCCTCAGCTCCCCGAGTAGCTGGGACTACAGGCATGCACCACTGTGCCTAGCTAATATTTGTATTTTTAGTAGAGATGGGGTTTTGCCATGTTGGCCAGGCTGGTCTCAAACTCCTGACCTCAGGTGATCTGCTCATCAGGCAGGCTGCTAATTTCTATATTATTAAGAATCATCATCATTAATCCTAAGCCAGGTATGTAGAGAGTAGAATTTAAGCTTTATCTTAGTTCAGTTTCTACTCCAAAAGGAAAAATAGGTATTTTTAGTGTTTGAAGCTTATTCCCAAATTTACTACAACTTAATAACTGCTGTTTTTATTATAATGCTTTGCAGTGACATATATTCACTTGCTTCCTTTTTTCATCTTTTCATTTTTCCTATAACTGGAAATTTTTATTTTTAAATTTTTACATTTTTATATTTTAAATATTAATTTATTATATTTAAAAAAGACAATTTCCCAACAGAGCATATTAATGACAGCCCTCTTTAAGACTTCTCTTTTAAAAATAATTATTTGCTAACTTATGAAATAGAGCCTTAATTAAAAGTTTTAGAATATGAAATGTGATGTAAAATAAACTATTAACTATGTTGACTATAAGTGGGTGAAATTTAAAAACATTTATAAAATTTTAATACTTTCGTTTTGAATAGTGATTCTAATAGAAGGACCAATGATCTACTACCAACTTTATTATGGAACAGTAACATTTTCCCTTTTAACTTCTTATATGGTTTTGTTTTGGCTCTTTTTAAAAAAAAAACAAAAAAAAAAAAACAGGGTCTGGACAGGTGAGGTGGTTCATGTGAGTAATCCCAGCGCTTTGAGATGCCGAGGTGAGAGGATTGCTTGAGCTCAGGAGTTGAAGACCAACCTGGACAACATGGTGAAACCCCAACTCTACAAAAAATACAAAAATTAGCTGGGAGTGGTGGTGCACACCTGTAGTCCCAGCTACTCTGGAGGCTGAGGTTGGGAGAATTGCTTGAACCCGGGAGGCAGAGGTTGCAGTAAGCCAAGATTGTGTCACTCTATTCCAGTCTGGGTGACAGAGCGAGACCCTGTCTCAAATAAATAATAAAGAGACAAGGTCTCGCTCTGCCACCCAGGCTGGAGTGCTCATAGCTCCATAGCTCATAGCTTGATCATAGCTCGCTGTCACTTTGACCTTTGGGCCCAAGCGGTTCTCCCACCTCAGCCTCTTGAGTAGTTAGGGCTACAGGCATGCCCCACCACACCTGGCTAATTTTTTTTTTTTTTTTTTTTTTTTTTTTTGAGATGGAGTCTTGCTCTGTCACCCAGGCTGGAGTGCAGTGACACAATCTTGGCTCACTGCAACCTCCGCCTCCCGAGTTCAAGCAGTTCTCTGCCTCAGCCTCCCGAGTAGCTGGAATTACAGGCACCCGCCACCACACCTGGCTAATTTTCGTATTTTTTTTAGTAGAGACGGGGTTTCACCATCTTGGCCAGGCTGGTACTAAACTCCTGACCTCATGATCCCACCTCTGCCTCCCAAAGTGCTGGGATTACAGGTGTGAGCCACCGTGCCCAGCCCACACCTGGCTAAATTTTTAAAATTTTTTTTGTGGAGACAGGATCTTACTGTGTTGCTTTGCGTGGTCTTGAACTCCTGGCCTCAAGCAGTCCTCCTGCCTCAGCCTCCAGAAGTGCCGAGATTGCAAGCATGAGCCACAGCATTTGGCCCTTGTTTGTTTTTTACCTCATCCTGAATGAGGTGAAATTTGGGGTGAATTTAGTAATATAAACAAATGAGTCAGAATTTTATGTAAGGTATTAATTACATGGATAAGAGCAATATCTGGGATAGGTACCCAGTAAACAAAATTTGGTATTTATTTATATAGAATTTACATTGAAATTTTAGTTAAGCAATAGGCCACAAAAATTATATTTTCTGAAAAATGCCCTTACCAATAAAATCTCCATACCATCCTTCCAGTCCCACTTGATTTTAAAGCGTGGTAAATTTTTTTTTTTTTTTTGAGATGGAGTCTTGTTCTGTGGCCCAGGCTGGAGTGCAATGGCGCGATCTTGGCTCACTGCAACCTCCGCCTCTCAGGTTCAAGCTATTCTCCTGCCTCAGCCTACTGAGCAGCTGGGATTACAGGCGCCCACCACCATGCCCGGCTAAAATTTTTAAGCTTATTAACTGTCTGCTGCTGGTTTCTTCATTTAGTTCCTGAACACGCTAGAAAGACTTGGTTTTAGGCTTGCCATCTCTATGGAAATAATTTCCTTCAGGAAAGAAATAATTTTCTTTGTGTTGGGCTCTGCGTTTAAGAAAACATTATTCTGGCCGGGCGCGGTGGCTCACGCCTGTAATCCCAGCACTTTGGGAGGCCGAGGTGGGCGGATCACGAGGTCAGGAGATCGAGACTACGGTGAAATCCCGTCTCTACTAAAAATACAAAAAATTAGCCGGGCATGGTGGCGGGCGCCTGTAGTCCCAGCTACTCGCAGAGGCTGAAGCAGGAGAATGGCGTGAACCCGGGAGTCGGAGCTTGCAGTGAGCCAAGATCGTGCCACTGCACTCCAGCCTGGGTGACAGAGCAAGACTCCGTTTCAAAAAAAAAAGAAAACATTATTCTGTGGTGTTGGATCGGTGTTCGAAACCTCCCATTTCTCTGAGCAGGTGGATTCAGATACCAGAGGATAAACCAACTGGCAGAGGACCTTGTAGTGCCAGCACTGGCCTTCTTCAATTCTGTATTGCAGCATTACAGAGCCATTTCTTCTTTTCCAAATGTCCCAAGACAGCTAATTCAATTATAGATTAACATACAGAGCCAGCCACTGTTTATTGGATATATTACATTACCTAGATAATTGGATAATAAAAATAATCATCTTAATTTGTTGTTATAAGCTGAAGCGGCCTCCCTTTTTCCTCTCAATTTAAAACCTTTTATTTTTAGTACAAATTATACTTTTTTTTTTTTTTTTTTGAGATGGAGTCTCGCTCTGTCACCCAGGCTGGAGTGCAGTGACGCAGTCTCGGCTCACTGTAACCTCTGCCTCCCAGGTTCAGGCGATTCTCCTGCCTCAGCCTCCCGAGTAGCTGGGATTACAGGCACATGCCACCACACCTAGCTAATTTTTTTGTATTTTTAGTAGAGACGGGGTTTCACTGTATTAGCCAGGATTATCTCGATCTCCTGACCTCGTGGTCCGCCCACCTTGACCACCTAAAGTGTTGGGATTACAGGCATGAGCCACCGCACCCGACCAAATGATAGTTTCTTAAAAGTGTATAGTTCAAGCCAGATGTGTTGGCTCATACCTATAATCCCCAACACTTTGGGAAGCTAAAGCAGGCAGATCACTCGAGTCAGGGAGTTCGAGACCAGCCCTTGGCAACATGGCAAAATCCCATCTCCACAAAAAACACAAAAATTAGCCAGGCGTGGTGGCGTGTGCCTGTAGTCCCCAGCTACTTGGGAGGCAGAGGTTGCAGTGAGCCCAGATCGTGCCACTGTACACCCAGCCTGAATGATAGAGGGAGACCCTGTCTCAAAAAAAAAACAAAGTAGAGTTCAGTGGACTTTAATATATTCATAGAGTTGTGCAACCAACACCATAATCAATTTTAGAACATTTCCATCGCTCTAAAAAGAAACTTCATACCCATTACTAGTCACTCCTGTCTTTTCCCCATTTCCTTTCTCTCCCCCACAGGGAACCACTAATGTTACTTTCTGTGTCTGTAGATTTTCTCTGGACATTAATATATATGGATATGTGATTTCTTACACCTGGCTTTTTTAACTTAGACATAATATTTTTATGTTT
Organism: Hylobates moloch; assembly: GCF_009828535.3. NCBI lineage: Eukaryota > Metazoa > Chordata > Mammalia > Primates > Hylobatidae > Hylobates > Hylobates moloch. The sequence continues at coordinate 106,988,731 of NW_026652279.1, forward strand.
TATCCATGTTGTGGCACATACCAGTACAGCCATACAATCCTCAGTATGAGAGATTGGCTCCAGGATCTTCTGCAAATACCAAAATCCAAGTGTGATCAAGTTCTGGATATAAAATAGTGGTTTTTTTTATTATTATACTTTAAGTTCTAGGGTGCATGTGCACAATGTGCAGGTTTGTTACATATGTGTACATGTGCCACGTTGGTGTGCTGCACCCATTAACTCATCATTTACATTAGGTGTATCTCCTAATGCTATCCCTCCCCCCTCCCCTCCCCCCACCCCACGACAGGCCCCAGTGTGTGATGTTCCCCTTCCTGTGTCCAAGGGTTCTCATTGTTCAGTTCCCACCTATGAGTGAGAACATGCGGTGTTTGGTTTTCTGTCCTGAGATAGTTTGCTCAGAATGATGGTTTCCAGCTTCATCCATGTCCCTACAAAGGACATGAACTCATCCTTTTTATGGCTGCAGAGTATTCCATGGTGTATATGTGCCACATTTTCTTAATCCAGTCTATCATTGATGGACATTTGGGTTGGTTCCAAGTCTTTGCTATTGTGAATAGTGCTGCAGTAAACATACGTGTGCATGTGTCTTTATAACAGCATGATTTATAATCCTTTGGGTATATACCCAGTAATGGGATCACTGGGTCAAATGGTATTTCTAGTTCTAGATCCTTGAGGAATCGCCACACTGTCTTCCACAATGGTTGAACTAGTTTACAGTCCCACCAACAGTGTAAAAGTGTTCCTATTTCTCCACATCCTCTCCAGCATCTTTTTTATACATAACCTACATACATCCTCCAGTATACTTTAGATCTTTAGATTACTTATAATATATAATATAATGTATATGCTATGTAAATAATTGTTATACTATATTGCTTAGGGAATAGTGACCCAAAAAAGTTTGTGTATGTTCAGTACAAATGCATTAAGAAAAGAATCAGAAGATTTTTGATCTGCCATTAGTTGAATCCATGGACATGTAACGCAAGAATATGGAAGGCTGACTGTACTTCATTTCTTTCTATTTGCAAATATATATCATAGTGTGTGTATACCATATTTTGTTTATACATTGGTACATTTGGGTTGGACATTTGCATTGTTTCTACTTTGGGGCTATTATGAATAAGGCTGCTATGAACATTTGCCTACAGATTTTCATATGAATATATGTTTTCATATCTCTTGGGAGTGGAATTGCTCAGTCACATAGTAACTTTGTTTAGCCTTCTGAGGAACTGCTAGACTTTTTTTTTTTTTTTTTTTTGAGATGGAGTCTCGCTCTTACCGCCCATCCTGGGGTGCAATGGCATGATCTTGGCTCACTGCAACCTCTGCCTCCCGAGTTCAAGTGATTCTCCTGCCTCAGCTTCCCAAGTAGCTGGGATTACAGGTGCCTGACACCAAGCCTGGCCAATTTTTTGTATTTTTTTTAATAGAGAAGGGATTTCGCCATGTTGGCCAGGCTGGTCTCGAGCTCCTGACCTCAGGCGATCCACCCGCCTCGGCCTCCCAAAGTGCTGGGATTACAGGCATGAGCCACCGCGCATGGCCTAATACAGTTTAGAAGCATGTCTTTTTTTTTTTTTTTTTTTTTGTGAGACGGAGTCTCGCTCTGTCGCCCAGGCTGGAGTGCAGTGGCGCAATCTCGGTTCACTGCAAGCTCCGCCTCCCAGGTTCACGCCATTCTCCTGCCTCAGCCTCTCCGAGTAGCTGGGACTACAGGCGCCCGCCACCACGCCTGGCTAATTTTTTTGTATTTTTAGTAGAGACAGGGTTTCACCGTGGTCTCGATCTGCTGACCTCGTGATCCGCCCGCCTCGGCCTCCCAAAGTGCTGGGATTACAAGCGTGAGCCACTGCGCCCGGCAGAAGCATGTCTTTAAACAAAGTTAAAAGGTTTAGCCTAAAGAAAGTAAATTTTGTTTACCTGAAATATTCAAACATGTGAAGCATTTGTCAGTGCCGGACAGAGGAGATGTTACTAAAGTGAGATAATTTACCAGCACACAAATATTAACACAGTAATTGCTTTTTCAAGATTTGGATTAAGCAGTAAAGTAGGGCTGGGGGAAGGTGGAGTAGGGTTTGCACCTTGACCATTTCATCACCCATTTGTGTGCTGCTTAGAGTTTTTACAGGGAGGAATGGAGACCCTGAGTGGAAGATAGGAGGCGGGATCTAGTGGGGAAGAGGAAGTGAAACCAGGAGAAAAGAAGAAAAATGCAGAAATGGTTTGTGTTTCAGAGAAGTCTCCTAGCATCACCTTGCCTCTAAATGAGTGAAAATGTCTGTTGCATTTTCTATATTAGGCCATTCTTGCATTGCTATAACAAAATACCCGAGACTGGGTAATTTATAAAGAAAAGAAATTTAATTGGCTCATGGTTCTGCAGGCTGTACAGGAAGTATGATGCTGGCATCTGCTCAGCTTCTGTGGAGGCCACAGGAAACTCACAGTCATGGTGGAAGCATGTCACATGGCAAAAGCAGGAGTGAGAGAGTGAGGCAAGACATGCTACACACTTTTAAACGACTAGATGGCAGGAGAACTCACTCACTATCGCGAGGACAGTACCTAGAGGGATGGTGCTAATTCATGAGAGTTCCGTTCCCATGATCCAATCACCTCTCACCAGGCCTCACCTCCAACACTGGGGATTACATTTCAATATGATATTTTGGTGAGGACACACATCCAAACTATATCACATTTGATCACAGTTTCTTCCTAATGTGGTTTATATTTTAACAGAAGAATTTTTTGCCTTGAAGTCACTAACATCTTTTCATTCTTTTGATATCTCTTAAAGGAGTTGCAGTCGTTCACACAAAAATCATGTAAAGACGAAATAATGCTTTGAAATTATCACAGAGTCGATAATGCCCTTCTTGTGGTTGGGTCACTTTATAAAAAGCATATAGTGCATTTCCCCTTGTCGGCTGTATTAATCAGTGCCATCATCAGTGTAAGTTTGCATATTGCATGTTCAGTCTCACCATTTTGGGAAGATTTTGTGACTAGAAGACTAACAGGGTCATATTGTTAACTTACGTAAAGCATTAGTAGTTGGTGATCATCTCCCTGTCAAAGGTGTATGTTTTTAATGAACATCTACAAATTTAGATATAATTGATTTATTATTATGCTTATCACTGAAATGCCTGATAAGATGAAATGCAGATTAAGTCCTCCATTCGTTTGACAGAGCAAGAGAAGAAAAGATGATATGAGAAATGGTAGGGGGTGGAGGGACGGAAGGAAGGAGCAAAAGACTAAAATAATAGGCTACTGTGCCTTATGACTCTCTATGGGTTTGTCTCAGTCTTGGGGGCCAATTAGGAAGTTGATCCGTGGACTTCTGGCTTTTTGCCCACCACAGTTTTAACTTGACCCACAAATGCAAACAAACATCCTAATCACCTGCCCTCTTTGGTCAAGTATGTGCCTTGCCATTTCCTTCCAAGAAAGCTGTGATGTTCTATTCCTTATTTCTCTGCATTCAGACTTGCCGTAAATTCTCTCCCACACATCCTTTTGATGAAGAATTGCTGGACCTGAGCCAGTTTATTCAGATCTTGTGCTGCAGCTCAGCACATAGTCTGTAATAAGACATATCCCCAATCGTATGTGACATAAAAGCGATCTACTCAGTTCTAGAATCCTCTGTTTCAAATACAGATAGACAAAAGATTTAATTGGAAAGTCACTCAATATTTAGAGTAAGTAAGAGGAGGAGAACTCCTTTCTCTGGATCTCTACACAGAATTGCTGTTCAAATCAAAAGATCAAATATCTATCCTCAAAGAACCTAATATCTCTATGCAGGCTGTGTTAGGTGCCCCTTCTCAGTGGTCTCGTAATACCCTGTACACATGCCTGTGTTATATTTTCTGATTACCTGCCAATTTGCCTTTTTCTTTTTCTTTCTTTTTTTTTTTTTGAGATGGAATCTTGCTCTGTTGCCCATGCTGGAGTACAGTGGTGCGATCTCAGCTCACTACAACCTCCACCTCCCGGGTTTAAGTGATTATCCTGCCTCAGCCTCCTGAATAGCTGGGACTACAGGAGCCTGCCACCACGCCCGGCTAATTTTTGTAATTTTAGTAGAGATGAGGTTTCTCCGTGTTGGCTGGCTGGTCTTGAATTCCTGACCTCAGGTGATCCACCCGCCTCAGCCTCCCAAAGTGCTGGGATTACAGGCGTGAGCCATCACGCCTGGCCTAATATGCCTTTTTCTTTGCCCCCATCCTCTGCACTAATCTTAAACTGTGAACTCCGAGGAGAAGAAAAACTGAGTGTCTACCATTCCACCTGGCACATTGTAGGTGCTGGAATAAATGTTTGAGTGAATATATGAATGTTAAAAAGAGAAATAAGATTACCAAGTAATTTTCAATCCTGGTAGAACCTTTAAAACCTCTTCTTCAGTTGGCTTTGTCACCAACAATATTTTAGCACTAAAATGCAGATTTTAGTAATAAATAACATTCAAATTCACGTAGTACAGTTTAGACAGTAAACTTTTGTTTCTCAAACTAGATCACTGCTTGAGTTCTAAAAATGAACTGTAATTTGAATGGTCTATTTTTATGGACCTTCCTAGTGATATCCCCCACCACTACCCAGCAGTCCTCTTAGCTGCCTTGTTAGTCTTAAGCACACCCTATTCACTTTGCATAAGTACACTGAGTCTCTGTGATGTGCACGCAGGCACTATAACAGGAGCATGTGGCCGGGCGCGGTGGCTCATGCCTGTAATCCTAGTGCTTTGGGAGGCCTAGGCGGGTGGATCACGAGGTCAGGAGTTCAAGACCAGCCTGGCCAACATGGAGAAACTCCGTCTGTCCCAAAAATACAAAATTAGCCAGGCGTGGTGGCACATGCCTGTAATCCCAGCTACTCGGGAGGCTGAGGCAGGAGAATCACTTGAACCCAGTAGGCGAAGGTTGCGGTGAGCCAAGATCACGCCATTGCACTCCAGCCTGGGCAACGAGAGTGAAACTCCCTCCCCACCGTCCCCCCGCCCCCCCCCCCAAAAAGGAGCATGTGATTTAAGAGGAGAGCAAGGCCTATAAATAAAGGATTATAATAAGAGCTACCATCGAAGATTGTGCAGTGTGAAATGTAAATCTAAGGTAAGGCTGTTAGAGAAGGTTTCTCTGAGAAAGTAACATTTGAGCCTAGTCTTAAAGAATGAGGGGTCCAGATATGAGGAAAGGAGATAAACATTACAAGGAAGGGAAACAACATTTGGGAAAAACCCAGAAGCACGCAGATACAGAAATGGGAAGTATGTGTAAGGGGAAGTGTTGGAAGATGAGGCTAAAGGGAGAAGGCAGACCTGAGTGGATGCCTACAAAGGCGTTTGGAATTTAATGTGTAGCCCAAACGGGGAAATCATTAGAATATTTTAGACAGAGGAAGGACATGTGCTCTCTCTGTTCTCTTTCCATGTCTTCCCTTTAGAGATTTTCCCTTTAGAGACCTTGTTTTTCCCTATCGTCACTACTACTTTCTCTGCTAATGTTTTGTACCTACTTCCCTGCCAAGCTAATGTATTTGATTAGAGTAAAATGGTCTTAGGTTGCAGTTTAGAACATCCTAAAAATCAGGAAGTTTGTGTCCCCTACCCCCTGATCACAGGACATTGTGACCCTGATTGCATTTTGTTGCTTGAGAAATTGAGACTATGATCATCTCATTCCATTCTTATAGTTACAAGGAAAAAAGAGTGACACCTTCGTTTATAAAAAGAATTCCATATGTTCTACTAGATTGCCAAAATGAGGGTGGACATGAAAACAACTGAATTTATACACTTAAGACTTTATTAATATTTTTTGTGTAACCCTTTTTAGGGTTTTCATTTTCTGGGCCTAGATTATAAATGGGCACACTAGACTTGAAGTCAGGAGAGCTTCTTTTCTATGGAGCTACTAAAATGCTCCTGGCAATTGTTCTTTTCGTTTTTGACCCATTGCAGTGCATCCACAATTGTATGGTTGTTTGTGCAACATCGTCTTAGCTAGTCTCATAATAAACCATTCTTTGGAATTTTACAAAGATGTCATTCTTGGCACCTAAACAGAGAATCATTTGTGCCTAACCAATCGTTTTCCATTTATGAATCCTGTTCAATTAGAAAGTAGTTTATGAACGGTGTCCTGTTTTTTAAATGTAATTCGAAATAGCAGGTGGCAGACTTGCATTTTATATTACCTGGATATCTCAAGCCTTTATGCTTACTCATTCACACGGGTCTGCTAGTGAAGCCAACTGTATAAGGTGTGGGAGGCAAGCAAGCCTCGGGGGAACCCAGGGCTCATTTGGTTCATTGCTGCCATCTGCTGGGGCTTGGCTGCTGGAATGGGAAGGCTGCCCACGAGAGAGCTAAGCCATCCTGAAGGAACCTCTGTATAGTTCCAGTACTAATCAGCTATTATGTTTCTAGGTGACAACCTACCCCTAACTAAAAGGACTTTATGAACTCTAGAGCATTATATCAGTCAGTGTAAAGTGGCATTAGATTATGTTGGTAACACGTACTCTCCAGCAATGATGAGGCTCAGAGAATGAAGCAACACACTAAGGACTCAAAGATCCTAGAGTATCAGAACTGGAAGAGCCTTAAGCCAGATGTGGTGGAACTTTAGTATATAGTTACATGAGTCGCCTAGGCACTTGTTAAAATGCAGATTCCTGAGCCTAGCCTAAGAGGCTTTGATTCAGTAGGCCCAGGTTGTGTCTTATTTAACAAGCTCCCCACAAGGTTCTGATGCAGGTAGTCTAGCACCACGCTAGAGAAAAGCACTACCTTAAATATACAGACAAGAGCTTCTTAGCCATTTTTCTTATTAATGCCTCATTTCAATCAATAAGAAAAATTACATCTTCCATCAATGGGATGAGTCATCATCATACCGTAACTAGTTCTTTGAAGCACATGCACACAAATTATTGTTGGATTGCTTTGTTCTGCAACAACAACAAAAGAGTCGCTTTAAATAATTATCTTGGCCGGGTGCGATGGCTCAGGCCTGTAATCCCAGCACTTTGGGAGGCCGAAGTGGGTGGATCGATCACCTGAGGACAGGAGTTCAAGATCAGCCTGGCCAACATGGTGAAACCCCATCTCTACTAAAAATACAAAAATTTAGCTGGGCGTGGTGGCATGTGCCTGTAATCCCAGCTACTTGAGAGGAGGCAGGAGACTCTCTTGAACCTGGGAGGCAAAGGTAGCAGAGAGCCGAGATCATGCCACTGCACTCCAGCTGGGGCAACAAGAGCAAAACTCCATCTCAAAATAATAATAATAATAATAATAATAATTATTATTATTATTATTATCTTTCCTTTCTTCTCCAAGAAGGAAATTCTGTAATTTATATTGGTCAGCTTATTGTGGAATGTTTTTTGGCCTTCAGCATTGGCAAGCAAAGGTGAAGTTTCATATTACACTTAACATAGCCATCATTTCCATGACCATAGTAATCATTTAGTAAATGTTTGTTGAATTTTCAGGGACCTAAAACAACATAATATGACTCTTTTCTTTGGAGAAGCCAAACACAAAGCTGCTTCCCTGATAGTTTTAGGGGATGTCTTCTTATCACTTTTTTTTTTTTTTTTTTGAGACAGAGTTTCACTCTTGTTGCCCAGGCTAGAGTGCAATGGCACAGTCTCAGCTCACTGCAACCTCTGCCTCCTGGGTTCAAGTGATTCTCCTGCCTCAGCCTCTCTAGTAGCTGGGATTACAGGTCCCCACAACCATGCCCGGCTAATTTTTGTATTTTTAGTAGAGAAGGGGTTTCACCATGTTGGCCAGGCTGGTCTCGAACTCCTGACCTTAGGTGATCTGCCCACCTCAGCCTCCCAAAGTGTTGGGATTACAGGCGTGAGCCACCAAGCCCGGCCTTATTATTACTTCTTACTCCCTTATCTTTGTTGGCAAGCTTGGCTAAAGTCCAAATAGTAGTAAATACAAATAACAACTCTCCTTCTTACATAGGAAAAAATAAGTGGGTGGCCCAATAACAAATTTGAGAACTCACCTTAGAACTGAGAATTCTGAATACCTGTCATATGCTTGCTTGATAGAATATTCTCAGAAATGTTACTCATTTTTTATATATGCTACTGCTCCTGAAACTACTGGTTTCAGTCTGTGAACTGAGCCCGTTAGCCACTGAACTCAAGGGCAGGTTACCCTTGGTGTACCGTGTCACATTGAGTGAGGACCAGTAATTTTTTCATGTATTTCTTCTAGTGTTTTTTGTGGTTTTTTTGTTTTAGCTTTTAAGTTGTTGGCATTCAGGACTTTCAACCCCTTTAATGCACATGATCATATATTTAGTGCAGTTACCATGCCGCACATGTAGAATCAAAAGGCAGTTTATTGAACCTCCTTATAGAGAAATCTTGCTGAGCTTTTAGGAGCATAATTTTTATGGCTTGCATATGTGCTTTGGCATATCATCTTATTTTAAGTTTTGTTCCCTGCCTTATTTGTTAGGGGTTTTGTTTTTGTTTTAGGTGTACCTGAAGGAAATCTTAAAAGAAATTGGTGTTCAGAATGTAAAAGGGATCCACAAAAACACATGGGAGCTGAAGCCAGAGTACAGACACTATCAAGGAGAAGAAAAGAGTGACTAAGAAGACTCCTAGCCAGCATGCTAGTGAAACGACTAGCGGCGATGCTATGCAAAAGGCGCTGATACTGGAAGGCTTGAACACCGTATGTTAATAGGGGTTAAGTGACAGTACTTTCATTTCTCTCGGTAAATTTTTTAAACCTGTAATTCTTGTAAAGTTTCTTAACTGTTTTTTTGAGGAGAAAGAACAAATTTATTTATAGACTTAACTTGTATTAAACCAGATTATTCACAATAGGAATAGGGGTTGGAAGATTAAGAGGGTTTTTCTTAAATATTAGCTTTTAATGTGTACAATTAGGAAATGTTTTTTAAATGAGGACCCTCTACCCTTGCCGTATCTAAGGAGCTGAGGTAATACAGATCCAAGGAGAATTGTTTAGCAGGAAAAAAACAGTCAACTACAGAAACTCTTAAAAGGAATAAAAACCCAAAGTTCCTTATTTTGAAATTGTCCAAGAACAAAGTGGTGTTTTTCTTTTAAACAGGTGATCATGTTTCGTGTTCATACTCAACATTAATAAAAGGAGAGAGTTTGTAGTGAAATGGCAGTGTTCATCATTAGCTTATTTTACCGTAGTGATGCTGAGATGGGAAATGTGCAGAATCATGGTCAATTGATGTTTCTTTTATTTGCTTTTAAGATAATTAGAAATTAAATATCTTTCCAAAATTTCAAGATATGTCTCCCCCAGTCAGATTATAAGCTTCTCAAAACTGGCTTGCCCCCAGAGTTGTACTGCTTACCCAGCAGACATGTATTGATCATCACATGGCAAATGATATCAGCAAATCAAAAGAGGGGCATAGGGGTCCAGCCGAGACAGAAAAGGTTAGTTTCAATTCCTGGGGCATTAAAATGTTGCTTTTCTCTTTTTCTTTAATTAATTTTTAAATGAAAACAATACACGTATATGTTAGTTTTTTGTAGCACAACACAATATTATATATTAAGCAATCCAAAATCATACTATCAAGACCATCAAACAAAACAAACAAGCTTAAGTAAACTAAGCAAGCACAGGGAAAAGTTGTTTTTTCACCCGTTCATTTTGTCATCTGCTTCTAGATGCTGCAACCAAGAAGTAGCAAGTGCCCAAGTTACCATAGTGTTTGCAGGAAAAAAAGAGAAAAAAATAATAAAATAAGGAAGGAGCAATGCCAAAAATTGAAGAAAATGTTATATAATTAAAGCCAGGAGATATCTATCCATTGAGAAAAACAATTTTTATATTATTTGCTTTTAGCAGCAAAGCATTAGAATTCTGAGATTGTTACAGCACTAAGAAGATTTTTATTCTTGTGTACACACTGGAAGATAAAATTCTGAGTAAAGAGGGTGTTCCCATTCCCCACCCCACCTCAGATTTTCTTATGTACAGGCCAAATGTGGTATGCCCATCACCTTCTAGTTCCTGATGACTGGAAGCTCCATGTCAGGAAGCCCGTGGATAATGGTCTGATAAATCTATATAGAACTGAGAATTCTGGATACCTGCCATGTGCTTGGTTCATAGCATGTATCTTCCCCAAAACCTTGTTTCTTTATATATGTGTTACTGCCCTGAAACAGATTTGTGTCTCCTCTGCTGATGTCTTTTGTTTTGGGGACAGTGCCTGCCATATTGAACGAGGTGGCTGTGCCACAAGAGTTCCCAGGGCAGAGCTGTGTTTTATTTGAAGCTGTGCTTTGGTGTTTTTGTAAACTGGTTTCTTCTGCTTCTTTTAGTTGCCTGTTACCTCAGCACACCTGATTGCGTAAGCTCGAGTCTCTTAAACACTTACCTCTTCAGTAGGATACATAATTTAGGTGCTAGACTGATGCTGTTTCTGATTACGTGTTTGTTTGTTTGTTTGTTTTTGAGACAGAGTCTTGCTCTCTGTTGCCCAGGGTGGAGTGCAGTGGTGGTGTGATCTCGGCTCACTGCCACCTCCATCTCCCAGGTTCAAGCGATTCTTCTGCCTCAGCCTCCCAAGCAGCTGGGATTACAGGCACATGCCACCACACCCGGCTAATGTTCGTATTTTTAGTAGAGACTGGGTTTCACCATGTTGACCAGGCTGGTCTCGAACTCTTGACCTCAAGTGATCTGCCCACCTCAGCCTCCCAAAGTGCTGGGATTACAGGTGTGAGCCACCACGCCTGGCTTAAATTGCTTTCTTATTTAATGTTAAAATGTGGGTGCTGGCCATGGAGGAGGTTTTCCCTTCCACCCAGGTTCCCTTACACTTTTATTTCAGGACTCTCTTACTCTGACAAACAGACTTTTGACAAAGATCAATAAGTAGGAATCCTAAGCCCTTATAGACTGTGAGAGTGAGAGAAAGACGGATAAAGGAGATGCACACCTCTGGCAAGATGTCACATCATAAGACAGGAAGGCCTTTTTTTTTTTTTTTTTTTTTTGAGACGGATTCTCACTCTGTCGCCCAGGCTGGAGTGCAGTGGCGCGATCTCGGCTCACTGCAAGCTCCGCCTCCTGGGTTCATGCCATTCTGCCTCAGCCTCCCGAGTAACTGGGACTACATGTGCCCGCCACCACACCCGGCTAATTTTTTTGTATTTTTAATAGAGACGGGGTTTCACCACGTTAGCCAGGATGGTCTCAATCTCCTGACCTCGTGATCCGCCTGCCTTGGCCTCCCAAAGTGTTGGGATTACAGGTGTGAGCCACTGCACCTAGCAGATCTATCACTTTAGAAGTTACTGTGGTAGCCAGGCGCAGTGGCTCACGCCTGTAATCACAGCACTTTGGAAGGCCAAGGCGGGCAGATCACCTGAGGTCAGGAGTTCAAGACCAGCCTGGCCAACATGGTAAAACCCCGTCTCTACTAAAAATACAAAAATCAGCTGGGCATGGTAGTGCATGCCTGTAATCCCAGCTACTTGGGAGACTGAGGCAGGAGAATCACCTGAACCTGGGAGGTTTCAGTGAGCCAAGATGGCACCACTGCACTCCAGCCTGGGCGACAGAGCAAGACTCCATCTCCAAAAAAAAATAAAAAATAAAAGTGATAGATCTTTAAAAAGGGAACAGATTGCACTCTTTTATATCATGAGCAGTTCTTATGGATTTCAGCACAAGTACAACTGTTTCTAATGGTCTGTGAGCAAATTTCTTTGGAAGCTTATTTTCATCATTGTTGGTACATATCAGTGAAGTAATAGTAAACACTTATCAGGCCGTATGTGCCTAACAGTATGGTAAGTAGTCTAAAATATTATCTCATTTGATCCTCACAATGCTGAGTGGTTAAGTAATGTCCATTTTATGGAACTATTTCCTGCCTAGCATACCATCGTGAGTACTGCCTGTAATCCCAGCACTTTGGGAGGCTGGAGGAATTCTACCCATGGCCAAAATCAGAGTCTACTTTCCCAGAATTCTCTCTCCCCACCCCATGTCACCTCCAAACCAAGAAAATGGAGCTGATCCCAGCAAAATTGTGAAGGAATGGGAGTTTGTCTTTGTTACCCCTCCTTGAATCCTGACACCAAACTCCTCCTATCCACAGGATGAAGACTAAACTTCCACCCTCCTTAAATCTTGACACCCAAACTCCTCCTATCCACAGGATGAAGACTAAACTTCCACCCTCCTTAAATCCTGACACCCAAACTCCTCCTATCCACAGGATGAAGAATAAACTTCCACCTTTAGAGTCAAGATCCTTTCGCTAACAATGTAATCTCTGTGACACTTAAGTACCTTGTAGAGGCCGGGCACGATGGCTCACACCAGTAATCCCAGCACTTTGGGAGGCCGAGGCGGACGGATCACAAGGTCAAGAGATTGAGACCATCCTGGCCAACATGGTGAAACCCCGTCTCTACTAAAAATACAAAAACTAGCTGGGTGTGGTGGTGTGTGCCTGTAGTCCCAGCTACCCGGGAGGCTGAGGCAGGAGAATCACCTGAACCCGGGAAGCAGAGGTTGCAGTGAGCCGAGATCACGCCACTGCACCCCAACCTGGCGACAGAGCGAGTCTCCGTCCTGCCGTAAAAAGTACTTTGTACAGAGTGCAGCTTTAGAGTGGACTCGATGATTTAGACCTCTGCATGGTTGAGGCTCCCAATGCAGTGTGTTGTGGGGAGGGGTGCTGAGCTGAGAAGGGAGCTGCAGACATCACCTGCTGCAGATCACCTTCACCTCATTGGCCATTTTCCCTAGCATTTGTGTGAGAGAGTCCAGAAGATGATGAAGTGGCTCTCTTTTTTATTCTGTTTGCCCTTTTTTCTTTTTTTCTTTTTTTTTGCTGAGACAGGGTTTCACTCTTGTTGCCTGGGCTGGAGTACAGTGGTGCAGTCTCGGCTCACTGCAACCTCCACTTCCTGGGTTCAAGCGATTCTCCTGCCTCAGCCTCCCGAGTAGCTGGGATTACAGGTGCCCACCACCACACCTGGCTAATTTTTGTATTTTTGGAAGAGACGGGGTTTCGCCATGTTGGCCAGGCTGGACTCCTAACCTCGAGTGATCTGCCTGCCTCGGCCTCCCAAAGTGCTTGGATTAGTTTCTCTGACATGAGTCCAGAGAAAGTTCCTGAGCGTAATATCATTTTCTTTTTTTTTTTTTTTTAAAGAGATGGTGTCTCACTATGTCACACAGGCTGGAGTGCAGTGGCAGGATCATGGCTCACTGCAGTCTCAAACTCCTGGGCTCAAGCAATCCTCTCATCTCAGCCTCCCAGGTAGTTGGGACTACAGGCATGCACTACCATGCCTGGCTTTTTTAAAACGTTTTTTGTAGAGATGGGGTCTCCCTATGTTGTCCAAGCTGGTCTCGAACTCCTGGGCTCAATTGATTCTTCCACCTCAGCCTCCCAGAGTGCTAGGATTACAGACATGAGCCGCTGTGCCTGACTTAGTGTCATTTTTTTTTTTTTTTGGAGTCACTCTGTCACCCAGCCTGGAATGCAGTGGCGCAGTCTCGGCTCACTGCAGCCTCCACCTCCTGAGTTCAAGCAATTCCCTGCCTCACCCTCCCAGGTAGCTGGGATTACAAGCACCCGCCACCACGCCCAGCTAATGTTTGGTTTTTTTTTTAGTAGAGATGGGGTTTCACCGTGTTAGCCAGGATGGTCTCTATTATTTGACCTTGTGATCCACCCACCTCGCCCTCCCAAAGTGCTGGGATTACAGGTGTCATTACAGGTTGCAGTGAGCCGAGATCATGCCAGTGTTCATCCTGGGCAACAGAGGGAGACTCCATCTAAAAGAAAGGGAGGGAAGGAAGGAAGGGAGGGAGGGAGGGAAGGAAAGGGAAGGGAAGGGAAGGAAGGGAAAAAGAAAGAAAAAGGAGGGGAAGGAAGGGAAGGAAGGAAGGGAAAGAAAGGAGGGAGAGAGGGAAGGAAGGAAGGAAAAGCAGGGGCTTTTATCTCATTATGTTACAAACTAAATTTTTATGTTTTTATTTTTTTGAGAGAGACTCTCACTCTGTGGAAGGAAGGAAAAGCAGGGACTTTTATCTCATTGTGTTACAAACTGTGTAAATTTTTATTTTATTTTATTTATTTATTTTTTTTTTTATTTTTTTTTTTTTTTTTTATTTATTTATTTTTTTTTTTTTTTTTTTTGAGACGGAGTCTCGCTCTGTCACCCAGGCTGGAGTGCAGTGGCGCGATCTGGGCTCACTGCAAGCTCCGCCTCCCAGGTTCATGCCATTCTCCTGCCTCAGCCTCTCGGAGTAGCTGGGACTACAGGCGCCCGCCACCACGCCCGGCTAATTTTTTTGTATTTTTAGTAGAGACGGGGTTTCACCGTGGTCTCGATCTCCTGACCTCGTGATCCGCCCGCCTCGGCCTCCCAAAGTGCTGGGATTACAAGCGTGAGCCACCGCGCCCGGCCTTTTATTTTTATTTTTGAGACAGTCTCGCTCTGTTGCCCAGGCTGGAGTGCAGTGGCACCATCTCGGCTCACTGCAAGCTCCGCCTTCCAGGTTCACACTATTCTCCTGCCTCAGCCTCCCAAGTAGGTAGGACTATAGGCACTGGCCACCACGCCCAGCTAATTTTTTGTATTTTTAGTGAGATGGGGGTTCACCGTGTCAGCCAGATGGGGTTTCACCGTGTTAGCCAGGATGGTCTCGATCTCCTGACCTCATGATCCACCCGCCTTGGCCTCCCAAAGTGCTGGGATTACAGGCGTGAGTCACCACGCCCGGCCTAGAAACTGTAAATTTAAAAGGACTTTTCAGATGCATTAGCTTTCAGTTTAACTGGGTTCTATTAAGTCATTTAGTCTAAAATGTTAGGGCTTTCAAGAATGATTTTCTTGTGTACCGTATTTTTAAATGTTGAAACTTATATTTAAGTGGTCTCGAGGGTATAAGCTTTTTTAGTGTGTTGTAGAAGTGTAAGTTCACCAAAAGAATATGTTTCTGGACTAAAAACTATAATCTGGCAGCCATAAAAAATGATGAGTTCATGTCCTTTGTAGGGACATGGATGAAGCTGGAAACCATCATTCTCAGCAAACTATTGTAAGGACAAAAAACCAAACACCACATGTTCTCACTCATAGGTGGGAATTGAACAATGAGAACACATGGACACAGGAAGGGGAACATCACACACTGGGGACTGTTGTGGGTTGGGGGGAGGGGGGAGGGATAGCATTAGGAGATATACCTAATGCTAAATGACGAGTTAATGGGTACAGCACACCAACATGGCACATGTATACGTATGTAACAAACCTGCACGTTGTGCACATGTACCCTAAAACTTAAAGTATATTAATAATAAAATTTTTTAAAAACTATAATCTGGTTTGGTCATGAAACACAATGGCTATTTGTTTGGTAAGTATTTACTAAGCATGACTGTATCTCAGGCACTGGAGATACAAAAGCACTAGACATAAGCATTCACAATCTAGTGGGAAATGCAGCTGTGGATGGGTAACAATACCCTGTAGGTACAGAGGTGCGAATGAAGTGTTGCTCTCCATGAGAAGACTCTAGTTAATTCATTGTTGCCACTTGTGCTCTTCATGGATTTCCAGTGTTTCAAGTATTTGAATGCAGTAACGTATACTTAATTTTAAAACTTCATTGAATATAATTTAATCATTGATAATTCTTAAGACACAAAAGGATTTATACAGTGCCTCAGGCTGATCTATTATGAACACACAGTGGATGTCTGTAGTACAACGATCTCAATAGAATGTTGAATTAAGAGCTTACTGGGCTGGTCCTCTTGACATTTAAGCTTTACTTCTGATTACCATTCCAGTGTATTTCCTTGAACAAAAGCCTGTCAACCACTTTGCCATTTATTTATTCAGTGAAAAATCATTGCTGCCAGGCACAGTGGCCAGCACTTTGGGAGGCCAAGGTGGGTGGATCGCCTGAGGTCGGGAGTTCGAGATCAGCCTGACCAACATGGAGAAACCCTGTCTCTACTAAAAATACAAAATTAGTCAGGCGTGGTAGCACATGCCTGAAATCCCAGTTACTCAGGAGGCTGAGGCAGGAGAATTGCTTGAACCCAGGAGGCAGAGGTTGCAGTGAGCTGAGATCGCACCATTGCACTCCAGCCTGGGCAACAAGAACAGAACTCCCGTCTCAAACAAAAAAGCATTGCTGCGTACTGTGTGCCAGGCACAGGGGTAGAGGTGATACGTATTTATGATGATGGACCTTGCATACACCAGTTCTCTGCCTGTCTTACTAAATAAGCAGGAAGAATAATAGCTCATGTTTCTTGGACCCTTACTGTGTGTCCAGCACCATGCTAAACATTTAACTCATATAACTCATTTAATCCTCCCAGCCACCCTGTAATCTGGGTTCTCTTATTATCTGTGTTCTATCAATGTGAGTCCAGAGGCACTGAAAGGTTAAAGAACCTGCCCTGGGTCATACAGTAGAATATACAGTAGAACCTGCCCCAGCTCTAGCCAAGGGCAGGAGCCAGATCAAATCCCAGAATGGCACTGTGGAACATGGGCTCCTGCCACCATGTGTTAGATAATGGGTGCTCTACTGCTCAGTGCCCACAGCTATCGTTCGCCTCCCTAGGGTTCAATGACTCCTCACTAAATGCTGGTGGCAAAGTCTCAAGAGTTACCTTTCCTGAACCAAAAATAATTGCTTCAGAATTTTGCCTTAGTTGCTTTGCCTTTAGAGATTGGGTTTCCAGTGTTTATTTCTTTTGTAGAGTTTCTTATTATGGAATGATGTTCCTTTGCTGTAGATTCAAATGAGGAGATACTACTTCCCATTAATGACTACAGATGGCCAGTGTATTTGATTTATTTCCACCCAAGACCACTCAGTGACTCTCCAATGCCAGGCTCATGAGGAAATTGCTGGCTTGGGTGGTCACAGCTGGGGGTCTTTGCCATGGCCCAGTGAGCACAGAGGAAGTCCATCAGCTTGAGACCCCCAGGTAATGGGGATACAGAGATGAACAAATAAGACAGGTCCTTGCATTTAGGGAGCTGTGGTATTGAAGAAGACTGGGAAGCAAATAAATGGCAGCATAGTGTCAAGTGCAGCAGTAGAAATATATGGGAGAATGTTTTAAGAGCTACCTACAATCAAAGCTTGGGACTTTGAACAAGGTGCCTACCATCAGTGCCTGTTTACTTGTCTGTGAAACAGAAATGTTAAAGAGTATCTACCTCATAGAATTGTGATGAAAATTAAATGTCAATTTAATGCTCATATGTGGAACACTGCATGGCACATAAAAAGTACTTTATCAGGGTTGGCTATTATGTAAAATATGGGGTAGCACAGAGAATGAAACAACTAGTTACATTTTTGGAGAATCAGGAAAGCTTAGGAGTTGGTATCTGAATTGTGTTTTAAAGGAGTCTAGGAGTTCATAAAAGTCAAAGAGCAGGAGATACAGAAAGAGCAAGTGTGAGATAATTCGAATAGCCTTACTTCCCAAGGTGGTTTGAATGAGAACCTGCACACACTTTCAGTGTACCTGCAGATACAGCAGATTGTAAAGGATTGTGACTTGACAAGTTAAATACATTCTCAGTCTAATAGAGCAAGTTGGAATCAGGTAATCTCACCCTGGGCCCAAGTGGAATGGATGAGGAGTTAGGCAGGGCTAACCTCCATCAGCTCTGCACACAGGTGCAAACTGATGCCAGCAGCTCAATGACTCCTTTATTTGCAGCAGGCTTTTTCCTTCTGATTCATCCCTGAACACATTTCTTTAATGTAGTCTAATTAGAGTAGCAGTCCAAAACAACCTGAGAGAATCATGTGTTAGAAGTTTGAGGTCCCAATCACTTACTCTCCATCACTGCAAGCTCTAATAAAGATAAATAAGGAGCAGGAGCTAAATGGGGTCAAATGATTCACCTTCTTGGTGGAGGCTCAGTAACTCCTAGCTGGACTAAAGAACCTAGCTAAGAGCTGAGACCAAAGTGGAGAATCTCCTTATCTTTTTCCTCAGGTAGAGATAACTGGTCACCAACGGAAGTTGGCCTGACTTACTGCTTGCAGGTGAAAAATCTGGAGTAGTTGGTCTCCCAGAGGTATCACAGCCTAGTGTGCACACCCTGTGGGAGTGGACACAGGGGTTCAAGAACACAGCAAACACAGAATGGGAAGTGGATGGACCTAACCATGTCAAAATTCCCTGATACATTGTTAAGGAATGTTTGTTAACTTAGTGGACATAGAAAAGATGGACTTTGGAAAAGGCACAAATGATTGAATGGTAGCAGGCTACCAAATGAACTCTTATCCAAGTCCCTTCAAGCTTGCCTACTCCCCCAGATTCCCCTCTGGACTACCAATTACCTCCACCCCTACCCCCAAGGACACAGCTGAGACATTTGTGAGCACTTGCTCAGCCATATGTTCAGACAACATTTGTCAGATGTTGACCTCCAAGAGACATGACTGGCATGAAACTGCCAATTAGCACTTGAGAAATAATGTTCTCTCAGCAGTGATGCTAAAAGGGAAACTTCATATAAAGGAGAATATATTTGTGAAACACATATAAAGGATTAGTATCCAGACTATAAAGGTCTCTTAAAACTTTAATAAAATAATAAAACAATTCAGTTTTGAAACAGGCAATATCCAGGCGAGGTAGAAAAAAGAAAAATTAAAACAAGCAATAAATGTGAACATACGTTTCATCAAGAAGGTATAGATGAACAAGCACATGAAAAGCTGCTCAGCATAATTGGTCATTAGAGAAATGCAAATTAAAACTACAAAAGAAAGCTGCATACCTATCAGAATAGCTAAAACTTTTTTTTTTTGGTGGGGAAGGGGGGTGTTTTGTTTTTGAGACGGAGTATATCTCTCTGTCACCCAGGCTGGAGTGCAGTGGCACAATCTCGGCTCACTGCAACCTCTGCCTCCCTGGTTCAAGTGATTCTCCTGCCCCAGCCTCCCAAGTAGCTGGGATCACAGGCATTCTTCACCACATCCAGCTGACTTTTGTATTTTTAGTTGAGATGGGTTTTTTTCCATCTTGGCCAGGCTGGTCTCGAACTCCTGGCCTCGGGTGATCTGCCCACCTCGGCCTCCCAAAGTGCTGGGATTACAGGCGTGAGCCACCGCCCCCGGCCAGAGTAGCTAAAACTTTAGAAACCTGACAGTGTCAAGTGCTACCGAGCATGCAGAGCAACTGGAACGCACGCATGGTTCATGGAATGCAAAAGGATACCGGTTCTTTGGAAAACAGTTTGGCAGTTTATTGTAAAGCTAAACACACTACCATACACAACCCAGCAATCCCATTCCTAGAAGTTTACCCAGGAGAAATGAAGACATGTGCACACAAACGCCTGTATAGAAGGATTTATGGCAGGTTTATTTATTTATTTTTGATACCGAGTTTCGCTCTTGTCACCCAGGCTGGAGTGCAGTGGCACAATCTCAGCTTACTGCAGCCTCCACCTCCCGGGTTTGAGTGATTCTCCAGATTTGCCCCCCAAATAGTTGGGATTACAGACATATGCCACCACACCCAGCTAATTTTTTTTTTTTTTTTTTGAGATGGAGTCTCGCTCTGCCACCCAGGCTGGAGTGCAGTGGCGCAATCTCGGCTCACTGCAGCCTCTGCCTCCCAGGTTGAAGCAGTTCTCTGCCTCAGCCTCCCGAGTAGCTGGGATTACAGGTGCCCACTGCCACACCTGGCTAATGTTTTGTTTTGTTTTTTGTTTTGTTTTTCTGAGACGGAGTTTCGCTCTTGTTGCCCAAGCTGGAGTGCAATGGCGTGATCTTGGCTCAACACAACCTCCGTCTCCGGGGCACAAGCGATTCTCCTGCCTCAGCCTGCTGAATAGCTCGGATTACAGGCATGCGCCACCACGCCTGGCTAGTTTTGTATTTTTAGTAGAGACGGTTTCTCCATGTTAGGCTGGTCTCGAACTCCCAACCTCAGGTGATCTGCCCACCTTGGCCTCCCAAAGTGCTGGGATTACAGGCGTGAGCCACCGCGCCTGGCCATTTTTTTGTATTTTTAGTAGAGATGGGGTTTCACCAAGTTGGCCAGGCTGGTCTTGAACTCCTGACCTCGTGATCCACCAGCCTTGGCCTCCCAAAGTGCTGGGATTACAGGCGTGAGCCACTGCACCTGGCTTATAGCAGCTTTAATTCTAATCACCAAAAACGAAACCATCCAAATTTCCACCAACTTGTAACTAGATAAAGCAAACTGTGGTATAGTCATACAATGGAATGGTTTAGAGAAACCAGACTCTTAGTGGTATGTACTGTATGCTTCCGTGTATGTGGCATTCTGGAAAAGGCGAAACCAGAGGGATAAAAACACAGGACAGGATTTGTCTGAGGTTGACTACAAAGAAAGACAAGGGAACTTCACAGGCAATGGAAATCCTGATAGTGGTGGCAGCTACATGACACTGCGTGTGTTAAAACTTGCACATTGTGAGTTTTACTGCATAAAAGTGTTAACTAAAAGAGTGTCTGGGTATGGTGGCTCAGGCCTATAATCCCAGCACTTTAGGAGCCCGAGTCAGGAGGATCACCAGAGGTCAGGAGTTCGAGACCAGCCTGGCCAACATGGCAAAACCCCGTCTCTACTAAAAATACAAAAATTAGCCAGGTGTGGTGACACGCACATGTAATCCCAGCTACTTGGGAGGTTGAGGCAGGAGAATCACTTGAACATGGAAGGCAGAGGCTGCATTGAGCCAAGATGGTGCCACTGCACTCCAGCCTGGGTGACAGAGACTCCATCTCAAAAAAAAAAAAAAGAGGTTGAGGGAAATAGTTTTTATTTGGGAAATAACGATTTACAATTTGTGTACACTGAAGCAAGGCAGTCCTGAATAGTAGCCTGTAAGGCAAGCTCAGTAGAGGATTTTTATAGGGAGTTTCCACAAAACGCTGTTTTCAGAGGCAGTTCATTGGCTGGGCAGAAATCCTAAATGGCAAACCTGTTCTGATTGGTTAGTTAACTAGGCTATTCCCAGCTGAGAGATGTTGGACGGCTGCGAATGCTGACTGCAGTTGTTTATCCAAGTCTATTGGAACATTCTGTGGTTTGACCTTCAGCAGGTGAGTGCAGTCCTCGGTACTTCATTTTCTTTCACAAAAGTATATCTCGGTAAAACTGACTCTAGAAAATTAAATAGGATGGAAACTGGAAAGGAATGTCGATGAACAGGGACAGGTTAAATAAAGTATGACTTATCTGTATCATGGAATGTCTACAACAGTTAAAAAGGCACATCAGTGGCCAGGTGCAGTGGCTCACGCCTGTAATCTCAGCACTTTGGGAGGCCGAGGCGGGCAGATCACCTGAGGTCAGGAGTTCGACCAGCCTGGCCAACATGGTGAAACCCCGCCTCTACTAAAAATACAAAAATTAGCCGGGGTTGGTGGCACGCTCCTGTAATCTCAGCTACTCGCGAGGCTGAGGCAGGACAATCGCTTGAACCTGGGAGGCGGAGGTTGCAGTGAGCTGAGATCGCACCATTGCACTCCAGCCTGAGCGACAGGACAAGACTCTCTACAAAAAAATAAAAGGGGAGGGGGGCACATCAGTGTATCTGACAGGGAAAGAGTTCCACATGCTTAAGTGTAAAAAGTTTCAAAACAATGTTAACAGTAAGTCCCCCCCTTTAAATTAATAAAAATGAAACAATATCTATTGCTACATGAGCTTATAGATATACAAACACACAGGAAACATACCAAACTCTTAACAGTGCCACCTCTGGGGAGGAGACTAGAATAGGAAGCAAGACAAGGGGAATTTTCTTTGTATGTATATTTTTACAATGAGAATACATATGTTAATGATCTTGGGTATTTTCAGATATATACATATATATGAAAATCAAGCCCAAAAGAAGAGCATGCCTTTTATAAGGTAAACTAAAGGCCTCTCCAAGAAATACATAATGCTCTATTTGTGCCCCACTGGGCTTTTGGTTTCAAGCACACCTGAAATTCTGACATGAAGGAGGAACGATTCCCCAGAGGACTAAAGGTGGGAGAGAGGATAGATGTGATTGGACAGACATGTATTGAATTTCACACACCTGTGTCCTCCACAACCCAGGAGTCTGCAGGTGGCTCCAGTCAGGGAAAGCGGGGAGAGAAGTGGGTTGGGGTCTGTTTACAGAGTTGGAGGCCTTGCAGGTTCTGCTGGGATCAACAGAGGTAAGTTCCATCTCAAAATGGAAGAAAGTGCCTGGTCCGTACAGTGATGGAGGCTGTGAATTAAGTCAACTGGAAGAGGATCCACACATGGAGTGAGGCATATGTGTGCCTTTGGTAAATTTGGGAAATGAGTGTCACTGAAGAAGGAGAAGCCATTTCTGCTTTGATGATTCACCAAATGTTTGAGAAAGCAATTTTGAGTAACTTTCCTACTGGAGGGAAGGTAAGAGATACACTGGTTTAAAAGCAGGGAATGCCGGGTGCCGTGGCTCACGCCTGTAATCCCAGCACTTTGGGAGGCTGAGGCGGGCGGATCACAAGGTCAGGAGATCGAGACCATCCTGGCTAATACAGTGAAACCCAGTCTCTACTAAAAATAGGAAAAAATTAGCCGGGCCTGGTGGCAGGCGCCTGTAATCCTAGCTATTTGGGAGGCTGAGAGAATTGCTTTAACCCAGGAGGCAGGGGTTGCAGTGAGCCGAGATCGTGCCACTGCACTCCAGCCTGGGTGACAGAGCGAGACTCTGTCTCAAAAAATAATAATAATAATAAAAGCAGAGAAGACCAAGGTAAGTTCTTGACCATGCCATGGCCCAAATGAAAAAAATTAAGGCTAGAATTCAAGTCTGCTTGAGCCAAAGCTTTTGCTAAATTACTAGCCCCGCGACGTCTCCTTTCTTGTTTCTGATGGAGTCATGGATCTGAAAGGAGGGTGGGTGCCCGCTTCCCTCCCCATGCTGCACTGTTGGCATGGCTCAGCCACCTCGGCCCAGGGCCTTACGCATAGAAAACAGCAGCACCAACAGCTGCTAGAGGCTTTTCTGTTCAAGCACAGCTTATGGAGGTAGTGAATCCTTATTACTCACCAACCTTCCTATCCACTTCGAAAATAAAACTCTTAAACACCTTGAGACAGCATCAGCAAGTGAAACCTTAACAACGTGAAACACTCAGCTTTGAGATCACATTCTGTTACCCACCTACACAAAGATTCATCCCAAGCTCCACAAACCTTAGTCTGCAAGCTAAATAAATTGAACCTCAACATGTTGATTTCTCAAGCTGGATTTAACTGATGTCGCACATGGTTACCAAGTAATCAACTGCGAAAGGACAGAAAAGAAAAAACAGGATTATTTTAATTAACAGAAAAAAAAAACAATACTTTCTGTTGGGCTCAATTGGTTGATTGCCACATGAAAAAAAAACAAAACTGAGTGTGTCAGTCAAGACTAGGGCATCACATGCACTAGAAAAGAAGCCAGGAAGTGAGAGCTGGGGTTGCACGCTCTACATCACATGTGATATTTGTTTTTGCTGGGTGTTTTTAAACAGCTGTTGTCATCAGTAACTGGGGATGGAGAAACTTGTCCTGGTTTGGGGAAAGTGGTTGAGGTGAGGCTGGTATCTTTGTACTGGGTACAAAGGAAAGGGTATCTTTGTACTGGGCAGGAGATTGGTGAAAATGATCTTTAATGTTGCTGTGGTTTGAAGATCCTGTCAACCTCGCCCAGCTCAAGACTGGAGAGGGGTTTGCTGTATTGTTCTTCTCACCCAGAGGCTCTGGACATGGCAGAGGCCCAGCTACAGCACCCACACTGAATTTTACACATGGACATCCCACTGTGGGCAGGCGGCAGGCACCAGACAGGTGTGCATGTTCTCAGAAAAGACCATTCCCTGCATGGCTTCACAGCAGTCTCACCTCCCCCCTGCTGCAGGCCCACCTGCTTCTACACACACTTTTGCATGCACCCAAAAATGCTTGTCTTTATCACTTAATCCTTACTCAGTTCCCTCCTACTCAAGGCCCTTTCAGTTGTAAGAAAGAGAAGTTTATTCACAGCTGGGCACGGTGCCCCATGCCTATAATCCCAGCATTTTGGGAGGCTGAAGCAGGAGGATCAGTTGAGCCCAGGAGTTCAAGACCAGCCTGGGCAATATAGTGAGACCCCATCTTTACAAAAAAATAAAAAATTAGCTGGGCGTGGTGGCACACACCTGTAGTCCCAGCTACTCTGGAGGCTGAGGTGGGAGGATCACTTGAGCCCAGGAGTTGGAGATTAAAGTGAGCTATGATTGCACCACTGTACTCTAGTCTGGCCGACAGAGCAAGACCATGACTAAAAAGTCCAGCCAGGCACGGTGGATCACTAGAGGCCAGGAGTTCAAGACCAGTCTGGCCAGCATGGGGAAACCCCATCTCTACTAAAAATACAAGATATTAGCCGGGTGTGGTGTTGGGCGCCTATAATTGCAGCTGCTCATGGGGCTGAGGCATGAGAATCACTTGAACCCAGGAGGTGGAGGTTGCAGGGAGCTGAGATTACACCACTGTGCTCTAGCCTGGGCGACTGAATGAGACCCTGTCTGAGAAAACAAAACACAAGTTTGAAAAGTCCATTCAAGGTGGCTCAAAGGTAGGAGGCACAATCCTCACAGAGACCGGCCCTCCCTTTCTTGGGCTGCAGGGTCTTTGCTGGTGGCCTGCCTCTGTGTATCTGCGGCATCCTGCTCTCTACAGATTGGCTTCCCTGGGTCCATGCAGTTCGAGTTCCCCCATAACTTGGCGTGCACTGTGCTTTGTCTTGATATGGTGCCAGCTCTGGCTTCAATTTTACATGATTTCTCAGCTTAGCTCCCCATAGCTGGCTGACTCACTCTAGGTCCCATTTCCAGGTTTCCCAGACCAATCTGATTGTTGCCCATCTTGGGTCAGGTCAGTGGGGCTAGAGGGGTTAGAGAGAGGAAAGCAGGAGGGCGCATGTGTGTTCACAGCCAGTAGGAGCTCTAATTGTGGGGTTGGGGTGATTCCCAAGGAAGGGTTCGTGTCTAGCTGGGCACTCCAGAAAAAGACCACGGTATCCTCAGACTGTGATAGCTACTCAGGAATGCTCTTCTGAGAATATGAGCCCTGAGGTTCCATCGTACTCCATTCTGGTGAGAACCTGTGCCTAGGTCTGAGTTCCACAACTAAAGAGAGCACTGAAAAAAAGGTTCACCAGTGAATTTCAAGATAACAGTGACAATTATGAAGGAAAGTCCCCCATAATTGCAGTGGTGCAATCGTGGCTCACTGCTGCCTCAACCTCCCAAGCTCAAGCGATCCTCCCACCTCAGCCTCTTGAGTAGCTGGGACTACAGGCATGGATCACCACGTCCAGCTAATTTTTTTTTTTTTTTTGTAGAGACAAGGTCTCCCTGTGTTGCCCAGACTGGTCTCCAATTCCTGGGCTCAAGGGATCCTCCTGCCTCGGCCTCCCAAAGTGCTGGGATTACAGGCATGAGCCACCACACCACGCCTCCACAGCTATTTCTGATGATCAAGCAGGTCTGAAAACCATTGCACTCATAAAACATTTTCAACCAGAAAATTAATAAAAACGGTTGTTTGGTGGTGGGGTTTTCCTGGCCATGAACAAACAGCTTGTAGGAAAGTTCAAGAATTTCCTGAAAAAGCACAGTGACATCCCACCTACACATCACACCACGCACCCTGCCCTGAGCACTTGGAAATGAATCCACTGACAGTGTGAGCCTTCGGAGGCCTCCCTGCTCTCACCTGAAAACCAAGGATGAGAATAGCGGTGGGAGGGGCGAATGAGAAGAGTATAAAGTGGCTTCACTCAGTGCCTGCCACATAGTAGATGTTCAGTAAGTGTTTATTATTGACTGTTTTCAGAGCTACTGCCACTCAATAGTAAAGATAACCTGCATTTCACACATTTCTAGCCACCGCACAGGAAATGGCCATAAAGCCATTAATGGGTATGAAAAGCCGGGGACCAAGGAAATCTCATACTGAGTAAAGACGGTTGTCTTATCAAACACACCAAATAGTAACTCCAGTTTGGAATAAAAGGTAAATATTGATTGGCCCTGGGGCCCTTGCTAACTAGTTTAGAGTCCTGTGGGTTCAAATGTCTCCATTGTACCCCCACTCAAAGCCATCAGAGCCAGCAAAACCAGTTGTGTCAGCCCCTACACAGCCAGACCTGGACCTCCCACCGCTTGACTATAGGTTTTCCTGATTGTGCCCCTCCTTGGGGTGAATGTCCCAATAGGAAAAATGGAAAGGAGGAAGTATTTGTTGCCCCCGAGTGCATAACTTACCCTTTGAGATATCAGTCTAGGCCAGGTGCAGTGGCTTACCCCTGTAATCCCAGCACTTTGGGAGGCCAAGGTGGGCGGATCGCTGGAAGTCAGGAGTTCGAGACCAGCCTGGCCAACATGGTGAAACCCCGTCTCTACTAAAAATACAAAAAATCAGCCAGATGTGGTGGCAGGGGCCTGTAATCCCAGCCTCTCGGGAGGCTGAGGCATGAGCATTGCTTGAACTGGAGGCAGAGGTTGCAGTGAGCCGAGATTGCGCCACTGCACTCCAGCCTTGGTGACAGGAGTGAAACTCTGTCTTAAAAAAAAAAACCGGCTAAGGCAGGAGAATTGCATGAACTCGGGAGGTGGAGGTTGCAGTGAGCTGAGATTGCGCCACTGCATTCCAGCCTGGGCGACAGAGCGAGACTCCATCTCAAAATTAAAAAAAAAAAAAACAAAAAACAGTCCAGTTGGTTGAAATTGTAGGTCCCCTGGTTCCTTCTCTTACAGTGTCTGCTCCGATTTCCTTGCCCTTCACGGTGTGATTTCTGCAGGCAATAACAGCACTGGGAGTAGCTGAAGCAAGTGCCTCTTCATGGTCGCTGGTGGGAAGGCAAGCACTTTGGTCACACTGTTAGGTATGCTTTAGAGTGCATATTGGCAACAAAATAAAGGTGGATCACGCTCAGGGTTCTCCTTACTGGTTTTGTACCTTAGCATTTGTGACACAAGGAGAAGTCTCTGAGCTGGCAGTTCCTCGCTTTGTAGGATAATGAGAAATCCAGGCACATTTTTGTTTTGGTGCAGCAGCTGGTGTCTCAGCCCATTTGAGTTGCTTTCATAAAATGCCATAGACTAGGTAGCTTATAAACAGAATTTTTTTCTCCCAGTTCCAGAGGCTGGAAGTCAGTTCTGGTGAGGGTCCTTATCTGGGTTACAGACTGCCTTTTCTTTGTGTCTTCATGTGGTAGAAAGAAGGAAAGAGAACTGTCTGGGGTCTTTTTTATAAGGGCACTAATCCCATTCATGAGGGCTTCACCCTCATGACATGATCACCTGCCCAATCTCCACCTCCTAATGCCATCACCTTGGGGATGAGGATTTCAACATGGATTTTAGAAGGGACACAAACAGCCGGGCGTGGTGTCTGACGCCTGTAATCCCAGCATTTTGGGAGGCCAAGGCGGGCAGATCATGAGGTCAGGAGTTTCAAGACCAGCCTGACCAATATGGCAAAACCCCGTCTCTGCTAAAAATACAAAAATTAGCTGGGCATGGTGGTACGCACCTGTAATCTCAGCTACTCAGGAAGCTGAGGCAGGAGAATCACTTGAACCTGGCAGGCGGAGGTTGCAGTGAGCCAAGATCATGCCACTGCACTCCAGCCTAGGCGACAGGGCAAAACTCTGTTTCAAAAAAAAAAAAAAAAAAAAAAAAAAAAAAAAAGGACACAAACATTCACTCTGTAACAGTTGGGTAGTCATACCTTGAACGAGCTTGATATGAGAATGTGTTCTCTTTTTTTTTTTTGAGTCAGGGTCTTGCCCTGTATCTTTTTTTTAAATGATGAATAAACTTTATTTTGAAAACAACTATTTGCTGCCTTCCTTCCTCAGCTGAAATGAATGCACAACTCTGTTATTTTTCAAAGTGGAGGCTACACCTACACAGGATCTACTTTTGGGCTTGGAGAGGGTGGTTAATGCCACAGTGCATGAAGGCTGACTTGCCAAATTAATTTAAATTGGGCTGAATACAATCCCCGTGGGTGAGTTGAAATCACTCTGACTGACCTCGAGCTTGGGTGGTGAGAATCAGCATTACATACAGTTGAGAGCAAGCAGCAGGGTCAGCCTGGGGGCTGTCTTTCTAAACATCTTTCTCTGGGATCTGGCAAAAGGAATTCAGAAACTGCGTCAGTCAGATCTGAGGGAGCTTCGTTTACTTTTTCTGGTAGCTGACACTGTCCCTCACTTGGCTTTGAGGAGACTTGATAATGGGTGAAGAAACAGCTCCTTCCTCTAGATTTGGGGGACAGGGAAGGATGGATGGCTGGGCTATTAATTAGTGATTACCATAAGGTTTTTGACTGTGTAAAGGGAAGTTGGGGGTCTCACAAAATTACTGTTTATTTCAGGCCCCAGTGCAATGACTTGAAAGAAATTAAAAGGATCTAAAGAAAAAGAAACTAGAAATAATTTAATGAAAACATAACTTCTAATCACTCCACTTCAGTTTATCATGTACAAGCAATGTGAACCTCACCTATTCTCAGAAAAAATATTGAGATTACTTAAAACTTCCTATACAGTTGAAGGGACTTCTAGTGAAAAGGACGTAGGCTCTGGAGCAGGAACACTGGCTCACATTTCATCTGTTTGGGAACAGCTTCTATCTCTGAGTTTTTGTTTCTTCTTCCTTATAAAGGGTACAACCAAAGTACCAATGTTACATAGATGTTGTAAGGGTAAACCTATTAGCTGTTGTTGTTATTTATTTTTATTAGCGCGGGTCCCTTGAGTTGCAAATGATGGAAACTCAGACAGCCCTAAGCAAAAAATAGAATAAATCTGCACCATGGACCTTAATATTAGGGATAAATAATGCAAAGACACAGTATATAGGCCCATTTGTTGATTACTGATTCCATTACAATACAACTTAATGAAGGGTTACCAATAAGGAACTGAGCTTGTACTTCCAGAACAGCACATCTTGAGACTGATTTTTTTGTTTGTTTGGGACGAAGTCTCCCTCTGTTGCCCAGCTGGAGTGCAGTGGCACAATCTCGGCTCCCTGCAACCTCTGCCTCCCTGGTTCAAGCAGTTCTCCTGTCTCAGCCTCCCGAGTAGCTGGGATTACAGGCACCTGCCACCACGCCTGGCTAATTTTCATATTTTTAGTAGAGACAGGGTTTCACCATATTAGCCAGGCTGGTCTTGAACTCCTGACCTCAAGTGTTCTGCCCGCCTCAGCCTCCTAAAGTGCTGGGATTGCAGATGTGAGCCACTGCGCCCAGCCATTGAGACTGATTTGATGCCAAGTACTGAGCTTAGAGAACCTGCAGGCCTGGCGACGGCATGTCTCCTACATGGTCTTTCTCCAGTCTCAGCATCCTCCATGCGTTTAGAACCCTGCCTCCTCCGTGGTGTCGCTCTGCTAGCAAACATGCTCTGTAGGAAGAGACTCGTGAGAATTCTTGCGGATATTTTAAATTTTCTTCTTTAGGAAATGGCACTAGAGTAACAGGTTATAGGAAAATGTGAGAATTATGAAATAGTAGCACTGCTGAAACTCACAGGCCCTTGGGAATTGTGATTGGAACTGCCTAGAGGTGCAGGCCAAGCCTGGCAGGTCAGCAGGGGTGCAAGAGCTGGAGGATGGAGGGGAGACACTGTGCTACCACGTGGGGAGGCCCATTAAACTGTGAGCTCCTCCTACCGAGGTAGAGCTTGGAATTAGCGTTTGTCCCCTTTAGGTGGCACAGCGCTTGGCACACAAGAGACGCTTAATAAATACTTGCTAAATGAATACACCGATAAATAACAATGTTGTGAGCTAAGGTAGAAGTAGACAACAAGGGTAGAACAAAGATGTTCTGAAGGAAGAAATGACCAGAGTTAATAATGCATATGTGAGATAGAGAAGAAAGATCCCAAATGAAATGGATTTTTATTTATTTCCAATGAATTGATACAGGGAAGCACTGACTGTTTCCATTTGGACATAATGAGTTTAAACTGCAGTCCAGTCTCCAAAGTTGAAGACGTGGGACTACAGACTAGAGGTCTGGACTTAGCAATGGAGATGACAAAGTTCTTGGAACTGGGGGAGGGGGCCAGAGGAATGAGATTGGTAGTAAACAGAAACCATCAAATAGATGTTGATTGTTGGTGATGATGATGTTATTATTATTACTTTTGGAGTCAGGGTCTCCTCACTCTGTGGCCCAGGCTGGAGTGCAGTGACACAATCTCAGCTCACTGTAGCCTCCACCTCCTGGGCTCAGGTGATCCTCCCACCTTAGCCTCCCCAGTAGCTGGGACCACAAGCATGCGCCACCATGCCCTGCTAATATTTTTTTGTATTTTTAATACAGATGGGGTTTCACTATGTTGGCCAGGCTGGTCTCAAACTCCTGATCTCAAACGATCCACCCGCTTCGGACTCCCAAAGTGCTGGATTAATGGAGTGAGGCAACCTCGCCCGGCCAGCCTCATCCTTTTTAACAGCCATCATAGGATTTATGATATGAACAAACCATAATTTATTTAAATGTTCCCCTAATATACATTTAGGCTGTTTCCAGACTTGAGTTTTGTTCTGTTCTGCTTCATTTTGTAACAATGCTGGAAGGAACACCTCTGCCTGTAGATCCCTGTGCTTTGTGTGGCCACACCCATTTTGGGAGGCCCTGTCCCTGAGGGAGAGGCCAGCATCATCAGGCAATCTCAGTCATGGTATGTTCGGGCCTGAGTTCTATCCTGATTCTACTCAAGCTTTAGGAGCTAAGGCATTTGCAAATCTGCTGTGAAAATTCCTGAGGAACCAAGTTTTTATAAACACTAGGGATTACTAACCTCTTCGACTTTTGTTTAACGAATTTTCACCTCCAATATCTGTGCCATGAACTTTCTCTACCCTTAAAGAAAATGTTCTGACACGAAACAGGTTTATTTCTACCTATTCAAGGTCAGACTTTTACTTTGAAAAAATTATTTTATGCCGGTTGTAGTTCCTTATGCCTTTAATCCCAACACTTTGGGAGGCCGAGGCGGGTGGATCACTTGAAGTCAGGAGTTCGAGACCAGCCTGGGCAACATGGTGAAACACCACCCACCCCCACCCCCACCATCTCTACAAAAAATACAAAAATTAGCCAGACGTAGTGGTGCATGACTGTAGTCCCAGCTACTCCGGAGGCTGAAGCACGAGAATTGCCTGAACTTGGGAGATGGAGGTTGCAGTGAGCCGAGATTGTACCACTGCACTCCAGCCTGGGCAACACAGTGAGACCTTGTCTCAAAAAAAAAAATTATTTTTGTTTTCTATTTTTAGAGATGGGGGCCTTGCTATGTTGCTCAGGCTGGTCATGAACTTCCGGGCTCAAGCGATCCTCCCACCTCAGCCTCCCAAAGTGCTGGGACTACAGGTGTGAGCCAGCATGCCCAAACCAGATTTTTACTTTTTAAATAAGTTTTCTTCTCTCTCAGAGTTTAAATGTGCTCAAAGTCTCTCTGTTTCTTTTTTTTTTTTTTTTTTGAGACGGAGTCTCGCTCTGTCTCCCAGGCTGGAGTGCAGTGGCACGATCTCAGCTCACTGCAAGCTCCGTCTCCCGGGTTCACACCATTCCCCTGCCTCAGCCTCCCAAGTAGCTGGGACTACAGGCGCCTGCCATCACGCCCGGCTAATTTTTTGTACATTTAGTAGAGGCGGGGTTTCACCATGTTAGCCAGGATGGTCTTGATCTCCTGACCTTGTGATCTACCCGCCTCAGCCTCCCAAAATGCTGGGATTACAGGCGTGAGCCACCGCGCCTGGCCCTGTTTTTATATTTTTTTCTTAACAATTTTGCTCTAGAACCAACTCCTTCATGAAGGAATTAGCTGCTGCTTATTTATTTTTCTTTTCTTTTCTTTATTTTTTTTTTTTTTTTTTTGAGACAGGGTCTTGCTCTATCGCCCAGGTTGGAGTGCAGCGGCGTGATCATAGCTCACTGCAACTTCTACCTCCCCAAGCTCAAGTAATTCTCCCACCTCAGCCTCACATGTAGGTGGGACTACAGGTGCATGCCACCATGCCAAGCTAGTGTTTTTCTTTTGGTAGAGACAAGGTCTTTGTTTTTGTTTGTTTGTTTGTTTGTTGTTGTTTGAGATAGAGTCTTGCTCTGTTGCCCAGGCTGAAGTGCAGTTGCACGATCTCGGCTCACTGCAACCTCTGCCTCCCAAGTTCAAGCGATTCTCCTGCCTCAGCCTCCTGGGTAGCTGGAATTACAGGTGTGTACCACCATGCCCGGCTAATTTTTATATTTTTAGTAGAGACAGGGTTTTGCTATAGTGGCCAGGCTGGTCTTGAACTCCTGACCTCAAGTGATCTGCCTGCCTTGGCCTCCCAAAGTGCTGGGGTTACAAGTGTGAGCCACCATGCCCAGCCAAGTTCTTGATATGTTGCCCAGGTTGGCCTCGATCTCCTAAGCTCAAGTGATCCTCCCACCTTGGCCTCTCAAAAGTGCTGGGATTACAGGTGTTAGTCACCTGCCTGACTTTTCTTATTTTATAGCATCATGTTTGTTCTTCTTTTATAGATCCGCTGTTGTAGATTTCTCTAGAATGCTAATTAGCGGTCTTGTACTCTTCTGTACTCTGCATTATTTCTGTTTTCTGTTTGTTCATCTTGGTCTTTTTCGTGCTGAAGGCTCTGTTGGCGATTCTTGCCTATTTGTTCACATTTTTTTAATGAGGAAATGAAATGTTTGATTAGGAGTTCTCTGTGTGGGCAGGATCTGTCACCAACAGACTTTGCTTTGGGTGAGCAGGTGGGAACCCAGCCATGGTTCTGGGAATCCTGAAATGCCAGCATGTGGAGGACCTAAATTTGGGACACCACACATTCTCACTTCCCTGATTTTCCCCAGAAAGCTTATTCAGTTTTCTAAAGAGAAAAATACTATGGAATGTCATGTTATGTTTTACATGATCTCACCTAGAGAGAAACAGCTGACTATAGACCCTCTCTGCACATCACTGTGGTGCCATATTCCATCCCCTCCCCCTTCCAAAACAGCCTCCAAATGTTGACCACCTAGGAGGCCCAGGAACTATAATAGGTACTTTACACAGATCACCTCACAACTACCCAGGAAGGTAAATACTAGTATCCCTATATTCCACAAGGGTAAATTGAGCCTTAGAGAGGTTAAATAAAACATCCAGGGTCACACAGCCAATGAGAAGTGAAGGGAGAATTTAAACTCGTTCTCTCTCTAACTCCAAAAGCCATATGAATCCCAGCTACTTGGGAGGCCGAGGCAGGAGGATGCCTGGGCGCTGCCTCTGCTGTTGACAGAAATGGAGGGAGGCTGACCTATCGTCTGGGAAGAAGTGAGGAGCGTCTCTGCCTGGCCACCCCGTCTGGGAAGTGAGGAGCGCCTCTGCCCGGCCGCTCCGTCTCGGAGGTCTACCACGGAGGCCAGAAGCAATGTGGGGGCTGGACGTGGTGGCTCACGCCTGTGGTCCTGGCACTCTGGGGGGCGAGGCGGGTTGATCACTTTGGGCTAGGAGTTGGAGACCAGTCTGGCCAACATGGCGAAACATGAAAAATACAACAGACAAACTAACCAACCAACTCAGTGACAACAAAACAGGTCTACCCTGGAGTCATACTCTAATTTTTTCTATTTTCCTCCCTTTCTGATCCTTTATCCCACTTTCTCTTTCTTCCTCTTCCTTCTCCCTCTTCTTTGTCAAATAGAGGATTGAGTTATTATCACTGATCCATATAAAGTCCCTCTCTCATTTATTTTAACTCCCACCCCCCATTTCTATTCCCCGACTTCCCATGTGCAACCTTCCTAATATGTTTGATACGCATCTTTTTGTTTGTATGTATTATTAGAAAATGTTTATTGTTTTTGTGTGCAAAAAAATTAATAAAAAAATAATAATAATAATAATTTAAAAAATTAAAAAAAAAAAAAAAAAGAAATGGAGGGAGGCTGCTGAGTGAGTGTCAGAACCCTTCTCTTAAGTTTCTGATGTCATCCAAGGTCACTCAGCAGGTTAGAACTTTGAGTTTGCAGCCGTTTTTCAATTCTGAGGTTGCTTCAAACCTTTCTGCCTTGGAGCTCTTATTTTTTTTTTTTTTATTTTTTTTTGAGACGGAGTCTCACTCTGTCGCCCAGGCTGGAGTGCAGGGGCACAATCTTGGCTCACTGCAAGCTCCACCTCCCCGGTTCACGCCATTCTGCTGCCTCAGCCTCCCGAGTAGCTGGGGCTGGGACTACAGCTGCCCACCACCACGCCCGGCTAATTTTTTGTATTTTTAGTAGAGACGGGGTTTCACCGTGTTAGCCAGGGGTGGGGAGCTCTTATTTTTGAAAAAATAATGAATAAAAGAATCATCACAGTTCCCTTTTAGGGTCGGCTAGTGTCAGGTCATACAAGAAAAGGGCTTGGGATTGTTAATTTTAAAACAAAGTGATCCAGTAACTCCCTGATGACTTTTATTGATTCTTACTGTTTGATATAACTTCCCATTTGCTAGCAAGTCTGCTTGCAGAAAGAAATGAGGAAAACATTCCCAACCAGAAGGTGGAAAGCTTCTCCTTAACACATCAATTTTACAGTTGTGAGAGACCAATATGTTTAATAACACATATATATTATTAAAGATAGGACATTCTCCCCACCCCCAACACACACCTCTTCAGAAATTATTTTCCCATCTACAGAAGAGGGAGCAATTTGTACTCAGAGGAAAATAAACTTCTGGTATGCACTTAAAAAGTGGTTCATGTATTGTTTCTCGGCCTTTTGGTTAAGATCAAGTGTAAAAAGTGGTTCATGTATGCATTCTTAAAACAGGAATGATTCCATTAAATAAGGTAAATTGGGCCGGGTGCGGTGGCTCACGCCTGTAATCCCAGCACTTTGGGAGGCTGAGGTGGGCGGATCACTTAAGGTCAGGAGTTTGAGACCAGCCTGGCCAACATGGTGAAACATCATCTCTATTAAAAATATAAAAATTAGCTGGGCATGATGGCAGATGCCTGTAATACAAACTACTCAGGAGGCTGAGGCAGGAGAATCACTTGAACCTGGGAGGCAGAGTTTGCAGTGAGCCAAGATCGTGCCACTGCACTCCAGCCAGCTTCCAAGAGGGTCTCCTATGATCCCCAGCACCTGGTATTCATGCCCTTGGGTAGTCAGTCCCAGGGCTAACCATGTAACCATCAGAACATTGAGGAAATGATGTGCAGCTTCCAAAACTAGATCATAAACCATATTGTGGCTTCCACTGTATTTCCATTGGAGCTCTCACTCTGGAGGAAGCAGCTACCATATCGTGGGAGAGACTGAAACGGTCCATTGATGAGATCCAGGGGATGAGGAATTGAAGCCTCCTCCCAGCAGCCATGTGAGTGAACATCCTGGAAGTGGATACCCCAGCCCAGTCAGGTGTTCAAATGACTGCAGGCCCAGCCACCATTTCACAGCAGCCTCATCAAAGAGACCCCAGGCTCATACCATCTAGCCAAGAGGCTTTAAATTCTTTTTTTTTTTTTTTTTTTTTGAGACGGAGTCTCGCTGTCGCCCAGGCTGGAGTGCAGTGGCGCGATTTCGGCTCACTGCAAGCTCCGCCCCCCGGGGTTCACGCCATTCTCCTGCCTCAGCCTCCGGAGTAGCTGGGACTACAGGCGCCCGCCACCTCGCCCGGCTAATTTTTTTTTTTTTTTGGTATTTTTTTTTTAGTAGAGACGGGGTTTCACCGTGTTAGCCAGGATGGTCTCGATCTCCTGACCTTGTGATCCGCCCGCCTCGGCCTCCCAAAGCGCTGGGATTACAGGCGTGAGCCACCGCGCCCGGCCGAGGCTTTAAATTCTTGACCCACAGAAACTTTGAGATAATACGTATTTATTATTCTTAACTATATTGGGGGGTTATTTGTAACACAGCAGTAGATAATTGATTCAGTGACTCACAGTAAACAAGGTGAAAGAGATTCAGATGTGGATTTGAAATAAAAGGGAGTCCCCGTATTGAGAATTTTTAACCTTTAGAACGTATGACAAAGCTCTGTTGATTAGGTAGGGCTGATTTCACTCACTGTTCTCCTCTGTGGATGTGCACATCCCCTTCATCCATACCGCTCTATGAACTAGGCTGTAATTTTACTATTCCAGGGATTGTCATTGTGCACTATCATTATAAAAATGCTGAGGGTGGGAGACAAGCTGAGAGCTGGGAGACGGGCCTTCCTACAAAGCAGCCCCAAACACAACTGAAAACAAGGTCAAGACTTCGAATACAACAGTGAGCATTAGCCTAGCCATCTTCCAGTTCATACCAGTGGAACGGAAGTTATCAGTCCTGTGTTTCCAAAATGCTTTCCAGCAACAGGACCTCCAGGTGTTGAAACCATGCTGGGCTGAGTGCCAGCCTTTTGAACTGCAAATTACCCTGGGGTTCTGTGGGAAGCAAACTTGGGCGCCCTCTGGTGACCTTCTGATGAACTACACCACCCAAACATTACATTTATTTTATAAACAGGTCATCTATGAGTTAAATTACTGAAGTCCCTTTTCTGTACATACACGGTAGATGCAGCAGCTGGGAGTATGATTTCCGAAAAGAAAAACTGCACCTACATACTTTTTTTTAGCCAGTTGCAGATATTTTTCTTTTTTTCTTTTTTATTTATTGTATTAATTTTTTTATAGAGATGGGGTCTCACTTTGTTGCCCAGGCTGGTCTCGAACTTCTGGGCTCAAGCGATCCTCCCAGCTTGGCTTCCCAAAGTGCTGGGATTATAGGCGTGAGCCACTGCCCCTGGCCTGGATATTTTTCATTCTTTACCGCATTTATTTTATCTATACCTTAGCAGGGTGCAACTAATGGGTTACGGTTATTGATTGATTGTACAAATTGTAATAGAACCATTACAATTTCATCACGCAGTCTAATTCTGGGAAGCCTTAGAAAAGTGGCTGCAAAATTTGTTAAATTTCACTTGAGAGCTAGAATACCAATGCTTGACTCAACTCCTGTTTTCATGTTTGCTGGTTTCAGAAGCCCCTGGGGCAAGATTTCAGGTAGGAACTATCAGTTGTTTACCCTCCCCACCTGGCACCCACTATTTCATCATCTTCCCTGCCTTTGTCTGTGTTTTGGGTAGGAGAGGGCAGTCATAGGGCAAAGTATTCACAAGAAGATACAAAAGGGTGGCTGCAGATGCATACATGAAGAACTTTAAATGAAGACAATCTGTGATGATGCACATGTGTTTTGCACATTACGTACTTAACTGCTGAAAGAATACGTTCATAGTGAACACATGCTAGCCACTTTGGCCATGTCAGAATGCCTACACAATAATAACCGCATCAGACTTAATGTACCAACAGCCCCACTTCCATCCCCAACGGAATGTTTGGTATCTTTCTGCAAAGGCAAATTTGGAAGCAAGACTGCCTCTCTTTCCACTTAGCCAGCAGGCATTTCCATAATGAGATGTGGCAGCATCCATTGACTTTTATTGACTCTCCTGCCTGAGTCTCCTGAGCAGCTGGGATTACAGCTACCTGTCTTTTATTGTAAGTGTTCCACCCGTCTTTTATTGTAAGTGTTCACCCTAACGGTTTTTATTAACGCTTTGGCTTCCGTCGCTAAGCAACGTGCCACGTTGGGGCTCTTCGCCGGACTACACCTGTACAAATGTCTGCCTCGTTCTCCTGGCTCTGAAGGAAACGTGACCGTTCCCCAAACATGCTCTTTATGGTTGCTTCCTCCTGTCATTTTTCTCCTTCCCTGAACTGCTCCCAATAGAGACAAGCTGGCGCTTTAGTGCATCTCAGAGCCTCTGGCGCGCGGGCGCCCCCTCCCGGCGACACCTCCCGGCTGTGAGCGCGCGGGCAGAGGCCAGAGGCAGGGCCTCTCAGCTGTTCGGACTGCAAACCACAAAGCGTCTTTTTTGGGCGGAGGTGGTCATTTTTATGTTCCCTGGGCAAAGCGAGCAGCCGTTTGGCTTATAAAATAGCAACGACTGCAGTGGCTCACACTGTCATCACGAAATGCCGCCTCTTGTCATGGTCCCCGGAAAACAGGGTTGAGGAGGAGGAGGAAGAGGAGGAGGAAATGGATAATGCCGATGAGTTACTTTTTTTTTTTAATTTGGGTATGTTCGAGTACATTCTGGTCTGAATGGCGGTGGAGGAGAAGGTAGAAAGGAGGCCTCTGCCGAGCAGCATCCGCGCGGAGTGAGCTGCGTTCCCCGGGACCCCGCAGCAGGCGCCAAGAGCCGCGCCCCGGCGTCCGCGCCCTGCAGGCGAGGCCAGGCTGGGCGCGGAGGGACTTCAGCGTCCGAGGAGCGCTCGCTGTCTTCGAGTTCCTGCTGCCAGAGCCCGGCCTCCTCTGCTCTCCGCAGCATCACAGAGGGGGCGCAGGGGCGAGTCGTGGGCAGGCAGGGCAGCCGCGCCCGCCAGAGACAAAGGCCAGGGGGTCTCTGGCCGCAGCACTTTCCAGCGCCGCCCGGTCCTCACATAGAAAACTCTTCTAGCTCTGCGGGTGCGGCTTTAAACGGTAATGTTTGCATTTTCTCTAGGGTGATCCGCAGAGGGGGCCAAGCCATAAGTCCCCTCCAAAAGTCTGTATGTGTTCATCGCATATTTACCAGAAGATTTGACACTACACCAAAAAGCACACAGATAAACACCTTAGAAGTATCATCGTAAAAACGGTTATCTTTCCAGCCAAAAGTCTTGAAATGTGTGGCTCCTAGCGGCAAGCAGCAATGGGATAGTCCCCAGGGGCCTTTCACCCTGTTCAGAAGGTTGGGGGAGGCTGAAGAACATCGCCTGCAGGCCTGGTGGGGTGGCTCACGCCTGTAATCCCAGCACTTTGGGAGGCTGAGGCGGCAGATCACTTGAGGTCAGGAGTTCAAGACCAGCCTGGCCAACACGGTGAAACCCCCGTCTCTACTAAAAAAAAAAAAAATGAGGCCAGGTGCGGTGGCTCACGCCTGTAATCCCAGCACTTTGGGAGGCCGAGGCCGGCAGATCACGAGGTCAAGAGACCGAGACCATCCTGGCCAACATGGTGAAACCCTGTCTCTACTGAAGATACACGGCCTCCCAAAGTGCTGGGGTTACAGGCGTGAGCCATGGCGCCCGGCCTTCTTTTTCATTTTTGAGACAGAGTCTCATTCTTTCTCCCAGGCTGGAGTGCAGTGGCATGATCTTGGCTCACTGCAGCGGCATGATCTTGGCTCACCTCAGCCTCCGCCTTCCTGTTTCTAGCAATTCTCCTGCCTGAGTCTCCTGAGTAGCTGGGATTACAGGCGGGTGCCACCGTGCCCTGCTTCTCTTCTCTTCTCTTCTCTTCTTTCTTTTCTTTTTTCTCTTCTCTTCTTTTCTTTTCTTTTTTCTCTTCTCTTCTCTTTTCTTTTCTTTCTTTTCTTTTTTGAGACGGAGTTTCTCTCGGTCGCCCAGGCTGGAGTGCAGTGGCGCGATTCGGCTCACTGCAACTTCCGCCTCCTAGGCTCAAGCAATTCTCCTGCCTCAGCCTCCCGAGTAGCTGGGACTACCGCTACACCATGCCCGGCTAATTTTTGTATTTTAGTAGAGACGGGGTTTCACCATGTTGGCCAGGATGGTCTTGAACTCCTGACCTCAAGTGATCTGCCACCTCAGCCTCCCAAAGCGTTGGGATTACAGGCATGAACCACCCCACCCGGCCATACCCAGAATTTCTTATTTTCAGATGAAACATTTTGCTTGATGCCAACATTCTTGTTAGATGTTTTTGTTTGTTTTTTGTTTGTGAGACAGGGTCTTACTTTGTCACCCAGGCTGGGGTGCAGTGGCATGATCTCTCCTCACTACAACATCTGTCTCCCAGGTTCAAGCAATTCTCCCACCCCAGCCTCCCTAGTAGTTGGGACTACAGGTGATGACCTCCATGCCCGGCTTTTTTTTGTTTGTTTGTTTTGTATTTTTGGTAGAGATGGGGTTTCACCATGTTGCCTACCAAAGTTATGGGATTACAGGCGTGAGCCACCACGCCTGGTCTTGTTAGGTTTTAAAGCCCATATTGTTTTCTGATCTGATTTTTTGTTTTGTGCTTTATGAAGCAAATATTTATAAAGTATCCACAATGAAGTACCCACGAAGTGTGTTCTTAACGTGAAAGCTAAAATAGATCCCTTGTCCCTGCTTGCATGGTCCTTCTATTCTAATGGGTGTCATTCCGATGGGGGCTACGGTAATAGCAAGTCAGGGTCTCACCCATCAGAAGGTAATGGTATGTCAGTTGGGAGGCGGGATAGAGTGTTGGGCACTGCTATTTAGATGGTTGGTTAGGAAAGGCCTTCCTGATAAGAGAGCAGAGACCCTAAGAAATGAGAGTGTAGGCCAGGCGCAGTGGCTCACGCCTGTAATCCCAGCACTTTGGGAGGCCAAGGCAGGTGGATCATGAGGTCAGGAGTTCGAGACCAGCCTGGCCAGCA
This sequence comes from Hylobates moloch, assembly GCF_009828535.3. NCBI lineage: Eukaryota > Metazoa > Chordata > Mammalia > Primates > Hylobatidae > Hylobates > Hylobates moloch. The sequence goes on from NW_026652279.1 coordinate 107,029,340, forward strand.
TGGTGAAACCCCACCTCTACTAAAAATACAAAAAAAAAAAAAAATTAGCCAGGCTTGGTGGCACATGCCTGTAGTCCCAGCTACCTGGGAGTCTGAGGCAGGAGAATGGCTTGAACCCAGGAGGCAGAGGTTGCAGTGAGACGAGGTTGTGCCATTGCATTCCAGCGTGGTGGACGGAGCAAGACTCCATCTCAAAAAAAAAGAAAAAAGAAAAAGAAATGAGAGTGTAAGCCACATGGGGCTCCAAGGGCAGAGCAAGCATAAGGTCAGGAGTTGGGGTGGATGTCTGAGGGGCACTGGGGAGGCCTGAGCGATTGGAGCTGAGTGAGGGAGAGGGGACGTGCCAGATGTGTGCTACAGAAAAAATTACTCATGGCTGGGCGTGGTGGCTCACACCAGCACTTTGGGAGGCCAAGGTGGGCAGACGACTTGAGGTCAGGTGTTTGAGGCCAACACAAAAATTAGCTGGGTGTAGTGTCACACATCTGTAATCCCAGCTACTCAGGAGGCTGAGGCAGAAGAATCGCTTGAATCTGGGAGGCGGAGGTTGCAGTGAGCCGAGATCACGCCACTGCATTCCAGCCTGGGCGACAGAGGAAGACTCCATCTCAAAAAGAAGGAAAGGAAAGGGGGTGGGGGCGAGGGGAGGGTCACTACTGACACGTGTTAAAGTGGAATGGCAGACTTTAGTCAGGGGACCGTCACCATACATATAAGGACTGTTCCACAATGGGGGAGAGATTGGGCTCACCTCCAAATCAGCAAGAAAAGGTGCAACGCGCAGCCAGGGAGCAGGGCCCAGGTTTTCTTTTTTTTATTTTTTTTGAGATGGAGTCTTACTCTGTCGCCCAGGCTGGAGTGTAGTGGCACAATCTTGGTTCACTGCAACCTTGGCCTCCCAGGTTCAAGCAATTCTCATGCCTCAGCCTCCCGAGTAGCTACTCTATGGAGTAGCCATTCCTTGTTCCTTTCCTTTCCCAATAAACTTCCTTTCACTTTACTCTACAGACTTGCCCTGAATTCTTTCTTCCACAAGATCCACAAACCCTCTCTTCGAGTCTGGATTGGGACCCCTTTCCGGTAACACAAATAAGGTCTATACGTTATGATTGGTTGATCTTTTAAATCTCTTATTAATCTAGGATGTATCTCTTTCTTTTTTCTTTTGATTTATTTGTTAAAAACAAAAACAAACTCAAGTTGTTTGTCCTTTAGAATTCGCCAGTCAGGGCTTCAGCAATGGCATCACTGTAGTGTCATATAATATGCCCTGTGTTCCTATAGTTGCTATAATTTGGTACATGGATGCCAATCAGCTTTAGGTTTGATCTTTTGACAAGGCCATTTCGTAGTTGGTGGTGTGTTCTTCCATCAGGAAGTATGTAACGGATACCTGGTTGTCTCTCTTTTTGTGATATTAACAATCATTGATACTCAATACCCAGGTAGGAATGAATATGTAGGGCTGGGCCCCGGTGGCTCACGCCTGTAACCCTAACACTTTGGAAGGTCAGAGTGGGCAGATTGCATGAGCCCAGGAGTTCGAGACCAGCCTAGGCAACCTGGTGAAACTCCATCTCTACAAAAAATAAAAAAATTAGCTGGGCACGGTGAAGCATGCCTGTAGTCCCAGCTACTCAGGAGGCTGAAGTGAGAGGATTGCTTGAAGGTCAAGGGAAGGTCAAGGCTGCAGTGAGCCATGATTGCACCACTGCACTACAGCCTGGGCAACAAAGCAAGACCCTGTGTCTAAAAAGAAGAAAAAAAAATGTATAGTTAATAATGGAATTTCAGGTGTGCAAGCAGGTCAATGGGGGAAGGGCTATTTTGGGGTACAGAGAATCAGGTGATCTTGGCACCTTTAAAATAACACTTCACATCATATAAGGTAGACAAGTTCTTAGTCTTTTTTCATATACAGTTGGCCCAAGTGAGCTACTGTACCCATCTTTAGCTTTCTTCTCTGCAGTTCATTAACCCATTTCCTTTTCTCAAAAACCGTATACGCTGACCCTTTCCAAACTTTATAAATTATGTTCCTTTATTCAACAAACATTTATTGGCCGGGCGCAGTGGCTGTAATCCCAGCACTTTGGGAGGCCGAGGCGGGCAGATCACTTGAGGTCAGGAGTTCGAGATCAGCCTGGCCAACATGGTGAAACCCTGTCTCTACTAAAAATACAAAAATTAGCCAGGCATGGTGGCACATGCCTGTAATCCCAGCTACTCGGGAGGCTGAGGCAGGAAAATCGCTTGAACCCGGGAGGCGGAGGTTGCAGTGAGCCGAGATTGCACCACTGCACTCCAGCCTGGGCGACAGGGTGAGACTCCATCTTTAAAAAAAAAAAAAAGAAAAGAAAAGAAAAGAAAAGAAAAAGAAAACTGGAGGCTGGGTGCAGTGGCTCATGCCTGTAATCCTAGCACTTTGGGAGGCTGAGGTGACTGGATCGCCTAAGGTCAGGAGTTTGAGACCAGCCTGACCAACATGGTGAAATCCTGTCTCTACTAAAAATACAAAAACTAGCAGGGCGTGGTGGCAGGTGGCAGTAATCCTAGCTACTCAGGAGGCTGAGGCAGGAGAATCACTTGAACCCGGGAGGCAGAGGTTGCAGTGAGCTGAGATCGAGTCATTGCATTCCAACCTGGGCAATGAGAGTGAAACTCCATCTCAAAAACAAAAAAAAAAAAAAAAAAAAAAAAGAAAGAAAGAAAAGAAAAAGAAAACTGGGCCTTCTGGTGATTTTTAAAAAGTAGGTTTGGGGCACATTGTGAAGGTTTTGCAAGTCAGGTCAGGCCAGGTACGGTGGCTCATGCCTGTAATCCCAGCACTTTGGGAGGCCTAACGGGCGGATCACTTGAGGTCAGGAGTTTGAGACCAGCCTGTCCAACATAGTGAAACCCTGTCTCTACTAAAGAAAAATACAGGCCAGGTACGGTGGCTCACGCCTGTAATCCCAGCACTTTGGGAGGCGGAGGTGGGTGGATCACCTGAGGTCAGGGGTTCAAGACCAGCCTGGCCAACATGGAGAAACCCTGTCTCTACTAAGAATACAAAAATTAGCCCAGTGTGGTGGCAGGTGCCTGTAATCCCAGCTACTCAGGAGGCTGAGGCAGAAGAATTGCATGAACCCGGGAGGCAGAGGTTGCAGCGAGCTGAGATCGCACCACTGCACTCCAGCCTGGGCAACAAAGTAAGACTCCATCTCAAAAAAAAAAAAAAATTAGCTGGGTGTGGTGGTGCACACCTGTAATTCCAACCACTGATGAGGCTGAGGCATGCTTGAACCTCGGAGGCAGAAGTTGCAGTGAGCTGAGATCGCACCACTGCACTCCAGCCTGGGTGACAGAGCGAGACTGTCGAAAGAAAGAGAGACAGAGAGGAGGGGAGGGGAGGGGAGGGGAGGAGAGGAAGGAAGGAAGGAGAAAGAAAGGCCAAAAGTTTGCAAGGTTTTGAAAAGGGAAGTGTGAAAGTATTTGACTCCAAGTTCAGAACTCAAAACTATGTAATGTTCAGGCCAGTATCAACTAAAGCATAGTGACTCAACATGTGGTCCACAGTGTGGGACAGAGATTGAGAGCACACATTTAGAAACTGGATGAGGTGGCTCACATCTGTAATCCCAGCACCCAGGAGGCAGCAGTCAGCTGAGATCATGCCACTGCACTCCAGCCTGGGCAACAGAGCGAGACTCCATCTCAAAAAAAAAAAAAGAAAGAAGGAAAGAGGGAAGGAAGGAAGGAAGGGAGGGAGCTTTTCAGGCAATATGATAGAATAATTTTGTTTATTGAACCTAAAAATACAATGTAATAACAAAAAAAGTTATTTGGAATTGTATTTTGCATGTTTTTCTTTCCAAGTTACATTTATAGTAATTCATATTTATTATATTTTACAAAAGTTACCCGTCCAAACAGATTGAAAATTTAAAGAAAACCAGTCCTGAGACTGGGTGCGGTGGCTCACGCCTGTAATCCCAGCACTTTGGCAGGACGAATCGGGTGGATCACTGAGGACAAGAGTTTGAGACCAGCCTGGACAACATGGAGAAACGCCGACTCTACTAAAAACATAAAAACACAAAAATTAGCCAGACGTTGTGGTGCATGCCTGTAATCCCAGCTACTCGGGAGGCTGAGGCAGGAGAATCGCTTGAACCTAGGTGGCAGTGGTTGTAGTGAGCCGAGATCGCGCCACTGCACTCCAGCCTGGATGACAGAACAAAACTCTGTCTCGAAAGAAATAAAGAAAGAAAAGAAAACCAGTCCTTTACCACAGATACTTTGGAAAGCACTGGACTAGAGTCAGAATAATGCAAGACAAGAGTTTTCTCTTATAGTTTAGGTTAGTTTACAGAGAGAGAAAGCGAGCACGCTAAGTGTTGGCTGTTAAAAAGCTTGTAGTTTGCCCAGGGAGTGGAAGGGGTGTCAGCAGCCAGGATAAGCGGATTTAAAGTGGCAATTTAATGACATCACTATTGATTTCAGACTCCTGCAGTGTTCCCCAAACCTTGTACTATATTCAGATTAAAGTCTAGGTTGCTATTAAATGAAGAACAAAATAATGGGGGGGAAATTGAAGCTTTCTTCTTATGCTAACCTCCTGCTATAACCTGGCAGGATAGCTACTTTCCAATATTTTAAGAAGTTATTTATATACAAGGGAAGTGTGTTTTAAAGAATTCTGGGAAAGAAAAGGGAAGTCTAATGTTACAAGACACTGCAGGGAAATGTCACTGTATAATAACTCCCATCTGGGTTGGGTGGCAGGGTTTGGGCCTACATGATGTTATGTAATAACACACACCCTCCTTCTGTGCCTTGCTGCCTCGCTATTACAATACACATGGTGCATGTGCAGGGCAGAATGCACCGGGGCCTATGGTGTCAGTGCAGGATGCACCAAGAAATAGGAATGCAGACATATTCTCAAGACAAAAAGACAGGCTGGGTGCAGTGGCTCACGCCTGTAATCCCAGCACTTTGGGAGGCTGAGGCAGGCCTCAGAGTAGCTGAGACTACAGGTGTGCACCACCACACTTGGCTAAGTTTTGTATTTTTAGTAGAGATGGCGTTTCACCATATTGGACAGGCTGGTCTTGAACTCTTGGCCTCAAGTGATCCGCTCACCTCGGCCTCCCAAAGTGCTGGGATTACAGGCCTGAGCCACCATGCCCAGCCAGTATTCTGATTTTCTTTAACCCCCGGAAGCTTCCATGTATTTGTTTCTCACAAAGCTTCTCAACATAACCTGCAGACTTTCAACACATACGCACATGCTAACAAGGTGGGTGTGATGGTTAATATTAGATGGCAGCTTGATTGTATTGAGGGATGCCTAGATAGCTGGTAAAGTATTGTTCTGGGTGTGTCTGTGAGGGTGTTGCCAGAAAAGATTGACATTTGAGTCAGTGGAAAGGGAGAGGAAGATCCACCCTCAATGTAGGTGGGCACCATCCAGTTGGCTGCCAGTGGGGCTAGAGCAAAGCAGGTGGAAGAAGGTGGGCTAAGCTGGCTTTCAGAGTCCTCTGGCTTTCATCTTTCTTCTGTGCTGGATGCTTCTATCCATTTCTCCTGCCCTTGGACATCAGACTCCAGATTCTTTGGCCTTTGCACTCTTGGACTTAGACCAGTGGTTTGCCAGGGCTCTTGGGCCTTTGGCTACAGACTGAAGGCTGCACTATTGGCTTTCCTGCTTTTGAGGCTTTTGGACTTGGACTGAGCTGCCAGTGGCTTCTTTCTTCCCCAGCTTGCAGATGGCTTATCATGGGACATCGCTTTGTGATTGTGTAAGCCAATTCTCCCTAATAAATTCCCTTTCATATATACGTATATCCTATTAGTTCTGTCCCTCTGGAGAACCCTGACTAATACAGTGGGTTAACAAGGTGGTTGTTTCTCTTTTTTTTTTTTTTTTTTTTTTTGAGATGGAGCCTCGCTCTGTCGCCCAGGCTGGAGTGCAGTGGCGCGATCTCAGCTCACTGCAAGCTCCGCCTCCCGGGTTCACGCCATTCTCCTGCCTCAGCCTCCAGAGTAGCTGGGACTACAGGCGCCCGCCACCACGCCTGGCTAATTTTGTTTTTGCATTTTTAGTAGAGACGGGGTTTCACTATGTTAGCCAGGATGGTCCCGATCTCCTGACCTCATGATCCACCTGCCTTGGCCTCCCAAAGTGCTGGGATTACAGGCATGAGCCACCGCGCCCGGCCTACTGGTCACTTCTCATTTAATTCATGAAACAGAGGCAGAGAGGTATTGGCACAGGTGGCAGTCAAGCATTAGCCTCCTGATGCCCTGGACATAAACTGGCTTCCTTGGTGAGCCTGATGTCTGTGTGATGCCCAGATTATGCTGAATTTCACCCTCAAGGAGTAGGTCTAGAAGACCCAACATCTGGCTAACAGTAAATCCAGAAAGTAAGAGCTGAGAAAATGAAAATACCAGAAACAAATTTTTTTTCAAGAAAGTTTCCAAGAAATGAAAAATGTGTTTTCAAGTTGAAATGCCTGACCAAGTATCCATCACTAAAAATTTAAAAAGACACCTACTAAGGCATAACGTGATGAAATTTCAGGACCAGAAACAGAGATCTTAAAAGCTTCTAGAGACGAGAGAAAAAAAAAAGCAAGTCACAAGCAAAGAACTGACGATTACAATAGCATCAGACTTCTCAACAGCAACACTGGAAGCTGGAAGACAATGAAGCAAGGCCCTCAAAACTCTGTCTGATAAGTTTTCCTAATCTTGAATTCCATATTTAGTCAAATAATCAAGTGTAAGGAGAAAATAAGGATATTTTATACAAGCAATGTCTCAAAAAACAAAAAGTACCTTCTCAATAAACTGTTAGAGAGCTGTTTCACCAAGATGGAAAAAGGGGATATGGCATTCAGGTGAGTGAGAAATTGGCTTATATAACTATGGGTGCTAGGAAGTCTCATGATCTGGCATCTACAAGCTAGAGACCCAGAAAAGCTAGTGGTGTAATTCAGTCCAAGCTCAACGGCCTGGGAACCAGGGTAGCTGGTGGTATAAATCCCATTCCAAGGGCAGGAAAAGATGAATGTCCCAGCTCAAGCAGGTGGGCAGGCAGCAATAGGAGTGAACTCCTCCTTCCTCTGTTTTTTTGTTCTATTCAGGCCCTCAATGGATTAGATGATGCCCACTCACATCTACTCCACCGTGTATCTACTCCACTGAGTATCTACTCCACTGAGTCCACCACCAGAAATGCTCATCTCATCTGGAAACACCCTCACAGACACAACCAGAAACAATAGTTAATCTGGGCACCCTCTGGTGCCCAGATTTTCTGATGACACAGAAAATCAACCACCACAAGCACCTACCAAGTGTCAGGAGCTGTTTTAAACACTGAGGATACAGCAGCGAGCAAACCAAAATAGAGCAAAACCAAACCCTCTTGAAGCTTGCATGGGATTGGGCTTGAGATTGATGACAAATAAGTAAGTAAAATACATAGTATGTTACATGGTAATAAGTGCCATGGAGAAAAAATAAATAAGAGGGTTGGGCGTACCATGATGGGAAGGTAGGTTTAAATGTGGTGGTCGGCTGTGCGTGGTGGCTCACGCTTGTAATCCCACCACTTTGGGAGGCCAAGGCTGGCAGATCACCTGAGGTCAGGAGTTCAAGACCAGCCTGGCCAGCATGGTGAAACCCCGTCTCTACTAGAAATACAAAAATTAGCTGAGTGGGCCGGGTGCACTTTGGGAGGCCAAGGAGGGCGGATCACAAGGTCAGGAGTTCAAGCCCAGCTTGGCCAACATGGTGAAACCCTGTCTCTACTAAAAATACAAAAATTAGCCAGGCATGATGGCAGGCACCTGTAATCCCAGCTACTCAGAAAGCTGAGGCAGGAGAATCGCTTGAACCCAGGAGGCAGAGGTTGCAGTGAGCCGAGATCGCACCACTGCACTCCAGCCTGGGTGACAGAGCGAGACTCTGTCTCACAAAAAAAAAAATTAGCTGAGGGTGGTGGTGCGCACCTATAGTCTCAGCTACTCTGGAGGCTGAGGCACAAGAATCGCTTGAACCCAGAAGGCAGAGGTTGCAGTGAGCTGAGATCACGCCACTGCATTCCAGCCTGGGTAACAGAGCGAGACTCTGTCTAAAAAATTAAATAAATAAATAAATACATGCGGTGGTCCAGGAGGCCTTTTTTGTTGTTGTTGTTGTTGTTGTTGAGACGGAGTCACTCTCTCTCCCAGGGTGGAGTACAGTTGTACGATCTTGGTTCACTGCAGCCTCTGCCTCCCAGCGATTCTCTGTGCCTCAGCCTCCCGAGTAGCTGGAACTACAGACACATGCCACCATGCCCAGCAAATTTTTGTATTTTAGTAGAGAGCTGGTTTCACCATGTTTGCCAGGCTGGTCTCAAACTCCTGACCTCAAGTGATCCACCCACTTTGGGCCTCCCAAAGTGCTAGGATTACAGGCATGAGCCACCGTGCCTGGCCAGGAAGGCCTCTTGATATTGACAACATCTGAACAGAAACTTAAAGGTGGTCAGAGAGTGAGCTATGCAGCTATCTGGGAAGAGCATTTGGGCAGATAGATGCAAAAGCTGTGAAGTGGAAGCATGCCTGGTTAGGGTTGCCAGGTAACATAAAAGGTGCCCAATTAACTTGGAAACAGAAATAAGTTAAGAGGCTGCTGGAACAATCCAGTCAAGAGATGGTGGGGGCTTGGCTCAGAGTAGTAGCCATAGAGTTGGTGAAAAGTGAGCAGATTCTGAATATATTTTGAAGGCAGAGCCCACGGGATTTGCTAAGAAATTGGACATGGAATGTAAAAGAAAGAAATCTTAAAAATGAGCGCAAGGATTAGGACTAAGCAACTGGAAATAGAAAGTTATTCATTTTATCAAGACAGTAAAGACCGTGGCTATAGGAGGAGTAAATTTTAGGGTGTTATCAAGAGCTTGGTTCTGATCATAGAAATCTTGGGTTGGTGGCTGGATACTTGGGTCTGGAACTCAAGGGAGAGAAGTGTTGGCTGGTGACATAAATATGGGAGTCATTGTGGTTCTAATTATCAGACCCATTCCTGTCTTATCCTGAAACAGTTACCTACTACCAGAATTATGCTACATAAAGCCACCCCAAAACTTACTGGCTTAAAACAACCACCATTTGTTTAGCTTACGATTTTGGGGATCAGCAATTTAGGCTGAGTTTAATTAGCTTGGGGAGTTCTGGTCTGGTAGGTTTTCTCATGCCTCTGCTGTCAGCTGTCAGCGCAGCTGGCTGTTCTAGGATGGCCTTAGCTGGAAGGATTCATCCCTGCTTCACGCAGTCTCTCATTTCCAGCAGCTAGTCCAGGATTGTGTTCCCAGTGGAGGCAGTGTTTGGAGAGAGAGGACTGCTCAAGGCCCCTTGAAGCCTAGGCCTGGAACTGTCACATCAACACTTCTGTCACATTCTCACGATCAAAGCAAGTCACAGGGCTGGTGGTGAAGGACGGGGAAGTAGATTTCCCCCTTGGTGGGAGCAGCTGCAAAGCCACATTGCAAAAGGCAGAAATACAAGGAGATTGTTTGGCCATCAGTGCAACCGTGCAACCAGTTTATCACATGTCCCAAATCTGAAACATTTTCTTTTTTTTAATTATTATTATTATTATACTTTAAGTTTTAGGGTACATGTGCACAAAGTGCAGGTTTGTTACATATGTATCCATGTGCCATATTGGGAAACATTTTCTTTTCTTTTTTTTTTTTTTTTTGAGACAGAGTCTCGCTCTGTCGCCCAGGCTGGAGTGCAGTGGTGCAATCTCAGCTCACTGCAAGCTCCCCCTCCCAGGTTCACGCCATTCTCCTGCCTCAGCCTCCCAAGTAGCTGGGACTACAGGCGCCCGCCACCACACCCGGCTAATTTTTTGTATTTTTAGTAGAGACGGGGTTTCACCTTTTTGGCCAGGAAGGTCTTAATCTCCTGATCTTGTGATCCGCCCACCTCGGCCTCCCAAAGTGCTGGGATTACAGGTGTGAGCCACCCCGCCCGGCCAGTCTGAAACATTTTCAACCTGGCTGTATTGAAGTTTGATGAACCATCTTTTCTTTCTAAAAAAGAAATGTAGCTAGCCAGGTGGGGTGGCTCACACCTGTCATCCTGGCACCTTGGGAGGCCGAAGTGAGTGAATCAAGACCAGCCTGGGCAACGTGGCAAAACCCCGTCTCTACAAAAAAATACAAAAAAAAAATTAGCTGGGCCTGGTGGTGCACACCTGTAGTCCCAGTTACTTAGGGGGCTGAGGTGGGAGGATCACTTGAGCTCAGGAGGTCGAGGCTGCAGTGTGCCAAGATCGCACCACTGCACACCAGCCTGGGTAACAAAGTGAGACTCTGTCTAAAAAAAAAAAAAAAAAAGTAAAAATAAATGTAGGCTGGGCACAGTGGCTCATGCCTATATTTCCAGCACTTTGGGAGACCAAGACAAGAGGATCACTTGAGCCCTCAAGTTCAAGACTGGCCTGGGCAACATAGCAGACCTCGTCTCTACTAAAAATAAAAAAACTAAGCAAGGCGTGGTGCAGCGCACCTATAATACCAGCTGCTTGGGAGGCCGAGTGGGGAAGATCACTGGAGCCCAGGAGTTTCAGGCTGCAGTGAGCTGTAATTGTGCTACTGCACTCCATCCTGGGCAACAGAGCAAGGCTCTGTCTCAAAAAGAAGAAGAAAAATAAAGAATCTGCCTGTGATTGGTCTAATGAGACAGGTAAAGTTGGTCTGATATTTGGCTTTAGTTAGAGCCAGAATCTCAAGGGGAGGGAGACAGGATCCAAGAATACACTAGGATGGAGTGAGTGTGAGAAAACAGAATGAGGGCCCAAGCATGTAGAGAAGGAAAATACACTGCAACCCTATCATGCGGTCTCCAGACCACAAGGTTAAAGATTCCACCTGCCATCTTGTAGTTTTATGCTGCCCACTGCCTCCACCAAGGGATACATGGAAGACATTCCAGCATGATCTTCGTCTTTGCCACATAACAATTCTATACAACTGTGTTCACAAATAAGTCATATCAGTGCCTGATAGCCCTGGTGGTGCTTAGGAAATCCTTCCTTTTTTTCTATCCTAAATCTCTATTTCTGTAGCACTCTGACTGGATCTTTTTAGCTTCTCTCAGGAGGGAGGGGACAACACCCTTGGGTGTCTTTAGCATTCTCCAACTGCATAGGTGTTCTCCATAATGGCCTGGGGCACATTTTTCCTTCCTCCTCCCAGGCGGGTCACCTATTGAAAATGCTGCGGTGCTGTCATCTGGCATCCCCAGGGTGGGGCCAGAGCAACAGGATATCATCTGCCTCTCACCCACCTCATGAGCATTTCTTCCAGAAACAGGCCAAGAGGAAAGGCCCAAACTTTCAAGACTAGGATCAACCCTGCAATGTTTGGGGGAAAAAAAAAAAAGAATATAGGCACACAAGGTTTCACGTGGTACAGGGAAGGTATGAGTTGCCCATTTTAAAGTGACATCAAACTGCTTATCAACCTTGAAGAAGAATCTAGGGATAGATAAAAAGATTTTTTTTTGAGACCTCGTCTCACTCTGTTGCCCAGGCTGGAGTACAGTGGTGCAATCTGGGCTCACTGCAACCTCTGCCTCCTGGATTCAAGCAATTCTCTCACCGCAGTCCCCCAAGTAGCTGGGATTACAGGCACCTTCCAC
>NW_026652279.1:107046032-107127785 GCF_009828535.3 Hylobates moloch
CTGGAGTGCAGTGGTGCAATCTCAGCTCACTGCAAGCTCCCCCTCCCAGGTTCACGCCATTCTCCTGCCTCAGCCTCCCAAGTAGCTGGGACTACAGGCGCCCGCCACCACACCCGGCTAATTTTTTGTATTTTTAGTAGAGACGGGGTTTCACCTTTTTGGCCAGGAAGGTCTTAATCTCCTGATCTTGTGATCCGCCCACCTCGGCCTCCCAAAGTGCTGGGATTACAGGTGTGAGCCACCCCGCCCGGCCAGTCTGAAACATTTTCAACCTGGCTGTATTGAAGTTTGATGAACCATCTTTTCTTTCTAAAAAAGAAATGTAGCTAGCCAGGTGGGGTGGCTCACACCTGTCATCCTGGCACCTTGGGAGGCCGAAGTGAGTGAATCAAGACCAGCCTGGGCAACGTGGCAAAACCCCGTCTCTACAAAAAAATACAAAAAAAAAATTAGCTGGGCCTGGTGGTGCACACCTGTAGTCCCAGTTACTTAGGGGGCTGAGGTGGGAGGATCACTTGAGCTCAGGAGGTCGAGGCTGCAGTGTGCCAAGATCGCACCACTGCACACCAGCCTGGGTAACAAAGTGAGACTCTGTCTAAAAAAAAAAAAAAAAAGTAAAAATAAATGTAGGCTGGGCACAGTGGCTCATGCCTATATTCCCAGCACTTTGGGAGACCAAGACAAGAGGATCACTTGAGCCCTCAAGTTCAAGACTGGCCTGGGCAACATAGCAGACCTCGTCTCTACTAAAAATAAAAAAACTAAGCAAGGCGTGGTGCAGCGCACCTATAATACCAGCTGCTTGGGAGGCCGAGTGGGGAAGATCACTGGAGCCCAGGAGTTTCAGGCTGCAGTGAGCTGTAATTGTGCTACTGCACTCCATCCTGGGCAACAGAGCAAGGCTCTGTCTCAAAAAGAAGAAGAAAAATAAAGAATCTGCCTGTGATTGGTCTAATGAGACAGGTAAAGTTGGTCTGATATTTGGCTTTAGTTAGAGCCAGAATCTCAAGGGGAGGGAGACAGGATCCAAGAATACACTAGGATGGAGTGAATGTGAGAAAACAGAATGAGGGCCCAAGCATGTAGAGAAGGAAAATACACTGCAACCCTATCATGCGGTCTCCAGACCACAAGGTTAAAGATTCCACCTGCCATCTTGTAGTTTTATGCTGCCCACTGCCTCCACCAAGGGATACATGGAAGACATTCCAGCATGATCTTCGTCTTTGCCACATAACAATTCTATACAACTGTGTTCACAAATAAGTCATATCAGTGCCTGATAGCCCTGGTGGTGCTTAGGAAATCCTTCCTTTTTTTCTATCCTAAATCTCTATTTCTGTAGCACTCTGACTGGATCTTTTTAGCTTCTCTCAGGAGGGAGAGGACAACACCCTTGGGTGTCTTTAGCATTCTCCAACTGCATAGGTGTTCTCCATAATGGCCTGGGGCACATTTTTCCTTCCTCCTCCCAGGCGGGTCACCTATTGAAAATGCTGCGGTGCTGTCATCTGGCATCCCCAGGGTGGGGCCAGAGCAACAGGATATCATCTGCCTCTCACCCACCTCATGAGCATTTCTTCCAGAAACAGGCCAAGAGGAAAGGCCCAAACTTTCAAGACTAGGATCAACCCTGCAATGTTTGGGGGAAAAAAAAAAAAGAATATAGGCACACAAGGTTTCACGTGGTACAGGGAAGGTATGAGTTGCCCATTTTAAAGTGACATCAAACTGCTTATCAACCTTGAAGAAGAATCTAGGGATAGATAAAAAGATTTTTTTTTGAGACCTCGTCTCACTCTGTTGCCCAGGCTGGAGTACAGTGGTGCAATCTGGGCTCACTGCAACCTCTGCCTCCTGGATTCAAGCAATTCTCTCACCGCAGTCCCCCAAGTAGCTGGGATTACAGGCACCTTCCACCACACCTGGCTAATTTTTGTATTTTTAGTAGAGACGGAGTTTTACTATGTTGGTCAGGCTGGTCTCAAACTCCTGACCTTGTGATCCGCCCACCTTGGCCTCCTAAAGTGTTGGGATTACAGGCGTGAGCCATTGCACCCGGCCTAAAACATATTTTTTTTTTTTTCTGAGACGGAGTTTCGCTGTGTCGCCCAGGCTGGAGTGCAGTGGCACGATCTCGGCTCACTGTAAGCTCCACCTCCTGGGTTCACACCATTCTCCTGCCTCAGCCTCCCGAGTAGCTGGGACTACAGGCGCCCGCCACCACGCCCGGCTAATTTTTTGTATTTTTAGTAGAGACAGGGTTTCACCATGTTAGCCAGGACGGTCTCGATCTCCTGATCTTGTGGTCCGCCCGCCTCGGCCTCCCAAAGTGCTGGGATTACAGGCGTGAGCCACCGTGCCCGGCCCCTAAAACATATTCGTGATGCAGTTTCCCAAGGCTACACAAAAGTCAGAGAATGTGAACAGGCATCCTGTATTTTGCACTGATTCAGAGTAGAGACCAGTATTGTAAGAATTTCTCATGGTAAAGGCACTCCTATGATAGCCTCTACTTACCAAATCAGCCGATGAGGTAAGTTATGAGTATCTGTTTTCTAGATGGAGATACTGAGGCTTCGAGAGGTTAAGATGCGGAGGTCTCACAGCAAGTGGTCAGACTTTTATTAGAACCCAGATTTCAAAATACCGCCACTGCATAGTACTAATTCCACATGCCTTCTTCCAAAATGGAAAGAATGCCTTTTTTTCTTGTAAGTCTGCCAAATTGATGCAGATGCTTATCTTTTATTTGTTTTAGCCGAGCTAAAATAGAATGAAAAAAAAAAAAGAAAAAGGAATTAGGAAGGAAAATATCTAAAGTACACATCGGATGCTGAGACATCTGGTGTGCAAAGTGAGAAAAAGGTATCACAGTGTAAGTTCCTGTGTGTGAGTCCAAAATCCACCTGCGCCAGAGTGTGGATGGGGCAGACCTGGTTTCAGCAGCAAGCATGAAAACAAGTTTTAGCTGGCAGAAATTCAAGACCAGTCTCCTGTCTGATATTACCCAAAGAAAGCAAACGTCAGTTTAGGCTGCATTAAAATATTATTGCATTGGCTGGGCGCGGTGGCTCACGCCTGTAATCCCAGCACTTCGGGAGGCTGAGGGCAGGGAACACGAGGTCAGGAGATCGAGACCATCCTGGCTAACACGGTAAAACCCCGTCTCTACTAAAAATACAAAAAATTAGTCGGGCGTGGTGGCGGGCACCTGTAGTCCCAGCTACTTGGGAGGCTGAGGCAGGAGAATGGCGTGAACCTGGGAGGGGGAGCTTACAGTGAGCTGAGATTGTGCCACTGCACTCCAGCCTGGGCGACAGAGCGAGATTCCGTCTCAAAAAACAAAAAAACAAAAAACAAAATTATTGCATTAACATACAATGTGGAAAATGAGGCCAAGCCACACCTGGAGAACTGCAGGGCCTTCACGGCACTGCGGTTAAGAGGGATGGAAGTTAAGCGTGCTGAGCACTGGAGAGGCGCATTAGATTCCTTTCCACTCTGGCGCTTTATATGTCGCTTTAGCAAGAGGGCAGTAACCACAAGCCAGCTGCCTGAGCTGTTTTCCTTTATCTCATGAGCTCATTTCCTTCCCATGGTTCCTGCTACCATAGTGGTTCCTCAATCCCCAGCAGGGAGCTGAAATCCCAGAAGGGTTTTTAAAACGCTGGACATTCTGGCTGGGCACGGTGGCTCATGCTGTAATCCCAGCATTTTGGGAGGCTGAGGTGGGCAGATCACTTGAGGCCAGGAGTTCAAGACCAGCCTGGGCAACACAGCGAAACCCTGTGTCTACTAAAAATACAAAAATTAGCCAGGGACGGTGGTGGGCACCTGTAATCCCAGCTACTCAGGAGGCTGAGGCGGGAGAATCGCTCAAACCCGGGAGGCTGAGGTTGTAGTGAGCCAAGATTGCACCACTGCACTCCAGCCTGGATGACAGAGTGAGACTCTCTCTCAAAAAACAAACAAACAAAAAACCCGAAATATTAAATGCTGAATATTCTGTTTCAATAGATGTGGTGTAGGCTCGGCACAGTGGCTGGTGCCTGTAATCATAACACTTTGGGAGGCTGAGGTGGGAGGATCTCTTGAGCATAGGAGTTTGAGACTACGGGGAATTATGATCACACCACTTCACTTCAGCCTGGGCAACACAGTGAGACCCTGTCTCAAAGAAAGAAAGAAAGAAATTACTCTCATTCGAGAGGTACCCTCCATATACCCAGGGGAAATAAATATCCTCATCTCTGAAGACAGAAACACAGAGTAGAATCTGAACAAACAGGCCTTGCTAAGTTCCCCCGGTTTACCATTAGATCTTCCGCTTTGTCCAATACTTTTGCACAACTGTTCACTCTTCATTAAACCAAAACAGAAAAATACACAAGCTCACCTGTTTCTTTGGGTCCTCATTTTCTTATGAAGGCTCCCATGTCACAGAAAACATTTTAAAAATTTGTACATTGGCTGGGCATGGTGGCTCACACCTGTAATCCCAGACTTTGGGAGGCCGAGGCAGGCAGATCATGAGGTCAAGAGATAGACTGTCCTGGCCAACATGGTGAAACCAACCAGCAGCTACTAAAAATACAAAAATTAGCTGGGCGTGGTGATGCGTGCCTGTAGTCCCAGATACTCGGGAGGCTGAGGTGGGAGAATCACATGAACCCGGGAGGCGGGGGTTGCAGTGAGCCGAGATCGTGCCACTGCACTCCAGCCTGGCGACAGAGCGAGACTATCTCAAGAAATAAAAACAAAAAAAAAGTGTATGCTTTGCTTTTGTCAACTTGTCTTTTGTTATAGGGGCCTCAGTCATGAACTTAGCAATGGGTGTGGAAAGCAATTTTTCCTCCCCTACGTGAAAATCTCTGCTGCTCTCACACTCACACCCAGTCCTCCTCCTCCTCCCTGGTCTATGGAACAGAGCAGAACAGGTTGCACATTACTTAACCAAATTTCAGAAGCTTAGTCACTTTTACTTTTAATAGATACCAGCAGCTGGTGTTACCATGCTGACATAATGGCAGTCACCAACGGTACTAACACACAGCCTGTGTTCCATCTGACAAAATCCACCACTGTGGATTGAGTCCCTTCAAGCTAATACAATGGGAGAGGCCTAGGAAGGATGGGGTGCTAGGAACATAATGAAGAAAAGGTTACAGTGCATCATGCCCAAGATCTGAGTTTGCTTAGCTTCCAATTTTATACTTGCCATCTGTTGATGCACTTTCTTCTACCTCATTGAGGTAGTCAAAAGAGGTATTCATTTTTTCTTTCTAATTTCATGTGCAGTAATTTTCCTCTTTAACTGCCAGTTTCCACCGCCAGATTGAATACTAGTTTGGGTGTTTGACTTACATGAATTGGTAGTTCTTAAGGATAACTCCCAAATTAATGTACTCAAGGAAAAGGAAATTACATGTGTAGCTGTTTTGAATAGATGTCCAGAAAATACCAGTTTTCTACCAACTGCTTAGGGAACAGTAGAATAATTTGATAACCCTGTGCTCTAGATGAGGTCATATGCAAGCCGCATTTGATAATAAACTAGGGCTTATCTGCTTTCTTTACATGTTGAGAAAATCAACAACTATATAAGTAGATTTTTTTTTTCTATTTTTTATAGAGATGGGCTTTCACCATGCTGTCCAGGCTGGTTTCAAACTCCTGAGCTCAAGTGGTCTGACTGCCTCAGCCTCCCGAAGTGCTGGGATTACAGGTGTGAGCCACCACATCCAGCCAAAAACTAGATTTCTAGTAACTAGGTGTGGTAGCTCATGCCTAAATGTTCCCAGCACTTTGGGAGGCAAAGGCAGGAGGATCACTTGAGGCCAGGGGTTTGAGATTAGTTCCAGCAACATAGCAAGAACCTGACTTCCCCCCCCAAAAAAAAACAAAAATAAAAAAACCCCAGAAACTCAGGACTAAATGGTAGCTAGTAGCTCTACTGTCCTATTATTAAAAACACTGTGTTATAACTCTTGACTAATAATTGTGGCTTGTGTCCCAGAGGGCCCCTCCAGTGAGTCCCTTGATGTCTCAATTTTCCTTTGTCTGTAGATTGTGACTCACACACAAAACAGCACTGCAGTGTTCTCCCCGGTTTGTGCTCCTTGCTCTACCTCTGTACTCAGAGAGGAGTGGAATGCATATATAAATGAATGGAGGAGAAAGTAATTGAGGGAAACATCATTGCACAAGTTATTTTGGAAAGAATCTTCCCCTAAACTCATATCTCACGTTTCTCTCACTGAATTGTATTGACTCCAGCTAAAGCCACATTTACTCCCAAAGGTTCTCATGGCCCAGCATATGGAGGAAACTTCAATGCCAACTTCCAGGCTCAATTATATGAAACTATGTGTAACCGCACAAATCTACAGACTTTCAAAAAATAAACTGGAATGTTCTGGTAGTTAAAAATATGCCCCTACAGTAGTAAAATCTGTTTTGAACTGCTGACATGCACAGGGGCCTGATTTATCATTGCTGTATTGATTAAGGGATAGACTTGGAGGATTTCAGTGGGGTAAATAGAAACTATCAGCACTATTATGATTTTTAACTTATCTGCAAGCTCCACGTTTAGTGTAGCTAATTGAGATGGCTAGCATAGCAGCCAACTTTTATTCAATGGAAGGTATGTGGCACCCTTCTCTTTCAAGAGACAAGGCCTCCCTCCGTTACCAAGGCTGGAGTGCAGTGTTGCAGTCGTTAACTGGCTCCAAGTTCAAACTCCTGGGCTCAAGCGATTCTCCCTCCTCAGCCTCCCAAGTAGTTGGGATTACAGGTATGAGCCACTGTGCCTAGCTATGGCACCTTTTTCTTTACTTGCTTATGTTAAAAACACTTTAATCAAGGCCTTTTCCTTTGGAATAATGAAATATTAAATGTTTCCAGAAACCTCAAGTTGCACTCACAGTTCTTATGGATAGTCTCTAGAAACACATGCCAATTGCCACAAAGCTGGAGCTCTTTAGTGACCTACTAGTTGTAAATTACTGATCACTAATTTACTGGTTGTAAATTAGTAAATCCTCATGGTTTTAGTTCCATTTTACTGAGTATTCTGCTGCCAGCCAGTCACTCCACTCCACCTGTGTGCACACACATATAACCTTAAGGATGCTTTGTTATCAGTGTTTTCTCAAGTTGGTTGAGATTTATTGCTCGTCTTGCAACTTTACCATAATTATCACCAGTTTAGTTTGCTGTAAGTTACTGACAATCCCTGCAGTTCAGAATGACAGAATTTACATCAATACAAATCCAGTGATTTAACTAGATTTTGAAACTCCTAATGATCCAAATGAGTAATTCACACCTATTACTGAAGCAGATGCACACATAAAAAAAACCATGTACCTTATTGTATTTCATGCCTGCGACTGTTAAGTCTCGAGTGCATTTTAATTAGACTTACTTTCCCACTAGTGAAATCCAACGATAGTCAAGTTTACCACTATCAGGCCTCGTATTACTTAAGTACTTTGCAACAGGTAACCCTGTTGACTACTTCCTCCTTCCTAAAACTTTTTCCACCTGACCTCTGGGAGGCCCTCCCTTGGTTCTTACCTCAGGGGCAGTTCCTTCTTTTTTAAAATTTTTAAACTTCTATTTTTGAGATAGTGTCTCACTGTCGCCCAGGCTGGAGAGCAGTGGTATGATCACAGCTCACTGCAGCCTCAATCTCTCGGGCTCAAGCCATCTTCTTGGCTCAGCCGCCTGAGTAGCCGGGACTAGATGCCCAGTTAATTTTTTTAGGTCTCGCTATGTTGCCCATGCTGGTCTCTAACTCCTGACTTCAAGCGATCCTCCCCCCTCAGCCTCCTAAAGTCCTGGGGTTACAGGCATGAGCCGTGGTGCCTGGCTGAATTTTAGAGATGGGGTCTTCCTGTAGTGCCCAGGCTGGCCTCAAACAATCCTACCACAGCCTTCTGAGTACAAGTGCAGTGGGAGCGCCTCTTAATTACCTTTGTTGGTTTCTCTTTGTCAACCGATCTCATGTTGGAATGCAGTCTATCCTCTTTCCAAATGACCTTATCCAGTATCATGGCTTTCAATGTCTATTGGTATCTTTCCAGTCTCTATATAGTTCTCCAGCTTAGACTGCTCTGAAGAATCAGCATCTCAAACTTAACACATCCAAAACTAACAAAACTAAACTCGAATTCCCGTCTAAGTGCCAACTTTCTTCCAAACGCTCAGACCAAAATACTTGTATCAACATTAAATCCATCCTCTCACCCATCAGCATATCCTGTTGTCTCTATCTTCATTTCTTACCACCTCAGTCTACCACCCTAGACTAAGCCACTATCATCTTTGCCTTAAAAACACATTATACACAATTAATCTGTGCTTTTACCCTGCTACCTGGCAGCCAAAGTGATCCTTTAAAAATTTAAGTCCTATCATGTAACTCTTCTGCTCAGAGTGCCTGTGGTTTCCTTGAGGTCTGGTCTTCCTTCCTCGTGCACTCACACTGCTTTACAACCCTTCCTGTCTTCTTGGGTTAGCAAAGTGGCCACTTTTTTCCCAGAACACATCACACTCCAGACCAACTGCTGTTGTCTTGGCCTGGAATGGTTTGTCCTGATATCCACATAGCCTACTTCCACACCTTCATTTGTTTTCAAATGTCACATTACAAGGACCTTCCTAGAAAAGTCCTCTTACTCCACTCAGTTGTTCTCCACACGTTAACAAACCCTAGGGCCCACAGGCCACTAAAGCATGCCTGTGTTAAACTTAGCATCAAAGACAAAATGCTATGAGCTTTCTGATGTGCACATCCTTATTCTTGCCCAAAACGTCTTGACCCTAGGAATAACCAGAAAAAGATATAAAATGAGGCAGTCTTCAAAGTCTGAGAAGATTCTATCTGGAATCTTCAAAGGTTTACCACGAGGTAAACAGCTGGGGTTGATCACTTCTGGCTTAAATAGACACGATAAAATGCTATGTCCCAACCTTGATTGGATCTGGATGTTGGGAAAACAGCTAAGAGCACTGAAAGGACAACTGGGGAAATAGGGGCTCTTCTGCAGAACTGAACATTTTCAAGGCAAGTTGGAGCAGTGGAGCCCACAAGGCCTCTAAATTGCTACTTGTCTGTTTCAGGCTTCCAAGGCTAGTTCACCAATTAGCTTCCATCTCTCACCTCAAGGCCCTCTCCACTATCCTGGTTTCCCCAGCTTTGACCACTACCTGAAAATTCCCTTCCTGCTAGCATTTCAGAGGACAAAAGGCCCTGTAAATGAGACACTTTTCATTACAACGTCAAATCAGAATGCTAAGCCAGATGCAAATGCCTCACACCTGTAATCCCAACACTTTGGAAGGCCAAAGCTTGAGGAGCACTTGAGGCCAGGAGTTTTCAGACCAGCCTGGGCCACATGGCATGACCCCGTCCCTACAAAAAAAAACTATCAGAATGCTTAAAATTGCTATCAAGTTTTAAGTTTCCAATACGTATTTAGGTTTCCAATCACAGGGGGATGGGGGTTAACATGATTAGCATCTGCCTCAGGTTTTGGACACTATGGACATAGTCTGGAATTTCACACTAGGGCAAACTCCAGATTGCTCAAACCACTACATTCACATGTTCAAGCAGACCAGAGTCACCAGCTTGCTTTTAATCTTTTACAAGTGTAATCAACCAGGTAAGGCTGGTAGGGACTATTTCCCAAAACTCACGTTTTGAAAATTCCCCTCCCAGGCTGGGCCTGCACCTTGGGAGGCTGAGGTGGGCAGATCTCCTTGAGCTCAGGAGTAAGAGACCACCCTGGGCAACTAAGCGATACTTGGGTCTCTACAAAAATTAGCTGAGCATAGGGGTGCATGCATGCCTGCAGTCCCAGCAACTAGTGAGGCTGAGGTGGGAAGATGGCTTGAGCACAGGATGCGGAGAATGCAGTGAGTTGCTTGTGCCACTGCACTACAAGCCTGGGTGACCGACCTGCCTCAAAAACTCTTCCTGTTTTTTACCCTTGTATTCCTCTATTCAATCTCAGCTGCCACAGTTAGACAGCCGGAAAGCGCAAGGACATGTTTTTCTCGCATCTGTGGTGGAAACCTTAGCAGCAGATAGTAACTGCTCCAGGTCTGTCAAATAGATGCATTTTCTTACTCATTCACCGTCTTTTCAGACACAATACAGAGAACATTTTTACCCCTTTGCCCACCAGCCAGCTCACATTGTGTACCTTCATCTTTTATATCAGGGGCTGGCAAACTTGCAGGCTCTAGCCTGTTAGACACAACTCTGCTCATGCGCTGACAACAGCCACAGTCAATCCATAAATCAATGAGCATAGCCACGTTCCAATAAAACTGGACTCAAACTTAAATTCCACATCCCACAAGGTATTCTTTTCCCCTCAACCATTTAAAAAGGAAACCAACCACCTTAAAGTGTACAAAACAGGTGGTCGGACAGGTTAGTTTGCCAGTCCCTGTTCTAGTTACCAGGGAGTTTAACATTCATCCCAATAGACTTGGCTCTCTTTATGTGAAATAAGCTGAGACAAAGTTGCTTCCACTGAATGAGTCTCTTTTTATTCTCTTGGTAATCTCTTCCAGTTAACTATTTCCGTTGTAGGTGATGAAATGGGCAAGGCTCCACACTTCAGATGTTGGCACTGCTATGAGCATGGTCTTTCCCTTTATTGCAACTCAAAATCAAAACTTTTGATTCTTTTTTATATTCCAGTCCCAGAAGTAGTCTCCACTGTAGAAGTAAATTGATGAGTAGTAGCCTACCACCAGGCTCTAGCTTCTCCAGGAACACTACAGGATGAATTTAGTTTAAATGTGCATTAAACTAAAAGGCATTCTCTCAAATGAGTTTAAATGCATTTTATTTTCAGACAACCTACATGACATGTTTTTCTTAAAAACAATGCCTCCACTCCAAATAAATCACGGTCAAAATAAATGAAGAGCTCAAGATGACATCAGTCCCATTTGTCTTAAGTCCTGGTGTTGTGTGGATGACAAGCAGAAGCCAGTTATGATGACAGGTGATAGATCCAAAATAATTGCCAGATTTGTTACTGTAAAAACAAAAACTACATTATTTTTCAAACACTACACTGCAAAAGTTACATTACCATTAACATGCAGCCTACATTTCTAGGCTATAGATGTATTCCCCAATTCAATCTGGGCCGCCACAAAGACAGACAGAAAGCGCAGGGATTTCTTTCTTTTGCATCCTAGTGCAAACCAAAAGAACAACAGTAAATTGTTCAAGGTCTATCAGTGGATGCAGAACACCCTTACCAAATCAGCGGTAGCTCATTTTCCAGAAGGCTGTGGCATGTACCACCCACACCCTGCTCTACAAATAAAAACCTCAGATACTGTCTGAATAACCCCTTTGGTAAGTCATCTTATACTGTTCTAAGTAATTTCTGTCTACTGTTGACTCTAATCTTGCTTGTTCAGTATAGCCTTATGTTTATCTTCTTCCTAATTTATACAGAAGCCTATGAAAGCTAGAATGAATGCCTTTGTTTCTGTACAGCTTCCAGCAGTTCCTTCCATAGCAGGCACCGAGTTATTTATTAGTAAAGCAATTTGCATACCAGTTCAGCAGTCAGCTCTATTTACTAAAAGCTAGTACTGCACTATGCTTTCAATGATCAGCTGCCCATTATCAGTAAACCAAAGTGAAAAACACGGATACTGATCCATACGTATACAGCAAAACATGATTATGAAGTGAAAGTGAGGCCATATCTAGAGGAAGATCAATGGTGTTCTCTGATCTCCTTCAGCATTTAAACTGTACTGTTTTTGAGACAGCGCCTCACTCTGTCACCCAGGCTAGAGTGCAGTGGTGGGATCTCTGCTCACTGCAACCCCCCTCCCAGGTTTAAGTGATTTTCCTGCCTCAGCCTCTCGATTAGCTGGGATTACAGGTGCCTGCTGCCATGCCTGGCTAATTTTTGTATTTTTAGCAGAGATAGGGTTTCGCCATGTTGGCCAGGCTGGTCTCGAACTCCCAACCTCAGGTGATCCACCCACCTTGGCCTCCCAAGTGCTGAAATTACAGGTGTGAGCCACCACACCCAGCCCAAACTGTACTTTGTTATGCCCCATCTGCACTCAACGTTTTCCACAAACAAGATTCTAAGCCTTTTTATACCCTGAGAATCTTTTACAAATGAAACACAATTCTCTTGATCCCCAAAGAGAAAATAAAACCATGTTTCAGAACGCTGTAAAACTCGTTCTCAGTGTCACAAAACTGCAAATCACATCTAAAATATCTTCTTTTTTTACGTTACTTATTTAAACCTACTCCCTTGTACTTACACATTTTTCCATTTCTAAACCATCCTTAAAGAAAATCATATATGGGGTCACACCATCCTCACGGTAGTCCAATAGAGCAACCATGCCATCTGGATTCATGTTTTCACCAATAAAGAACTTGGGAAGCAAACAAAATATCTAGAATTAGATCATTACATACAAATACATGCCATTCAAAACAAACTACAGTACAAGGGAAGGTTTAGACCCCCAGAAAAATCAAAACTCCAGTACCCAAAAGCTCTGATGCTCACTTATCATAGACATCTGTTCACTGGATTAAGGCACCTTAATAGTGACCTAAATAGAAAAATAATGTACAGAGCAATCCAGGAACACTAGGCTTTCAGGAAACCTTTACTCTCAGTCCTAAATACAATCCCAAACCCTCAAGGGTGCTTATATAGTCAACCACAGGGAACATAAGGCTGACAGTGATAGAATATATCATACAGTCTGGAAGTATCTTATGGCCAGGGGATGCATGAAGCTGGAAAATTAGAGGAAAGGAAAAGCCAATGACATTTTGCAAAAGTAGAATTAACAAGCTCAGATACATTAGGAGGAGGACCAGTAGCAATGAGACACATTAGAACTGTAAGCAGAAAACTGAAAGGTGGTTAAGCAATTGACGAAAAGAAAAACTGAGAAATGTCATCTGGGAAGCACATTTTCAGTCAGAAGACAAGATTTGGAAACACTTGAGAGCTGGGAAAGCCACTTTCTACACCTGGAATACTAGTATAGAATTGAAGATTAATCAACTTAATTTTTGCTCTTGCAGTTAAAATTGTACAATCCTTTGATCCAGATACTTAAGGTATTTACCTGGTAGTTTTTGAAATTAGCAAGGATGTGCTTGATTTGTTCTGCAGCCCCTGTCATAAAAGGTTTTACTCTTTCTGGTCTCTGTTCTTCAAGTTTCCCTTTGATTCTAAAACAACATTTCATTAACAGGTTGAAGTATTGAATTTTCAGTAAAATCAATTTTTAAAGTAAAAAATATCCAAGCTTAAAAAAAGAAAACACTGAAAAAGGCAACCAGCTGTTAAGAAATTACTAGTTCACAGAAGTTATCTTTCAAGAATGTTTACATTTCTTGTTGACTATTTTCAAAATACTATTCTAATTCTAAACAGAACCAGACTGCAGGCTTCAGTATGCTCCTATTATAAAAAAGCAACCACTCTTTTCAGTGAACTCATTAATAAAAAAGGACTTTCACAAAAGTATATCCACTGCGAAAGAACCTCAAAAGTTAGCCAATCTTTAAATCCTGTAAGATTCTAGACATCAGCTAGGTACTGCCAATATCACTTACGATTTCATGTAATCTTTGATGTACTTCTTGTAGGCTTCTTTTGTGAAACTTGTTTCCTGCAGGTGATGGTTCATGACAATATCGACACCAGTGATTACTGTGCTTTCGGTACCTTCGCCCTCGGGACCTTCAGCGGAGGCATTTCCACCAATGAGCGAGTCATCAATGTTACCTTCTGTCCTACTGACCATCTGCATTAAGAAAACGCAGTATAATTGCAAAAGACACAAACGCATCCAAAGCACCTTCCACGCCAACAGTTCACGGATAAAAAGTATTCTTAGTTCTTGCTGAAAATAAAAAAAGCACCATTTTGGGAATAAAGTTGTGACCTGTGGATTTCTCAAAACGGCCTAACTTAAAAGAGTTGTCTGTTGGCCGGAACAGAAAGTGGGGTCATTAAAAAGTTGTTTCCAGTTGCAGGCATGTGGTGCCTGTGGTTGGTAAGTAGGAATAGGGCAAACACGAAAGGGCTCGGGGCTCCTAAGCCGGAGGCATCATGTCCCTGACAACCCCGGAAGGAGGATGGGCGCCGAAGCGGCGGGCCTATTTCCAGGATCAACTCCGCCTCCAGTTTTCTAGAAAAACCCAAGCCCGGAAAGAGCGTCTCCTCCGCCAGGAGGCGGCGGGGAGGATTGCACAACCTCAGGCGGGGGAGCGGCGGAAACCCGAGCCTGCTCCGCCCGGACTCCCCCACGCGCAGGCCCGACCGACTCACCTTCCCCTCCACCTCCAGACACAGCCCGTCCGCGATCTCCCGGATCTTGTAGATGTCGGAGAACATCTCATCGTCTGCAGCATACACAGAGCCGCCCGTCACCGCGCGCCCGGCGCCGCCATTTCCCGCATTTCCCGCGCCGGTGGCCGCACGCGGTATCTGCCCCTCCCGAGCGCACCAGGGCCGGGCGCGAGACCCGGGCACCGACCCCTCCGCGCTCCGCTAAGGCCGCCGGCGTCCCCTAGGCCCGCGACGGCTGCGCCTTCCCCGCCCCCACCCGCACCCCAAACCCCCGTGTGCGGCAGGAAGGACAGTGCAGTGAGGACTCACGGCTGATGAGGTCCCGGTAGATAATCATGATGGCGACTGAAGGGAGACGACGGCGGCGCTGGCTTAGCACGAGCCTGAAACTCTGAGCGAGCGCGGTGCAGCCGGAGCGGCGCTCGGGGGGAGGGGGGAGCGGGCGGAAAAGGCCGACTCAGCCGCTCCCCAACCTCATATAGAGGGCACGTCCCTCTACGTCATCGCCCGCTGCGCCTCCGGAAGCGACGCAGGCAGTGACGTGACACGAAGAGCCGCGCGGGGGCGGGGCCACAGCGGGGGCGAGTCGGGGAGGTGAGCATCCGGGGACTTGACGCGGAGACCCAAGGCTCGTTCCACTGGGCACGCCAACAGGTGGGGGTGGGGGCGGGGAGGTGCGCGCGGAGCGTGGGAGGAGGCCAACTCTCGGGGCGCTTCCTAGCCGTGGGTGGGTGGGTGGGGCGGGGGAAGCGGAGTCTGTTGGACCTGGCTCCGCCCTACCCCACGGGGCCGCCTGGAGAGGTGCTGGGAGCTGGGTGAAGCTTAGAGGAATTAAACTTTCGCCCTGCGCCTAGTCCAGCCTAGGTTCCACCCTTTTCTGGGAACCTGAGTATCAACCGATGTAGGAGAACGTTGCATTTAGGGAGGGTCAGGCCCTCTGGCCTGGGGGAGATCTCGGGACTGCCCGAGGGCCTCTGACAACTTTTCAGCATCTGTCCCAGGGCTGCCCCAGCTGGAGTTTTTCGGACGCTTTTGTGGGGGCACCGCTGAGTCCGGGTAGTGGGACCCAAGTCGTCCTGCTCGGCCCCTGGGGAATAATCGTTTGGGGCGCAGGGTCTATGGGAAGGGACTTGGAGAGGAGGGAAGATGTCACGGGAGTCTGCACAGAGTTTCCATGTGTTCCAATTTTGTCCCATAATTGAACGCTTGTGGCATTTCTGTGGCGGGCGGCTACGGAGCTAGCTCTTCCCTTTGCTATTTCGCACTTGGTCTTGGAAAAGTATGTTGTCACTTTAAGATGAAGTTGGAATTTTATCCCTGGTGCTAGAGTGTCAGACAAACAAAGGGAGTTTCCCACCTGCCCCACCTGTTTTTTGAAGGACTTTACACCCAATTACTAAGTATTAAAACAAAACAGGTCTTGCATGGTAGCTCATGCCTGTAATCCCAGAACTTTGGGAGGCAACTACTGAAACCCTGTCTCTATACACGCACATACAAAAAATTAAAAATTAACTGGGTGCGGTGGTGCCTGCCTGTAATCGCAGCTATTAGGGAGGCTGAGCTGAGAGGATCGCTTGAGCCCAGCAGTTGGAGGTTACACTGAGCTATGATTGCACCACTGCGCTGCAGCCTGGACGACAGAGCAAGACCTTGGCTCAATAACAAAACAAAACTTCCATATTAAGACACATCCTCACATATTTGGCATGAGGCAAATATATATGCGTGTATGAAGTCTGAAAGCTTGTTCCATTTCGCAAATATTTTGTGCTTTGTATCCCTTAGAACTAGGATTTGCACGAAGATCCCAATTGTGAACAAGTTCGATCCAGTCCTGCTCTCATAGAAGTGTTCATTCTGGTAAATCAAAGTATCAGACAATTATAATACATTAACAATTGTTCATGAATCCAATAATATAGCATTCAGCAGAGTAAGAATGCAACCCTTGGGAAAGAGCAGGACACAGGATGGCAGTTGGAATGATGGAAGAGTCAAAATGCAAGAGCCAAGAAATGAACCCCTTTAAGAAGATGGGGGGACTGGGCGCGGTGGCTCACACCTGTAATCCCGACACGCGCCTGTAATCCCGGCTACTCGGGAGGCTGAGGCAGGAGAATCGCTTAAACCCGGGAAGCGGAGTTTGCAGTGAGCTGAGATCGCGCCATTGCACTCCAGCCTGGGCAACAAGAGTGAAACCCCGTCCCCCCCCCACCCCCAAAAAAAGAAGATAGAGATCTTGGATGGAAAACTCCAGAGGACATTGGGCAACTGGGAGGAAGCTAAAAATGGGGTGAAAGGGAATAAAAAAGATGGGGGTCTTGGATGGAAAACTCCAGAGGACATTGGGCAACTGGGAGGAAGCTAAAAATGGGGTGAAAGGGAGTAAAAAAGAAGATGGAGGGCTTGGATGGAAAACTCCAGAGGACATTGGGCAACTGGGAGGAAGCTAAAAATGGGGTGAAAGGGATCCCAAAATAAATGGATAGGACACATGGTCAGTGAAGGCTCTCTGAAACCTCATTTCTGGAATGTATGAGATGATTATCACACAATACTGTGTGAACATTTTTTTTGCAGATTATTACAGTATAATTATTTTCTACCCGCCCCTCCCAGACGGAGTCTTGCTATGTCGCCCAGACTGGAGTCCAGTGGCATGATCTCGGCTCACTGCAACCTCTGACTCTTGGGTTCAAGCGATTCTCCTGCCTCAACCTCCTAAGTAGCTGGGATTACAGGCGCCTGCCACCACGCCCAGGCAATTTTTTTGTACTTTTAGTAGAGACGGGGTTTCACCATGTTGGCCAGGCTGGTCTCAAACTCCTGAGCTCAGGCAATCCGCCCGCCTCGGCCTCCCAAAGTGCTGGGATTACGGGCGTGAGCCACTGCGCCCGGCAAGTCTAATTATTTTCCTCAGTTTTAATATTTCCGAACTATTCAGAAATATTATCATTGACCCATGCAGTACTCTCAAACATTACTCTCAACTGCCAAATCTCATATTCAGGTCGAAACATTTAAGTTTTATAAAAATATAGTCGTGGTGAAAAAAAGTACCGAAGAGTCATGGCACTTTAGATTAAAATCTTGGCTTTGGCCGGGCGCGGTGGCTCACGCCTGTAATCCCAGCACTTTGGGAGGCTGAGGCAGGTGGATCACTTGAGGTCAGTAGTTTGAGACCAGCCTGGCCAACATGGTGAAACCTTGTCTGTACCAAAAATACAAAAATTAGCCGAGCCTGGTGGCGGTTGCCTCTAATCCCAGCTACTCAAGAGGCTAAGGCAGGAGAATCGCTTGAACCTGGGAGGCGGAGGTTGCAGTGAGCCGAGATTGCGCCACTGCACTCCAGCCTAGGCGGCAGAGTGAGACTCTGTCTCAAACTACAAATAACAACAAAAATTTTATTGATAAAATTGCGGGCTCTGAAAAGAAAAGATCTTGAACACCCAACCAACGAGAATAAACAGACAGTTGAGAAACAATTTAGTGAATAGTGAACAACTTTATTTAAAATGAAATAAGATAGAATAGAAAAGAAAAATCACCTAATAAAGGCGAATCACGGTAAAGGTGAGTATTATTTTGTGAAACTTTTATTTTATTTTATTATTTTTTGAGACTGAATCTCGCTCTGTTGTCCAGGCTGGAGTGCAGTGGTGCCATCTCGGCTCACTGCAACCTCTGGCTCCCAGGTTCAAGCCATTCTCCTGCCTCAGCCCCCTGAGTGACTGGGATTACAGGCACGCGCCACCACTCCCAGCTATGTTTTAGATTTATGTATGTATGAATGTACCAGATCCCACATATATTTCTTCCTGTGGATATAAGTCAAGTGTTTTGAAATCCATTGACTTGGGCAAATTTTCTTTTCAAATATATTACTTGGCACCATAAACTGTTCAATTTCAGCAAATGATTTTTTTAAATGACCCCAATGTTTTGTGAATACTTATATTTGACTCTAGCTCATTTGAACAATTTTTGCCAGGAAGGGAAAACAGCCAGGTGGAGATCTGGCTTGCTGTGTAGGGGCTGAGAGAAGTGTGATCATTCTGACCCTCTGTTAGCAGGAAACTGCTCAACAGTCAGGTCTTGAAGTAAGTTGAGGCAACTGCAGCAGGGCTGCATGGCGGGAAAGAAATTGCTGAAAACAGTCTGGGCGAGCTGGCTTGTACCTGTGATCCCAGCACTTTGGGAAGTGAAGTTGGGCGGATCACTTGAGGTCAGGAGTTTGAGACCAGCCTGCCCAACATGGTGAAACCTCGTCTCTACTAAAAATAATAAAATTAGCCAGGCATGGTGGTAGGCGCCTGTAGTTCCAGCTATTCGGGTGGTTGAGGCCTGAGAATTGCTTGAACCTGGGAGGTGGAGGTTGCAGCGAGTCGAGACTGTGCCACTGCACTCCAGCGTGGGTGACAGAGCGAGACTCTGTCTCAAAAAAAAAAAGAAATTGCAGAAAATTTATTTTTCTCCCCTCCCTTTTTCACTACTGTCTTTGACTAGTTTAAAAACAAACAAACAAACAAAAAAGCCAGCTGGGCGCGGTGGCTCATGCCTGTAATCCTAGCACTTTGGGAGGCCGAGGCAGGTGGATCACCTGAGGTCAGGAGTTCAAGACCAGCCTGGCCAACATGGTGAGACCCTGTCTCTATTAAAAATACAAATATTACCTGGATGTGATGGCAGGCGCCTGTAATCCCAGCTACTGGGGAGGCTGAGGCAGGAGAATCACTTGAACCCGGGAGGTGGAGGTTGTGGTGAGCCTAGATCGTGCCATTGCACTCCAGCCTGGGCAGGCCAAGGTGGGAGGCTCACTTGAGGCAGAGTTTGAGACCAGTCTGGGCAACATAGCGAGACCCCATCTCTATGAAAAAAAAAATCATTGAAAACACCTCAGTTTTCTCTCCCTCCGAAAAAGAAGCTACTGTCTATAGAAACAAAAGGCGGCCGGGTGCGGTGGCTCATGCCTGTAATCCCAGCACTTTAGGAGGCCGAGGCAGGCGGATCACGAGGTCAGGAGATCGAAACCATCATGGCTAACACGGTGAAACCCCGTCTCTACTAAAAAATACAAAAAATTAGCTGGGTGTGGTGGCGGGCGCCTATACTCCCAGCTACTCGGGAGGCTGAGGCAGGAAAATGGCATGAACCCGGGAAGCAGAGCTTGCAGTGAGCTGAGATCGCGCCACTGCACTCCAGCCTGGGCGACAGAGGGAGACTCCCATCTCAAAAAAAAAAAAAAGAAAGAAACAAAAGGCATAGACTTCGCTCAAATTGCCACCCTCTCCACAGGCTATCCTTGACCATCATGTTTAAAATTACAATCCCTGCCTCTTGGAAATCCCTGTGTTTTTGTTTTTTTTCCTTTTGAGACGGGATCTCATTCTGTTGCCCAGGCTGTGAAGCGGCACAATCACAGCTCTCTGCGGCCTCCGCCTCCCTCCTCAGCCTCCCGAGTAGCTGGGACTACAGACACGTGCCACCATGCCTGGCTAAGTTTTCTATTTTTAGTAAAGTCAGGGTTTCGCCATGTTGGCCGTGCTGGTCTTGAACTCCTGACCTCAAGTGATCTGCCCACCTTGGCCTTTGAAAGTGCTGAGATTACAGGCATGAGCCACCACGCCTGGCTTTTCTTTTTTTTTTTTTTTGAGACGGAGTCTCGCTCTGTCGCCCGGGCTGAAGTGCAGTGACGCGATCTCGGCTCACTGCAAGCTCCACCTCCCGGATTCATGCCATTCTTCTGCCTCAGGTTCCTGAGTAGCTGGGACTACAGGCGCCCGCCACCACGCCCTGCTAATTTTTTTGTATTTTTAGTAGAAGTGGTTTCACCATGTTAGCCAGGATGGTCTCAATCTCCTGACCTTGTGATCCACCTGCCTTGGCCTCCCAAAGTTCTGGGATTACAGGCGTGAGCCACCGCACCCGGCCCCGTTTATCCCTAATATTTATTTGTGGGACTAATTAACCAACGTGTTATTTCTTTTCTTTTTTTTTTTTTATTTTTTATTTTTTTGAGATGGAGTTTCGCTCATTACCCAGGCTGGAGTGCAATTGCACAATCTTGGCTCACCAGAACCGCCACCTCCTGGGTTCAAGCGATTCTCCTGCCTCAGCCTTCTGAGTAGCTGGGATTAGAGGCATGCGCCACCACACCCGGGTAATTTTATATTTTTAGTAGAGATGGAGTTTCTCCATGTTGGTCAGATTGGTCTCGAGCTCCCGACCTCAGGTGATCTGCCCGCCTCGGCCTCCCAAAGTGCTGACATTACAGGTGTGAGCCACCACACCCAGCCCCAACATGTTATTTTCTTATACTTACTTTATTTTCTGTCTCCCCTCCAGACAATGTAAGTGCCATGGAGGTTGAGAGTTTTTTTGCTCACAGTTGTATTCCCAGTGCATTAAACAGTGCCTATGGCTGGGTGCGGTGGCTCATACCTGTAATGTCAGCACTTTGGGAGGCCAGGGTGGGCAAATCACTTCAGGTCAGAAGTTTTAGACCAGCCTCGAGGTCAGGAGTAGAGACATGGCAAAACCCTATCTCTACTAAAAATACAAAAAGTTAGCTGAGACTGGTGGCGTGTGTCCGTAATCCCAGCTACTCGGGAGGCTGAGGCACAAGAATCCCTTGAACCTGGGAAGTGGAGGTTGCAGTGAACCAAGATCATGCCACTGCACTCCAGCCTGGGTGACACAGTGAGACTCCGTCTCAAAAAAAAAAAAAACAAAACAAAACAAACAAAAAAAAACCATGGAGAAGAGGTCTTCCCTGGGAGGAGGAAAAGTGGCCTAAGACATACTTAAATCATAAAAGCAAGTTGTAGAACAGCACTCCTTCATTTAACACCCAGATACACATGACAAAAACCAATAGACTGCTCTAGCTATGTGTATATATTTACAAAAGCAAACATGAGGATCTAGAAGGTTATGCATCAAACTGGTAACAGTGGTTAATTCTGGGAGGCAGCTGGGGAAAAGTGAGTGGTCAAAGGGGAACTATAGCATTAATTGTTTCAATTTAATATTCAATAATGTTTCACATTTAATATCCAAAATATTCTTTTTCTCATAGATACCAAACATAATAATGCAAATAAAGTATGGGGAAGTATTTATATCATATATAAACAATATATAAGGAAAATGCACCAAAGAAATAAGCATATATACCTGAAACAAGCTAAGGGAGGGCCATGCATAAATTGTTGGCCAGGCGCAGTGGCTCGCACCTGTAATCCCAGCACTTTGGGAGGCTGAGGCAAAAGGATAGCTTGAGCCCAGGGTTTCAAGACCAGTTTGGGCAATGTAGTAAGACCCCGCCTCTACTTTTAAAAATAAATGAATAAATTGTGTGGCTGGGTTTTCTGATCACTCAGGCAGTATGTGAGTGTGAGTGTGTGTGTGTGCACGAGCACACACGGGTGAACTAGCTTGATTTTTGAAAAATGGGCCCATCAATTATTTTGCTAAAAATATCAGCAAGTCCTTATTTGGGAGTAGTGAAGAGGGGCTGGGTGAATGCTTGTCAGCATGCCGCAGGAGGAAGATAAATTATCTTTTTACTTTCCACGTTTTCAAGTGAAGAGCATAGTGATGTGGGAATTAGAGATAACAGGATTTGGAAAGCATATTAATTTTTTTCATTATGCTTTGCCTTGCTTGAAAAATTACTGCTAGCAGCTTTTAGAGTTCTATGTAGCACAGCTCCCTCAAACATTAAGGAGGCCATTGGTGCAAACCGAAAATACAAATAAGACAGTAAGGTGAAGCCAGGGGTAAGGATGATATCAAAGAATGTGCACAAATGTGCACAGTTGTCAGAGGTGGACTTCACACAAAGCATTTCTCTCATGGGCCCTCATTATGTGATTTAGTCTCAACGAAACCCCTACAGTGAATTTAGTAATGGGTTTCCTATGGCTTATTTCTTTCTTTTTTATTTTATTTTTTTTTTTGTGACGGAATCTCACTCTGTCGCCCAGGCTGGAGTGCAGTGGCACTATCTCAGCTCACTGCAACCTCCACCTCCCAGGTTCAAGCGATTCTCCTGCCTCAGCCTCCTGAGTACGTGGGATTACAGGCATGCGACACCACACCCAGCTAATTTTTACATTTGTAGTAGAGACAGGATTTCACCGTGTTAGTCAGGCTGGTCTTAAACTCCTGACCTTGTGATCTGCCCGCCTTGGCCTCCCAAAGTGCTGGGATTACAGGCGTGAGCCACCGGACCTGGCCAGTTTATATCTTTTTACTTTTCTTTTCTTTTTTTTGAGACGGAGTCTCGCTCTGACACCCAGGCTGGAGTGCAGTGGCGCAATCTTGGCTCACTGCAACTCTGCCTCCCGAGTTCAAGCGATTCTCCTGCCTCAGCCTCCCAAGTAGCTGGGATTACAGGTACATGCCACCACACCTGGCTAATTTTTTGTATTTTTAGTAGAGATGGGGTTTCACTGTGTTAGCCAGGATGGTCTCGATGTCCTGACCTCGTAATCCGCCCGCTTTGGCCTCCCAAACTGCTGGGATTACAGGCATGAGCCACCATGCCCAGCCGATTTCTTATAACTTTCTTCAGTGTAGGCCTAACCTTCATATTCAATTCAGTAAACATAAGTCTACTAGTAGGCAGAACAAAGGTCCTGCCTCACAGCTTGCCTGCCTGCCTGCCTGCCTGCCTGCCTGCCTGCCTGCCTGCCTTCCTGCCTGCCTGCCTTCCTTTCTTTTCTTTCTTTCTTTCTTTCTTTCTTTCTTTCTTTCTTTCTTTCTTTCTTTCTTTCTTTCTTTCTTTCTTCTTTCTTTTTCTCTAATGAAGTCATAATTTACAGCTTTCTGAGGTCTGGATTGATCCACAGGTAAAATTATTTCATGATCTGTAATGGACAGAATATTCTTGCAGCAATCTGCCACAAGTATTGCTTCACAACAAAGACCTGAAGGGCAGAGAACGTTGGCACGTACCCTCTAGGGAATTCCAAACCGTCCCCAAGATTTCTGCTGATGTTTACATTGTCATAATCACTGATGACACATGGGAAGGAAGAGAGTGGATTACATCACAGCAATGGAACTTCAGATTAAACTCTGAGTGTCCCTGTGCTTAAAATATCATCAGTCACCCACCATGACTTCCCACAGTCCCCAACTCAGACCAGCTCACTGGCTCTTCTCTCTCTTTCCTCCTTAGCCCCACTCCCCATCAGTAGGAAAAAATAAGTGACAAATCCCTCTTGTTTTCCCATAAAGAGGCAGCATAAATATTCTTTTTCCTTCCTTCAAGGCCTCTCACTTTTATTACAGGTAACTTATTAAAATATTTTCCTGAAAGCAGTTCTTTCCCTAAAGGAGATTGTCTACTAGTGCCAGAGTGTTTGATAAAAATTGAGTAGTGTTAGGCCGGGCTCTGTGGCTCACGCCTGTAATCCCAGCACTTTGAGAGGCCGAGGCAGGCGGATCACCTGAGGTTGGGAGTTTGAGACCAGCCTGACCAATATGGAGAAACCTCGTCTCTACTAAAGATACAAAAATTAGCTGGGCATGTTGGTGCATGCCTGTAATCCCAGCTACTCGGGAGGTTGAGGCAGGAGAATCGCTTGAACCCATGAGGTGGAGGTTATGGTGAGCCGAGATCGTGCCATTGCATTCCAGTCTGGGCAACAAGAGCGAAACTCCATCTCAAAAAAAAAAAAAGAAATTGAGTAGTATTAGTTTTTTATTAATTAATTCAGCAAATACATATGACGCAATCACGATGTATCAGGTTCACTCCTACTAGATGTACATGAACAAGGCCTTGCCCTGAAGGAAAAGTGGAATAGACATGAGATTAAGCATGCAAATTACAGCCTCTTCCTCAGAGAGCTGCCGATAGCAACTAACCCTGAGGAAAGTCAATCACAGTGTCAGTTCCTTCCTCTACAGAGTGTTAAAAGTTTCTCGGCACGGCCGGGCGTGGTGGCTCAAGCCTGTAATCCCCGCACTTTGGGAGGCCGAGGCCGGCGGATCACAAGGTCAGGAGATCGAGACCATCCTGGCTAACACGGTGAAACCCCGTCTCTACTAAAAATACAAAAAATTGGTCGGGCATGTTGGCGGGCGCCTGTAGTCCCAGCTACTCGTGAGGCTGAGGCAGGAGAATGGCGTGCACCCAGGAGGCGGAGCTTGCAGTGAGCTGAGATTGCACCATTGCACTCCAGCCTGGGCAACACAGCGAGACTCCATCTCAAAAACAAAAAAACAACAAAACTATGTTCTCAGCAGTGGCCTAAAATTGCTAATGCTTACCTATATGACCATGTTGGGATCTTTGAGGGGCATTGTAATGGCACCCTTATTCCTCACCAGGGTTCTGAAGCAATTAAGATATGAGAACAGGGAGGCAGCAGATGGAGACTAAAATGTCACCTTTACTACTGACAAAGGCTAGGTTGGAGAGCAGAGATTATTTTTTTTGAGACAGGAGCTCACTAATTTGCCCAGGCTGGTCTTGAACTCCTGAGCTGAGGCAATCCTCCTGCCTCAGCCTCCGGAGTAGTTGGGATTACAGGTGTGAGCCACTGCACCTGGCAGAGGTCAGAGACTCTGTGAGCAAATGACTTCCTAATACTTTATAAGACTTAACCCTAAAATGAGACAGACAGGCCTATAAACCTTACTACGTAGAGGAGGGAGTGGTAGGCCAGCTCCCAATAGGAAAAAGGGAGAGGAAGAGGCTACACATGTTAGTTTGTTCTTCCAGATTCCTCAGATAGGTGACAAGGGGAACAAGGCCATGGGAAAAGCAGATTCTCACAATGGAGTATGGTTGATTCCTTATCTCCTTTTGAAGTTAGAGAGAGTAGCTATACCTTAGGAAATCTGGCTGGACAATTAAGCTGGGTTTATTAAGAATATATGCAGGATGAAAGTGAAGTTAGCTGGTACCCATCCCTGGGCCTTATGGTTGTGGAGGAGTTTGCTTAAGGTAACTATCCTGTATGTGCTGGCAGTGGTGGGGGAAATACTTTTGTTCTTGGGGCCCAATCTGTTCCAGGTGGCCATGAACCTGCTGTGAGCCTGTGGTGAGGAAGAAGAGAATGAGAAGGGGCCAGCTCTTGGGATTGGACATTAGTGCTTTCAGATCAGATCTGTGATGCTTATCCCGGTTTTTGTTTTGTTTTCGTTTTTGAGACAGGGTCTTACTCTGTGACCCACGCTGGAGTGCAATGGCACCATCACGACTTACTGCAGCCTCGACTTCCCGGGCTCAAGTGATTCTCACGCCTCAGCCTCCCGAGTAGCTGAGACCACAGGTGTGCACCACCATGCCCCACTAAATTTTCTGTTTTTTGTCAAGATGGGATTTTGCCATGTTGCCCAGGCTGGCCTCAAACTCCTGGGCGCAAAAGATCCGCCCGCCCATCTCGGGCTTCCGAAAGTGCTGGGATTACAGGCATGAACCATCACACCTGGCTTACTCAGAGAATAGGGAACGCTTCCTTGTGCCAGGGGAGGTGGAGCAGTCATGACTTGGGCTTCGGGAGCCTCAGGCTCGCAGCCACAGTCTTATACACACTCACATCAAATGCTGATGGGGCCAGAGTCTGAAATAAATTAGCCAGACTAAGAAAAACAAGGCTTTGGAAATACAAACATTTGAATGAACATTTTAAGCATGCTATCTGCCTGCCACCGTGGTTCTCAAAGTGGTCTCCCAGACCTTTTCAGGGGTCTATTACATCAAAACTATTTTCATAATTAATACCAAGATGTTATTTGCCTTTTTCACTCTTATTTTCTCACAATGTTCCATGGAATTTTCCAGAAGCTACATGATGTGTGATATTGCAATAGACTCAATGCAGAAGCAGGTATAAAATTCAGCTGTTAGAGATATTTGAAAAAATGTAAAGCAATGCCACTCTTTTCAGTCTTTATTTTGAACATATATTTTCATTTAAATATATTTATATTAACATGAAATGGGCTTATTATTGTTAATAAATACATATTTTAATTTTCTCTTCATTTTAGTATTTAATATGATACTAAAGTACCAATAGGGATCACTCAGATAAACAAAAGCTTTTGAAGGCCTCAATAATTTTTTTTTTTTTTTGAAACGGAGTCCTGCTCCATTGCCCAGGCTGGAGTGCAGTGGTGCGATCTTGGCTCACTGCGACCTCCACCTCCCAGGTTCAAGCGATTCTCAATAAAGGCCTCAATAATTTTTAAAAGTGTAAAGAACTGGCCGGGCACGGTGGCTCATGCCTGTAATCCGAGCACTTTGGGAGGCCGAGGCGGGTGGATCACCTGAGGTCAGGAGTTCAAGACCAGACTGGCCAACATGGTGAAACCCCCGTCTCTACTAAAAATACAAAAAATTAGCTGGGCGTGGTGGTGGGCACCTGTAATCTCAGCTACTCGGGAAGCTGAGGCAGGAGAATCACTTGAACGTGGGAGGCAGAGGTTGCAGCGAGCTGAGATCGTGTCATTGCACTCCAACCTGGGCAACAAGAGTGAAACTCCATCTCAAAATAAAAAAGGTAGCCGGGCGTGGTTGTGTGCACCTGTTGTCTCAGCTAGTCCAGAGGTTGAGGCAGAAGAATCACTTGAACCCAGGAGGCAGAGGTTGCAGTGAGCCGAGATCTTGCCATTGCACTCCAGCCTGGGAGACACAGCGAGATTCCGTCAAAAAAAAAAAAAAAAAAAAAAAGTACATTGGTAGGAAAAGCCAGTGAAATCCAAATTCGTTAGCAGTATTATACCAATGTTAGTTTCTTAGTTTGATAGTGTACTGTGGTTGTATACAACGTTAACATTAGGCAAAGTGGGTGAAGGGTATATGGGAACTCTTTGTGCTATCTTTCTGACTCTTCGTAAATTCTTTTTTGTTTGTTTGTTTTTGAGATGGAGTCTTGCTCTGTCACCCAGGCTGGAGTGCAGTGATACAATCTCAGCTCACTGCAAGCTCCACCTCCCAGGTTCACGCCATTCTGCTGGCTCAGCCTCCTAGGTAGCTGGGACTACAGGTGCCCGCCACCAAGCCCGGCTAATTTTTTTATTTTTTTTAGTAGAGACGGGGTTTCACCATGTTAGTCAGGATGGTCTCGATCTCCTGCCCTTGTGATCCACCCGCCTCGGCCTCCCAAAGTGCTGGGATTACAGGCGTGAGCCACCGCACCTGGCCTTGTTTGTTTTTTGAGACAGAGTTTCTCTCTTGTTGCCCAGACTGGTATGCAATGACATGATCTCGGCTCACTGCAACATCCACCTCCTGGGTTCAAATGATTCTCCTGCCTCAGCCTCCTGAGTAGCTGGGATTACAGGCATGTGCCACCATACCCGGCTAATTTTTTTTTTTTTTTTTTTGAGATGGAGTCTTGCTCTGTCACCCAGGCTGGACTACAGTGGCGCGATCTCAGCTCACTGCAAGCTCCACCTCCCGGGTTCACGCCATCCTCCTGCCTCAGCCTCCTGAGGAGCTGGGACTACAGGCGCCTGCCACCACGCCCGGCTAATTTTTTTTTTGTATTTTTAGTAGAGACGGGGTTTCACCGTGTTAGCCAGGATGGTCTCGATCTCCTGACCTCATGATCCGCCCGCCTCGGCCTGCCAAAGTGCTGGGATTACAGGCATGAGCCACCGCGCCCGGCTAATTTTGTATTTTTAGTAAAGACGGGGTTTCTCCATGTTGTTCAGGCTGGTCTCGAACTTCCAACCTCAGGTGATCCACCTGCCTCAGCCTCCCAAAGTGCTGGGATTACAGGCATAAGCCACCTCGCCTGGCCAATTTTTCTTTTTTCTTTTTTCTTTTTTTTAAATAGAGACATGGTCTTAGTATATTGTCTGGGCTGGTCTCAAACTCCTGGGCTAAAGCAATCCTCCTGCCTCGGCCTCCCAAAGTTCTGGGATTATAGGGGTGAGCCACTGTTTTTAAGGCTGGGCACTGTGTGGCTCATGCCTGATATCCCAGCACTTCGGGAGGCTGAGGAGGGGGGATCACTTAAGGCCAGGAGTTTGAGAACAAGACCAGCCTGGGAAACATAGTGAGACCCTCTCTCTACAAAAAAAATTTTGAAAATTAGCCAGGTGTGGAAGTATATACGTGTAGTCCCAGCTACTCGAGAGGCTGAGGTGGGAGGATTGCTTAAGCCTGGGAAGTTGAGGTTGCAGTGAGCCGTGTTCATGCTACTGTACTCCAGCTTGGGTGACAGAGTGAGACCCTGTCTCAAAAAAATTAAAAAAAAAAAAAAAAAGTGGCCGGGCGCGGTGGCTCACGCCTGTAATCCCAGCACTTTGGGAGGCTGAGGCTGGCAGATCACAAGGTCAGGAGATCGAGACCATCCTGGCTAACACGGTGAAACCCTGTCTCCACTAAAAATACAAAAAATTAGCTGGGCGTGGTGGCACACACCTGTACTCCCAGCTACTCGGGAGGCTGAGGCAGGAGAATGGCGTGAACCCGGGAGGTGGAGCTTGCAGTGAGCCGAGATAGCGCTACTGCACTCCGGCCTGGGTGAAAGAGCGAGACTCCTTCTCAAAAAAAAAAAAAAAAAAAGTTTTTAAAAAGTGTAAAAGACTTCCAAGACAAAAAGTCTGAGAATTACTGGCCTACCATAATACAAACCCCATGTCAGGATCTGGAAATATGCAAATAAATGAAAGGTTAAGGAATACACACTAGCCAGGTGCACACAAGCGGGGTATACCATCAGCTGATTCTTTTGAGCAATTAGTTTTTATTATATGGACCCAGTCTTATAACTGATCATGTTTCCCTTCTCTCTTTGACTGCTAGCAAGCTCAGAGCCAAATTTGGGCTTATTTCTGTTAACAGGATCTTAGAGAATGCTTTTACATTACAGCTTACTCCTGGTTACACCCAATTTAACTATTTGTCCTGATTTGTTTTGCTTTTGTTTTCTTTTGTTTTGTTTTGAGACAGGGTCTCCCTCTGTCACCCAGGCTGGAGTTCAGTGGCGTGATCTGGGCTCACTGCAACTTCTACCTCCCAGGCTCAAGCAATACTCCTACCTCAGCCTCTCAAGTAGCTGAGACTATAGGCGTGCACCACCATGCCCGGCTAATTTTTTTTTTTGTAGAGAAGGGGTTTTGCCATGTTGCCCAGGCTGGTCTCCATCTCCTGAGCTCAAGCAATCTGCCAACCTTGGCCTCCCAATGTACTGGGATTACAGGTGTGAACCACGGCACCCTCTCAATTTTTTGTTTTATTTTGCTTTTTGTTTTTTTTTGAGATGGAGTCTCGCTCTGTCACCCAGACTGGAGTGCAGTGGCACGATCTCGGCTCACTGCAACCTCTGCCTCCCGGCTTCGAGCAATACTAGTTCCTCAGCCTCCTGAGTAGCCAGTATTACAGGCATGTGCCACCACGCCTGGCTAATTTTTGTATTTTTAGTACAGATGGGGTTTCAACATGTTGGCCAGATTTGTCTCGAACTCCTGGCCTCAGGTGATCCACCCTCCTCAGCCTCCCAAAGTGCTGGGATTATAGGCGTGAGCCACTGCACCTGGTCCAAATCTTTTTAAAAATGCACTCTTAAAACTTGGGAATATATAAAATACCATTCCTGCCTTTGATGAACTTAAAATCTATTGTCATACGTGTAAATGGTTACCAGAAACAACGGAATATGATAGATCACAAAGGTAGTACAAGCAAAGTCCATAGCAAGGGTTGCACCTTCTCCCCAGAGGCAAAGTTAAAATGAATGGAGTTACCAGGATTTAACTTTTCTTTTGTAGAACTCTAGGAATTCAGGGAAAGAGAGGCTCATTCCTGCCTTAATGGGAGGTTTCAGGGGAAGAGAGGCTCATTTCTGCCTTTATGGGGGGTTTCAAACTTGAGTAGAAAACACTGTAATTGGAAAATGGCTTGAAGACTAATTGAAAACATCAGCATATTACCAATTCTGAGATGCATGTTTTTCACATTTTAAGATTTCTCATCTTGGGATGCATCTTATGACATGCCATGATTACTTGTCAGAATTTTTTTCTAAGTGATATATAAAATAATGATGCTTCTTATGATTGATAATGTCTTAGATTAGATGAAGACCATTATTAGTTATTATTATTATTATTATTTTGAGACGGAGTCGTGCTCTGTTGCCCAGGCTTGAGTGCAGTAGCACAATCTTGGCTCACTGCAACCTCCGCCTCCTGGGTTCAAAGGATTCTCTCGCCTCAGCCTCCTGAATAGCTGAGATTACAGGCACACACCACCATGCCTGGCTACTTTTTTTGTATTTTTAATAGAGACAGGGTTTCGCCTTGTTGGCCTGGCTGGTTTTGAACTGCTGACCTCAAGTGTTCTGCCAGCCTCGGCCTCCCTAACTGCTGGGATTACAGGTGTGAGCCACCGCACCCGGCCTTGT
This sequence comes from Hylobates moloch, assembly GCF_009828535.3. NCBI lineage: Eukaryota > Metazoa > Chordata > Mammalia > Primates > Hylobatidae > Hylobates > Hylobates moloch. The sequence goes on from NW_026652279.1 coordinate 107,076,811, forward strand.
TATGATTATTGTTATTATTATTATTATTTTGAGACAGAGTCTCACTCTGTTGCCCAGGCTGGAGTGCAGTGGCGCAATCTCAGCTCACTGCAACCTCCACCTCCCAGGTTCAAGTGATTCTCCTGCCTCAGTCTCCTGAGTAGCTGGGATTACAGGTGTATGCCACCACACCTGGCTAATTTTTGTATTTTTAGTAGAGATAGGGTTTCACCATGTTGGTCAGGCTGGTCTTGAACTCCTGATCTCGTGATCCACCTGCCTTGGCCTCCCAAAGTGCTGGGATTACAGGCGTAAGCCACCGCGCCTGGCCTAGTTAGCATTTTAACATGCCATATGTCTACCACAGTGGTTCTCATGGTGTGGTCTTTGAGATGACTGTAGCATTGTACAGCAGAATGTGGCCTACTGCAGATGAATGCTATGTGGCTAACAAGTTGCTAGAAGACCATCACCTATTGAATGGAGAGAAGTGGGGACAGACTCATGGAAAGCAATGAAGCTCTCAGCTTCCAATTCTGGGTTTTCATCCTCCTCTTGCCTCAACCTCAAAGGCTCTTCCCAGCTCAAGAACTGGGGGCCACCCTTGATAAAGCTTTATCTGGCCCCTGATGTATTCTCATCTCCCCAGCAACCTTGGCCTAGATCTGCAGAAATCCCTTTCCTTTTCCTTCTGTAAACCAAAAGCTGAAAATTTTCAAAAGTAACATGACCAGAGAACAAAAGAAAATCAAGTACAGAGAAAACACTGTAGCATGAAAACAAACATATATGGATTTTGCATGAATTTCAAAACAGATTTTACAACTTTCTCATCCTAATGGATGTAAGGTATAGCTACAGGTTTGGTAAGGCTAATGGAAATTTCAGGGCACCTGCTCTTTCCCCTTAAAGCTATCAGGGTGGAGTGCCAAGCTCACTCTTGACCATGTAGATTTGGGTGGGCATGGAGAGAGGCATGCTGGAAAATTCAGGCCCTCCCCAAATCACCTTCCATGTTCAGTCTGCCAAGGCCACATTGCTGACCGGAGTCAAGACAGCCTACAGCTGCCTTGTTCCTGAGGCCATGGCCGGATGAGGACGCCAGCTTCCAGTCCAGCCCTTCCGATTCCTCGCCACACTTCAAGCTTATGGCTCTGATTGCCACTTCTTCCTGGAAGGCTCAGATATAACTTCTGAAAGTCACGTTTTCACCAGGACCTCTTTCCTGTGTCTCCTTCACTTGCTCAAAGGAAGCAGATGCGCTGTGGTTTCTCCCTGTAAGCAAAGATTAGTGTCTTCACCAGTTCTGGTCAACTAGAACCTGGCCCTTACCTTCCCAGTAGTCATGGGGCGTGTGGTTTGGCTGGCTCCGCACAGGGTTAACAAATGCCTCTTGGGGAAGACAGTGTGGTCTGGTGGAAAGAACCACCACTTACTAGCTACATGACTACTAAGCCTGCAAGCCTCTGTTTCCTCACCTGTAAAATGGGGTGTGACTTTCACAGTAGTTGTGAGGAGGGACTGAAGTCAAGCATATAAAAGCAACAACAAGGGACAGGTGTGCTGGCTCACGCCTGTAATCCCAGCACTTTGAGAGGCTGAGGCGGGCAGATCACCTGAGGTCAGGAGTTCGAGAGCAGCCTGGCCAACATGGTGAAACCCTGTCTGTACTAAAAATACAAAAATTAGGCATGGTGGTGTGGGTCTGTAATCCCAGCTACTAGGGAGGCTGAGGCAGGAGAATTGCTTGAACCTGGGAGGCGGAGGTTGCAGTGAGCCAAGATCACACCACTGCACTCCAGCCTGGGTGACAAAGTGAGACTCTGTCTCAAAAAAGAAAAACAGTAGACAATTTTTTATAGCAATGGGACATCATCTCACAAGGCATTTGTTTCACTAAGAGAGGAATTTTGAGACACATGGTATTTCCAAAGCACTTTCTGGCCAAGCAGCTCAAATGGCCATACGGATATTCTTAAGAAATGAGAATTACCACTTCCTTTCCTGGCAGCTTTCTTTTTTTTGAGACGGAGTCTTGCTGTCGCCCAGGCTGGAGAGTGCAGTGGCGCGATCTCGGCTCACTGCAGGCTCCGCCCCCGGGGTTCACACCATTCTCCTGCCTCAGCCTCCTGAGTAGCTGGGACTACAGGCGCCTGCCACCTCGCCCGGCTAATTTTTTGTATTTTTAGTAGAGACGGGGTTTCACTGTGTTAGCCAGGATGTTCTCGATCTCCTGACCTCGTGATCCGCCTGCCTCAGCCTCCCGAAGTGCTGGGATTACAGGCATGAGCCACCGCGCCCCGCCAGCTTTCTTTTTTTTATTATTATTTTTTTGAGATGGAGTCTCGCTCTGTTGCCCAGGCTGGAGTGCAGTGGCGTGACCTCGGCTCACTGCAACCTCTGCCTCCCAGGTTCAAGCAGTTCTGCCTCAGCCTCCTGAGTAGCTGGGATTACAGGCACACTTTTTGCTGGGCGCGGTGGCTCATGCCTATAATCTCGGCACTTTGGGTGGCTGAGGTGGATGGATCATTTGAACCCAGGAGTTTGAGATCAGCCTGGGCAACATGGCAAGACCCCATCTCCACAATAAATATACAAAGTAACCAAGCATGGTGGCACACACCTGTAGTCCCAGCTACTTGGGAGGCTGAAGTGGGAGGATCACTTGAGCCTGAGATGTGAAGGTTACAGTGAGCCGAGACTACACCACTGCACTCCAGCCTGGGCAACAGAGTGAGACCCTGTCAGACACAAAAAACAAAACAAAACAAACAAAAAAACAAAAACGACTCCACCCCTGCCTGTTGCCCTCTTCCCAGAATCCTCTGTATGGGACTTCACATCTTCACACACACACACATACACACACACACACATACACACACACACACACACACACACACACACACCCCAGTTTGGCCACTCATCAAGGAATACATCAAACACTTTTACAGCTGATTGCTTTACAGGATCATAATTTTAATTTCTCAGAGATCTCATTTAGTTTTCTCTACTAGTGATACCTATGACAGATTCTATTATCAGAATGTCCTGACTTTTAAGTATCAGGGCCCTAACTCAAGTCACCAGAGGCAGCTTGAAGAGGACCTCTGCCTTGGCGTGCTGTATGAATGTTTGTGTCCTTAGGGCTGGCCGAGCAGGGCTCAACCTGGGCACTTTAAAAACATAGTATCTGGCCTGAATTCATGGCCAAGGATATTTGTAAAATGATGTGCTTCTCATTGGGAATAGAGGCTACATTAAGGTTGGAGGCAGAGGAGAATGTAAAGCACAGTTCCTGTGTTAGCTCAGACAGGAAATGATGGACATTCAATTCAATAAGCCCAGTGTGACACCATTCTGAAACAGATTGCCTTCAAGTTTTTTTTTTTTTTTTTTTGAGACTGAGTCTCGCTCTGTCGCCCAGGCTGGAGTACAGTGGCGCGATCTCGGTTCACTACAAGCTCCGCCTCCTGGGTTCACGCCATTCTCCTGCCTCAGCCTCCCGAGTAGCTGGGACTATAGGCGCCCGCCACCACGCCCGGCTATTTTTTTTGTATTTTTTTTTAGTAGAGACAGGGTTTCACCGTGTTGTCCAGGATGGTCTCAATCTCCTGACCTCGTGATCCGCCCGCCTCGGCCTCCCAAAGTGCTGGGATTACAGGCGTGAGCCACTGTGCCTGGCCAAGATTCAGTTCTTAAAATGAACCAAAGTGCTCTTTATCCTGTTTGCTGTCTTGGCATTTCCACTGATGTTAAATCCCAAGAGGTAAAATCTGCATACAATACTCACTGCCACTCAGGAGGACGCAGCTCAGGTGGACATCACTGAGTTGGTACAGGTCTTACATGCAAGGCAGAAGCCGTGTTCTGGCAGATTCGCTGCTCTTCTTTGGTGTTAAGCCTCTTGCTTTATTAAACAACTAAGTCATGTGATGAACCATTGGAAGGAGCTGCGTTGTTTCCAGTTTGTCTGGAGGATGTACTAAAAGACTAGTTTCTGGAATACATTTGCATAACTTAATTTTGTTGTTTTCTTATTTGATGTCTATTAATACTTTTTTTTTTTTGAGACAGAATTTTGCTCTTGTTGCCCAGGCTGGAGTGCAATGGCGTGATCTCGGCTCACCGCAACCTCTGCCTTCTCTTTTCTTCTGTTTTTAAAACTTATGGTAAAATCTAGATAACATAAAGTTTGCCATTTTAACCATTTTTAAGTGGATAGTTCAGTGGCATTAGTTATATTCCCAATGTTGTGTAACCACCACTACTATCCATTTCCAGAAAGTTTTCATCACCCGAAACAGAAACTCTGTACCCATTAAATAGTAACTCCCCAATCTACCCTTCTCTCCCTCCATAACCTCTGTTTTACCTTCTGCATCCATCAAGTTGCCTATTATAGATAATTCACATAGAATCATGCAGTATTTGTTTCTTTTTGTATCATATATCAAAATTTCCTTTTTTATTTTATTTTTTTGCTTTTGAGACAGTCTTGCTTTGTCGCCCAGGCTGGAGTGCAGGGGCACAACCACAGCTCACTGCAGCCCTCACCTCTCCTGCTGGAGAGTTCCTCCCACCTCAGCCTTCTGAGTAGCTGGGACTACATGTGTGCGCCACCACACCTAACTAATTTTTTGGGTTTTTTTACAAAAAAACCCAAATGTTGAAACCCCGTCTCTACTAAAAATATAAAGTTAGCCAGGCCTGGTTCATAAACACTTAATATCATATGCAAAATTTTGTGGATATATGCATTTTTCTGAGGAAGAAGGTTTTGCCATGTGGCCCAGGGTGGTCTCGAACTCCTGGGCTGAAGTGATCCACCTACCTTGGTCTCCCAAAGCGTTGGGATTACAAGCATGAGCCACTGCGCTGGCTAAAACAAAAGTTTCATTAAACAATACTTCTTATTATTATCATAATTGATGCACTCTGTTTTATATTTTATTCTAGTCTATTTTTTAAAATACAGTCACAACCCATTAATGAATCATAATGCACAGTTTGAAAAATATAGCCTGCTGCTGTATACCCTTTAAAACTGGTAGGTTCTCCAGCCTGGCCAACATGGTGAAACCCCATCTCTACTAAAAATACAAAAAAAAAAATGTTAGCCCGTCATGGTGGTGTGGCCTTGTAATCCCAGCTACTCGGGAGGCTGAGGCGGGAGAATCACTTGAACCTAGGAGGCGGAGGTTGCAGTGAGCAAAGATCCCATCTCAGAAAAACAAAACCAAACAAACAACAACAAAGAAATACATGAGGCTGGGCACAGTGGTTCATGCCTATAATCCCAGCACTTTGGGAGGCCGAGGCAGGAGGATTGCTTGAGACCAGAGTTGGAGACCAGCCTGGGCAAAATGGTGAGATGCCATCTCTACAAAAATAAAAAATTCAGGTGCTCACGCCTGTAATCCTAGCACTTTGGGAGGCCGAGGTGGGCGGATCACCTGAGGTCAGGGGATTGAGACCAGCCTGGCCAACATGGTGAAACCCCGTCTCTACTAAAAATAGAAAACTTGGCTGGGCGTGGTGGTGGGCATCTATAATCCTAGCTACTCAGGAGGCTGAGGCAGGAGAATCGCTTGAATCAGGGAGGCAGAGGTTGCTGTGGGCCGAGATTGTACCACTGCACTGCAGCCTGGGCAACAGAGCTGAACTCTGTCTAAAAAAAAAAAAAAAAAAAAAAATTAAAAAAAAATTTTTTAAAGAGGATAATTACTTAATTGTTTTGAAATGAATATCTTTGGCTACAAAGATCAATAACAAGGGTGACACTAGTCCACATTTGCACAGGCAGTTGCTGGGCAAATGTCCCCGCAGAAGTATTTCTGTAAGGTTTCAGTGGCCTTTGTGCACGGTTGTGGTTTTTGTAGTCTTTTGTTGTGATAGTTTTTGTTATAATGCATTCAAGCATAAGAATCCTCTCTCTGTAGCCTTCCCTGGCTCTATTTGTCAGGGTTTCCTAACATTAGTAACTCCATTTTGATTCTAATATCTTCCACATTTTCTTTTTTTTTTTTTTTTTGAGATGGAGTCTCGCTCTGTCGCCCAGGCTGGAGTGCAGTCGTGCAATCTCGGCTCACTGCAAGCTCCGCCTCCCGGATTCATGCCATTCTCCTGCCTCAGCCTCTCCAAGTAGCTGGGACTACAGGTGCCCGCCACCACGCCCGGCTAATTTTTTGTATTTTTAGTAGAGACGGGGTTTCACCGTGGTCTCGATCTCCTGACCTCGTGATCCACCCGCCTCAGCCTCCCAAAGTGCTGGGATTACAAGCGTGAGCCACCGCACCCGGCCCACATTTTCTTTTCTTTTTTTCTTTTTTTTTTTTTTTTGAGACGGAGTTGTGCTCTCATTGCCCAGGCAGGAGTGCAATGCCGCAATCTGGTCTCACTGCAACTTCTGCCTCCCGAGTTCAAGCAATTCTTCTGCCTCAGCCTCCTGAGTAGCTGGGATTACAGGCATGAGCCACCATGCCCGGCTAATTTTGTATTTTTAGTAGAGACGGGGTTTCTCCATGTTGGTCAGGCTGGACTGGAACTCCCAACCTCAGGTGATCCGCCTGCCTCGGCCTCTCAAAGTGCTGGGATTACAGGTGTGAGCCACTGTGCCCGGCCGCATTTTCTCTTTTTAATCAAGATCTTTACTCGGAAAGCATCGCTGATCAATCATCCTGTAATTTTAATGTCCCTTGATGTTGGGATGGACTTGACCCAGTTGCTGGTGTCATCCCATATTGGGGCAAGTGATTGTTGACTAGGAGTAAGTGTCAAAAACCTTTTTGTCACATTTGAGCAACAAGGGAAGTTTCAAGGGAATGGCTCTTAGGCTAAGTCTACCTGGAGTCCATTATGAAGTTAAATCTTGTCTTCTGTAGTCTTTTGCTATCATCTTAAAGTGCTGGGAAAGCATTATTTTGTGAGGAGTTGTACTTCTGCAAATACTTTAACAAGTAACACATACAAAGTTTAAAAAAGGAAAGTACAAAATAAAATTAATAGTAATATGACAATTCCAATTTGCATAATGGTTTTGAGCCATGAATTTAGGCTTAAAGGCAACCAGATGAATAAATCAAATGACCACAGGGAAGTAGGTGAGATCTGTTATAACCATGTGGCCTATTTTCTTATTTTGTGTATATGAGTCTCAAATTTTGCAGATGAGTCTATCCAGGTATAGCATGTAATATTAGCATTAGCCGCCAGGCGCTGTGACTCAACACTTGTAATCCCAGCACTTTGGGATGCGGAGGCAGGATGATTGCTTGAGCCCAAGAGTTTGAAAAAACCAGCTTTGGCAACATAGTGAGACCTTGTCCTACAAAAAAATTTAAAAACCAAATTAACAGGATGTGTTGGCTTGTGCCTGCAGTCCCAGCTACTCGGGAGGCTGACACAGGAGGATTGCTTGAGCTCGGGATATCATGCCACTGCACTCCAACTTGGGAAAAAAAAAAAAAAAAAAAAAGCAATAGCACAGACATTTTCTTATTTAACCAATGGATACTAAAATTGTCTTAGATTAGTTTATGTTAAGTTAGAAGCAGAAGCTAGGCCAGGCGCATTGGCTCACGCCTGTAATCCCTGCACTTTGGGAGGCCGAGGCGGGCAGATCACGAGGTCATGAGTTCAAGACCAGTTTGACCAACATGGTGAAACCCCATCTCTACTAAAAATACAAAAATTAGCCGGGCATGGTGGTGTGCACCTGTAATCCCAGCTACTCAGGAGGCTGAGGCAGGAAAATTGCTTGAACCCAGGAGGTAGAGGTTGCAGTGAGCCGAGATCGTGCCACTGCACTCCAGCCAGGGCGGCAGAGCAAGACTCTGTCTCAGAGAAAAAAAAAAAAAAGAAGTAGCAGAAGCTATTGATGTGAAATTTCAATCAGATCATTATTCCTGCCAAGTGAAAAAGTAGCACTAAAGTGGGTAAAGTCTCAGTATAATTTGGAATCTTGCTCTGATGTCTTGGGAACAACGTATAAATAGCTGCTTATAGTATGGAAACATCAACTTTTCCTTTTGGGTTGTAGTTTGAATGTCTTGGGCCATGACTTCGGGTGGTGTGGTGAACTTTTTGTGTGACCTGTACATCAGGCACAAGGCTTGTTCCTTTTTTTTTTTTTTCCCTTGAGAGGGAGTCTCGCTCTGTTGCTCAGGCCACAATGCAGTGGCACTGCAGCCTTGAACTTCTGGGCTCAAGCCATCCTCCCACCTCAGCTTCCCAAGTAGCTAGGACTACAGGAGTGTGCCACCACAGCCAGCTAATTTTATTTATTTATTATGCAGTCTCACTCTGTTGCCCAGGCTGGAGTGCAGTGGCATGATCTTGGCTCACTGCAACCTTTGCCTCCTGGGTTCAAGCAATTCTCCTACCTCAGCCCCCTGAGTAGCTGGGATTACAGGTACAAACCACCACACCCAGCTAACTTTTGTATTTTTTAGTAGAGACAGGGTTTCGCCATGTTGACCAGGCTGGTCTCGAACTCTTTTTTTTTTTTTCGAACTCTTGACCTCAGGTGATCTACCCTCCTCAGCCTCCCAAAGTGCTGGCATTACAGGCCTGAGCCACCGTACTCAGCCTATTTATTATTTATTTATTTTTTTTTTTGTGACAGAGTTTCGCTCTTGTTGCCCAGGCTGGAATGCAATGACACGATCTCGGCTCACTGCAACCTCTGCCTCCCGAGTTCAAGTGATTCTCCTGCCTCAGCCTCCCGAGTAGCTGGGAGTAGAGCCATGCGTCACCACGCCCGGCTAATTTTTGTATTTTTAGTAGAGACGGGGTTTCGCCATGTTGGTCAGGTTGATCTCGACCTCCTGACCTCAGGTGATCTGCCTGCCTCAGCCTCCCAAAGTCCTGGGATTACAGACGTGAGCCACCGCACCTGGCCTATTCTTTAAGTAAAATAAAAATAGAGATAGGGTGTCTGGCCATATTGCCCAGGCTGGTCTTGAACTCCTGGCCTCATCCTTCCCCCTCCGCCTCCCAAAGCACGGGGATTATAGGTGTGAGCCACCACATCTGATCCTTCTGGTGCATTTTGAAGGTAGAGACCCTAAATCAGATTTGCTGATGAATCAATGTGGGGGATGTGGCACAGTTAACCACTCCCTCCCCTCCCCCCCTCCCCTTTCCCTCCCCCTCCCCCCCCCTCCCCCCCCCCCCCCCCCCCCCCCCCCTCTGCCCTCTCCTCTCCCTCTCCTCCCCCTTTTCCTCCCCTTCTTTTTTTTTTTTTTTTTTTTGAGAGTTTTGCTCTTGTCCCCCAGGCTGGAGTGCAATGGTGTAATCTTGGCTCAATGCAACCTTCGCCTTCTGGGTTCATGCAGTTCTTCTGCCTCAGTCTCTGTAGTAGGTGGGATTACAGGCGCACACCACCATGCCTGGCTAATGTTTATATTTTTAGTAGAGATGGGGTTTTGCCATGTTGGTCAGGCTAGTCTCAAACTCCTGGCCTCAAGTGATCTGCTGGCCTTGGCCTCCCAAAGTGTTGGGATTACAGGTGTGAGCACCGCCCCCAGCCCACACCCTTTTGATTGAGGCACTTTCTTCTTCTTCTTTTTTTTTTTTTTTGAGGCAGAGTCTCGCTCTGTTGCTCAAGCTGGAGTGCAGTGGTGCGATCTCGGCTCACTGCAAGCCCGTCTCCCGGGTTCACGCCATTCTCCTGCCTCAGCCTCCCGAGTATCTGGTACTACAGGCGCCTGCTACCATGCCCGGCTAATTTTTTTTTTTTTTTTTTCATTTTTAGTAGAGATGGGTTTTCACTGTGTTAGCCAGGATGGACACTTTCTTCTTCCTTTGGAAATACATCCTCTGGTTTCCCTCCTCCCTCGCTGGCCTCTCCTCTCAGACTCTTCTGCCAGCTGTACTCCAGGTGCCTTGAAATGCCCAAGACCTCTGTGTGGGGAGTCTTCTATGCCACACCCTTTCTGATGACATCATCTGGCCCTAGGTTTTCAGTGTGAGTCAATGTGCTGGTGACACCCAGATTCCCACCTCCAGCCCTGATTTCTTCCAAGTGCTCCAGATTCATATACTTACTTGCCTACTTGATGTCCCTTCTTGGATGTCAAACAGGCATCTTAAAATTCAACTCTTGATCCTCTCCCCTGCTCCAAACTTCGCCATCTCAGTAAATGCATTATATTCCTCCTGGTTGCATAGGCTTCAAACCGAGGAGTCATCCTTGAATAGACCCTCTTTCTTGCGTCCGCGTTTGAGCTTTCAGCAAGTCCTGTCATTCAGACCATTCACACGTATTGAAAATCCATCCCTTTCTTGCCGCCTTGGCTGCACATTCTGATGAAGTCGTCACCACTGCTCCCTGGACCTCTGTCCTCACTAACAGCTCTTCCTGTTTCCATTCCTGCTGCTCCAGAGTCCATCCATCTCCTCCCTTTTCAGAGAGGCTTCTCTGACCACCTTTTGCAGTGGCTGCTCCACAGCCCCTGCTATTACAGGCTGTCATGCTCTCGTGGGTCTGCTTGTATATTTATCTCTTTTCTGCCTCCACTAGAAGGTGAGCTCCGACAGGGCAGAGGTTCTGGCTGCCTGGTTCCGTGCTGCATTTTCAGAGTCTAGAATAGTGCCTAGCACATGGTATGTGACGAGGAAATCTCTTTCCTGATGAATGAGCGAAGCAGAGCATCCTCAGAATCTGAGGATGCTCTCTGTCTGTCTTGGGAGCTAGAGGAACTCTTCATTTTTCCCTTCGTGAATCTGCTCCACTGTCCTTTCTGTTTATTGGCTTTCTCAGTGTTTCGTTTGCCATGGCGCCATCTTGGTCCCATTTCTCATGCTCTGCTCAGCTCAAAGCAGTCCACGGGCTCAACTCTCAGTGTCCAAGGAAGGGGAAACCCACTTCACTTGGTTCAAGTGTTCATTTTCCATCCTCCCTGTCCCCACCCCAATCAGCAAAGGCTAGTGGCTGGGGGTAAAAGGAAGGTGTCCCTGGCCACCAGCAGAAGGGGGCTCTCCAGAGGCAAGCCCATCCCTAGCTCCTCCCCAGTAAGTGCCAGTCACCCAGAGGTGGATCCTCTTTCAGGGCCGTGACTTGCAAAGCCGAGGACCAGCTTCCTGTCAGTGGTAACCCTCAGTGAGGGCCTTGTCTGAGCAGCCAGCAGCCTCTGAGTCATTTGCACATGGGCACTCGCTAACTTAAAAAAGATAAGCACTCACCCTTCCCAGGAGGTACTGATGTCAGGAATAGCCAAGAGTGCAGTCTTGGTCTGTAAGGAGGTGGCCCTTCCACTCCATACGGCCCTTCCCGGGATACTGCTGTATCCTGGGGTCTGCTTGTGGTGCCAGCAAGCAGGCGTTCCTTGAGAGCCCCCCTCAGCCCTCCCACCCACTGCTGTCCTCTCTCCCTGCCCCCATCTGTGTAAGGACCCTCTGCTATATGTTCACTTAGTAAGCTGTGTGTGTGTAGTGAGGTGTCTTTGTCAATGATCTGCTCCTTTTCTCTGAAAACTTTAAGAACTTTGTCTTTGATATTCTTGGATTCACAATAGCATGTGTAGATGTCAGATTTTCCTCATCCCTCCCCTGTGGCCTCTGTGGGTTCTCTCAGTCTGAGGTCTTTCATCTCTCTTTAATTCTGGGAAATTAATCTCCATTCTGTCTTCAAATATCACCTCCCTTCCATATTTTCCCCTTCCTTCTGCAACTCCTATTACCTGGATATTAACAGTTCTGTTTCTGTCCTCCATGATTCTAACTTTTTAAGTTATTTTTCTTGTTTGTTTTTTTTATCCTTTCCTTCCTTTCTATCAGAATTTCTCAAGTTGATCTTTCATTTTCGCTAATTCTTTTCTTGGCTCTGTCAATTTATTCCATTAATTCTGTTCTGTATGGCAATATTATATTTTTTACCCTGATCTTTCCACTTGGCTCTTCTGTATGGTTTGTTGTTTTTGTGACATGGCCATGGCAGTGTGGGTTGTGGTGGGAGGGGGTTACCCCCGATATAGTCTGGATATTTTTCCGTTCTCACATCTCCTGTGAGAATGTAATACCGGGTGCTAGACGTGGGGCCTGGTGGGAGGTGTTTGGACCAGGGGGGCAGTGTTAGTGCCCTGCATATGCCCTCTTTGTGAAAATAACCAAGTTATTGAAAAATCTGGTCATGTAAAAGTATGTGACACCTCTCCCCCTCCCTGCTCCTGCTTTCTCCATGTGAAATGCCTGCTCCCACTTCGCCTTCTGTGGTGATTGAAAGATCCTGAGTCTTCATCAGAAGCTGAGCAGATGCCAGCACCATGCTTCCTGTACAGCCTGTAGAACCATGAGCCAATTAAATCTCTTTTCTTTATAAATTACCCCATCGGCCGGGCGCGGTGGCTCAAGCCTGTAATCCCAGCACTTTGGGAGGCCGAGGCGGGCGGATCACGAGGTCAGGAGATCGAGACCATCCTGGCTAACACGGTGAAACCCCGTCTCTACTAAAAATACAAAAAATTAGCCGGGTGTGTTGGCGGGCGCCTGTAGTCCCAGCAGAATGGGTGAACCGGAGGGGGTTGCAGTGAGCCAAGTCGGCCATGCCAGCCTGGGGACAGGCAAGATCTGTCTCAAAAAATGAGACAGAGTTTCGCTCTTGTTTCCCAGGCTGGAGTGCAACGGCGTGATCTCAGCTCACTGCAACCTCTGCCTCCCGGGTTCAAGTAATTCTCCTGCCTCAGCCTCCCGAGTAGCTGGGATTACAGGCATATACCACCACACCTGGCTAATTTTGTATTTTTAGTAGAGATGGGTTTCTCCATGTTTGTCAGGCTGGTCTCGAACTCCTGACCTCGGGTGATCCGCCCCCCTCAGCGTCCCAAAGTGCTGGGATTACAGGTATGAGCCACTGTGCCCAGCCAATTTTTTTTTTCATAGCAATGGAAGAATGGCCTCATACACACCCTGGAGTGGAAAGTCCTAGGCACCAAGGCTTCCCACCCTAGAAGCAAGCCCAGGGCTTTCTCTTCATCCTCCCAGGGAGAACACTGAGAGATGATGGGGGGTTGGCAGGGGGCATCCCTTGGGTTATCATTCTCCAGACTTAGGCTTGGAGGGGAGGGTGGAGAAGTGGATTTCTGGGTCTGGTCCACCTCACCTGTTTTCTCAGCTTCTCACCCACTCAGAGCTCTTGCCCCAATTCTCCCTTTCATCCTGCAGATCCCTGCATCTGACTCACCTCAGGCGAGGAGGCAAAGCATCAGTTATCTCAGGCAGCAGCAGGACGAGACTCCTCTCTGATTTTCTCCTTCCCTGGCCACCTCTCCCCACCCTATACTCACTTGTTCCAAACCTCTGGCCTCCCCAGTGACTCTACATCCTCATCTCCATCTGTTCCCTCTCTCTATGCTCTGGGTGACGTTGGAGAGGGAAGCCCGGAGCCCTGAGCTAGTCTAGCGTGGAGAGAGGAATGGAAAGCAATGTCCCATTTGAGGAGGCAAATTTACAGCTGGCTTTTGTAATCCTAGCTATTTTTTGTTTGTTTGCTAAATCTTTGATAGTCCCAAGTGTGGTTTGTCCGCCAGTGATCTCAGCACCACCAGAGAGCTTGTTAGAAATGCGGCATCCCAACCCCACCACAGCCCTCCCAAGTCAGACACTGCCGCCTCACAAGGCCCCCCAGGGGATCCACAAGTTCATTAAAGTTTCAGGAGTCCAATTCTACAACAAAATATACATTTATAATTAGGAAAAGGATAGTTTCTTTTAAATGGTAGAACTTCCCCAATGAGTCAACTACCTGTATTTCTGGCCTGTCAGGCTAGACACTGGAGACCATTCTGCATAGAATTGTACCTCCCTGAACTACTGTTGGGCCTTAGGGTGAGGATTCATCTTTCCCTCCTCCCCACCATGGAGATAAAATCCGCTTAAACATATCCGGGCCCTGCATGGTGCTCACGCCTGTAATCCCAACACTTTGGGAGTCTGAGGAGGGTGGATCACCTGAGGTTGGGAGTTCAAGACCAGCCTGACTAACATAGAGAAACCCCGTCTCTACTAAAAATACAGAATTAGCCGGGCATGGTGGCACATGCCTGTAATCCTAGCTACTCGGGAGGCTGAGGCAGGAGAATCGCTTGAACCCGGGAGGCAGAGGTTGCAGTGAGCTGAGATTACACCACTGCACTCCAGCCTTGGCAACAAGAGCAAAACTCCATCTCAAAAAACAAACAAACAAACAAACAAACAAACAAACAAACAAACAAAACATATCTGGCAGTAGGCCAGTCGCGATGGCTCACCCCTGTAATCCCAGCACTTTGGGAGGCTGAGGCAGGTGGATCACTGGAGGTCAGGAGTTTGAGACCAGTCTGGCCAATATGGTGAAACCCCGTCTCTACTAAAAATACAAAAATTAGCTGGGCGTGGCGAAACGTGCCTGTAGTCCTACCTACTTGGGAGGCTGAAGCAGGAGAATCGCTTGAACCCGGGAGGCGGAGGTTGCAGTGAGCTAAGATTGCGCCACTGCACTCCAGCCTGGGCGATAGAGTAAGACTCCTAACCAACACACAAACAAACAAACAAACAGCACTTTGGGAGTCCAGGAGTTCAAAATGAGCCTGGCCAACGTGGTGAAACCCCGTCGCTACTAAAAATACAAAAATTACCCTGGCGTGGTGGTGGGCGCCTGTAATCCCAGCTACTCGGGAGGCTGAGGCAGGATAATCGCTTGAACCCAGGAGGCGGAGGTTGCAATGAGCCAAGATTGTGCCACTGCACTCCAGCCTGGGTGACAGAGCAAGACTCCGCCTCAAAATAAATAAATAAATAAATAAATAAATAAATAAATAAATAAATACAAACAAACAAACAAAAAACATATCTGGCAGCAATTTTCAAGAACTCAAAAGAGATGTGAAAGAAAAAATTTGGCTGGGTGAGGTGGCTCACGCCGGTAATCCCAGCACTTTGGGAGGCTGAGGATTTGAGACCAGCCTGACCAACATGGGAAACCTGTCTTCTAAAATACAAAATTAGTGGGTGGTGGACCTGCCTATAATCCATGTCAAATTAAATCAGCATATTAATTGATGAGGACAAGGACATTTTATTGTCATGGGATTATGAGGACAAATGATTTCTAAAATCATAATTAGCTTTCTAGGGGGGAAGATAATAAGATAGAAGAGAAATGGGTGAAATCAAAGGAAGTGGCAGAGAGAGATTAAAAAAAAAGCGCAACGGGAGATGAGAACAAGAATATGACTAACAATGCCTGAGCCCCACCCAGCCGTCCTCAGAGTGGATTCCGCCTCCCAAAGGCTGGTAGGCCCCTGCCCCCGAGCTGACTCACCCTGTTCAGTCATCACAGCTCACTGCAGTGATGAAGGCTGAGGTCATCGGCCTCTCCAGTAGCTGGGACTACAGGCATGTGCCACCACACCTGGCTAATTGTTGTTGTTGTTGTTGTTGTTGTTTTTGAGATGGAGTCTTGCTCTGTCACCCAGGCTGGAGTGCAGTGGCATGATCTTGGCTCACTGCAACCTCCGCTTCCCGCATTCAAGCAATTCTCTGCCTCAGCTTCCGAGTAGCTGGGATTATAGGGGCCCATCACCATGCCTGGTTAATTTTTTGTATTTTTTTTGTATTTTTAGTAGAGACAGGGTTTCACCATCTTGGCCAGGCTGGTCTCGAACTCCTAACCTCAAGTGATCCACCCACCTCGGCCTCCCAAAGTGCTGGGATTACAGGCATGAGCCACCGCGCCCAGACACCTGTCACCTGCTAGTGTAGAGAAATGAATAAACTTAAGCCCATGGGCTCCCTTTATACCAACCTAGACTTTGACACCGAAACTCCACGAGTCTGGGCCACTTCCTCCCACAAGTGTGAATGGAAAATAAATCATTTTCCAGGGAACCCAAAATCACTAAGCCAAGGAGTCAAGCTGAGAACTTTCAGTCAAACCTGCCTCCCATTTTATTTCCTAAATAAGAGAGCTACAAAAATTAAAAAAAAAAAAAAAGAAAGAAAGCTACATACCTTGCTCATAATTTGCCCACAAGGAAATTCCTAATTCCACAAGGAAGGGCTAATCAGAAACTCAAAAGAATGCAACTGTTTGTCTCTTATCCACCTGTGACCTGGAAGCCCCGTCCCTCACCTCCAGTTGTCTCGCCTTCCTGGACTGAACCAATGTACATCTTACACATATTGATTGATGTCTCATGTCTCCCTAAAATGTATAAAACCAAGCTGTGCCCTGACCACCTTGGACACATGTCATCAGAACTTCCTGAGGCTGTGTCACGGACGTGTGTCCTCAACCTTGGCAAAATAAACTTTCTAAATTGGTTGAGACCTGTCTCGGATACTTGGGTTCACATAAGGGAACAGGAAGCAGGAATCTGATGTCTATTTCTTTTTCCGAGCGCAATGTAAGCACAGTTCTAGGCTGTGTTTGTCTCGTGAGTCCTTCCTGGCTCCCCTCAGGCACTGGCTTTCTCTCCTGTCTCCCGCCTTCTCTTTCTGGATCCACCCTCCAAATGTTGGAGTTCCTTAGGGTTTGGTTCTTGGAACTCTTCTGTGTTTATGTGTTCTCCCTAGATAGTATCATCCATAAGTGACTTAAATAGCACTCGTAACGCTTAAAAAAAAAAAACATTTCCATTTCTAGCCTGGATGTCTCCGAATTTCAGAATAAGGTAAATGAAGAATTCACCTTTATACACCTTAAGTTTGAAATGCCAGTGATTTATCCAACAGCCTCCTTGGTTTTGGTTTTAGCCGTATCACCGGCATCTCATTTAACTCAATGTATGCACATCTGAATTCTGCTGACTCTCCTAAACTTGCACCCTGCTCCATCTCAGCCAATGGTACCACCAGAACCCAGTTTCCTGAGCTAAGTGCCTTCTTTGACACCTTCCTCTCCAACACCGCCTCACCTGATCTGTCACCAGTCCTGTCACTTGTTGTTTTTTTTTTTTTTTTTTTTTTTGAGACGGAGTCTTGCTCTGTGCCCCAGGCTGGAGTGCAGTGGCGCGATCTCGGCTCACTGCAAGCTCTGCCTCCCGGGTTCATGCCATTCTCCTGCCTCAGCCTCTCCGAGTAGCTGAGACTACAGGCGCCCGCCATCACGCCCGGCTAATTTTTTGTATTTTTAGTAGAGACGGGGTTTCACCGTGTTAGCCAGGATGGTCTTGATCTCCTGACCTCGTGATCCGCCCGCCTCGGCCTCCCAAAGTGCTGGGATTACAGGCTTGAGCCACCGCGCCCGGCCTCAGTCCTGTCACTTGTTTAAATCCTTGCACTGTCTCCCACCTCCGCAGCTCTCCTCCTTGTCTCAGCCTGCTGTCTTGCCCTTCTACTCTTCCTCCCTAAAGTCTGTAATCATCTAGGACCATCTTGTTAAAACATAAAAGATCATGCAGAGTCCCACTTAAAAGCTTACAAATATCTCATTGTACTTAAAGCTCAAATTCAGCAATGCCTAGAAGGCAGTGAGGAGTGGATAGGTATGAGGATGGCTGCTGATGTGGACTGCCTGGGTTTAAATCTTTTTCTTCCTTTTTTCTTTTTTTTCCGTAACAGGGTCTCACTCTATCGCTCAGGCTGGAGTGCAGTGGCCCAATCATGGCTCACTCTAGCCTCTGCCTCCCAGTCTCAAGCAATCCTCCCACCTCAGCCTCCCAAGTAGGTGGGACTACAGGCAACACCACCATACTCGGCTAATTTTTGTACTATTTGTAGAGACGGGGTTTTGTCGTGTTGTCCAGGCTGGTCTCCAGCTCCTAAGCTCAAGTGACCTACCTGCCTTGGCCTCCCAAAGTGCTGGGATTACAGGCGTGAGACACCACGCCCGGCCCAGGTGCTTATTGTTAACTCCTGCTTCCTTAACCTCACCACAGTTCACACCCCGCCACTCCTGAGCGCCACACACCGGCTTCCTCCCAGTCCCTCATCTGAGAACTCATGAAGCCACCTGGAATCCCTCTCTGCTTTGCCTGGCTCATTCCATCTCAATTTCAGATCTTCACTACAGGTCAGCTCCAAGGAGGCCATCCTTGCCCATTTTCCTAAAATAGAGCTCTCAAAACCTGGCTCTTTTCCTTCAGAGCACTGGCATCCAATTGTAAGTAGATATTTATCTGTTTACTACGTGTCTCCATCACTAGGCTATACACTTCAGGAGGGGAGAATTTTTTGTTTTGGGTCTCTGCCATAAGAGTGCATGGTATTTACTAAGCATGCAATAAATAGTTGTTGGGGGGAAAAAGAATGAGTAAATGAATAAATGAAGTGTGGGAAACTCCTGAGGATGCAACTCTCTACCTAGTGGTGGCCAAAGCTACTGGATAAACCATGTATGTACCCGTCTTTTTAACCTATGTGTGTTTTGCTAGAATGGAGTGTTTTAATTAGAAGTAAATTCTTAATTTGTTTGTTCTTTAATATAATTTAATTTTTTTTTTTTTTTTTTTTTGAGCCAGTCTGATTCTGTTGCCCAGGCTGGAGTGCAATGGCACGATCTCGGCTCGCTGCAACCTCTGCCTCCTGGGTTCAAGCGATTCTCCTGCCTCAGCCTCCCGAGTAGCTGGGATTACAGGCACCTGCCACCACGCCCGGCTAATTTTTTGTATTTTTAGTAGAGACTGGGTTTTGCCCTGTTGCCCAGGCTGGTCTCAAACTCCTGACCTCAAGTGATCCACCCGCCTCGGTCTCCTAAAGTGCTGGGATTACAGGCGTGGGCCACCGCGCCAGGCCTTTTTTTAAATTTTTTTTTTTTTTATGTTTATCTACAAGACCGAGACAGGGATCTCACTATCTTGTTGGTTTCAAACTCTTGGGCTACAGGGATCGTCTCGCGTCGGCTTCCCAAAGTGCTGGGATTACGGAGGTGAGCCACCGCGCCTGGCCTGTCAATAAAATCGGCTGACCTTGCACTTTCTCAGTCAGCGGGTGTTATTTAGTACTCACCTCCACTTAGCGGTAGGGAGCTGCGTTGCAAAGGGGGCTGGTGAGCGCGGCTTGACGCCCCTACACACCCCGCCGAGGAGGTTGGCTGCAGTTACGGTTTCGCCGAATGTCCGGCAGAGGGCGCTGCGAACACGCCGCTCCAGCCGCCGGGCAGGGGAGAGCGGAATGACGTTGCCAGTGACCACAGTCAGAGGCATCAGCGCATTCCTAGGACGCTTTCCAGCTGCTGGGTGGCTTCATACCCCGGTAAAGTGCATAGTTTCCAAGTTCCCGCTGAGTATTGGGATCTGGAGAGCTTTTGAAAAACACGGATTTCTGGGCGGCACTCTCAAAGATTCTGGTTCCATAGGAATTGGGCGGGCCCTGGACCCTCTTGAAGATGTTTCCCGTTGATTTTGATGATCAGGAGGTTTGGGGCCCATTGGTGGGAACTCCCCAAGGCGACTGGGGAGCCGAAGGAGAGAGGAGGACACAAACCTGGTTTCCACTCCCAACCCTGTTGCTTTTTAGCTGCGCGATCCTTCTGTGTGCTACCCCCCATCACAACTTGTAAAATGGAGCTAATGGTAAAGATAGATCTAGGCCAGGCCCTGTGGCTCAGGCCTGTAACCCAGTATTTTGGGAGGCTGAGGTGGGAGGATCACCCGAGGCCAGGAATTCGAGACCAGCCTGGCCAACATGGTGAAACTCTGTCTCTACTAAAAATACAGAAATTAGCCAGGCATGTGGCATGCACCTGTAATCCCAGCTACTCGGGAGGCCCTGACACGAGAATAGCTTCAGCCTGGGAGGCAGAGCCTGCAGTGAGCCGAGATCGAGCCACTGCACTCCCGCCTGGGCGACAGGGCCCGATCCCATCTCAAAAAAAAAAAAAAAAAAAAAGAAAGAAAGAAATTTTGGAATTATCACTTGGCTAAATGAATGACTATCATTTTATAGTGGCCTGTGATCCTAGGGTCTTAGGCACAGGGGATACAGCAATGAGCAAACATACATTCTGATGAAGAGATGCCGACAATCACAGCCACACAAATAAGCAAGATGATTTCCCATAGAGATAAGAGCTTTGAGGAAGCCAGAATGCAGGAATGTGATAGAAAGTGGCTGGGAAGAGGGAGCTGAGGCTGATGGGTCCAAGAAGTCCCCTCCAGGGAGGTGACATTTGAGCAGTGATCTGGACAATGAAAAAGCGCTGACTGCACCTCCGGGTGAGGAGAAGAACTTACTGGGCTGAGGAAAAAGCAAGTCATCAAAAACCTCAAGGAATGAGTTTGGTGTGTTCAGAGAGCTGGAAGGAGGGAACGCCATGAAAGAGAGGCCAGTAGCATGTGCTGGGCAGAGAGGGAGCCAGCTTCTTAGCTCGTGGAGAGAGAAAGCAGGAACTAAAGCCAGCACCAACTGGAAAGGCTGCATCTGGAGAGAGAGGGAGAGCAGCTGCAGGTTGGTCAAACTGCTGTAAGGCCCTGCGCAGGCCATACGAACACAGGGAGCTAATTTCCCTGTCCCTGGACAAATGTCACAGCGGCAGAGAGGTCTGGGGGATGGGGGAATATGGAAAATAGTTGCATAACTTTAAGAGGTGGGTGCCATTTAACTCATTTCACACAGGAGGCACTGAGCCAGGGCACACTGAATGATGGCCCCCATTTCAATTTCCTTCCAGCCCTGCTCCTCGCTTGCCTGCATCCATGCCACATGCTTTCCTGAATCCACGCCCCTTGCTTTCCTGAATCCACGCCCCTTGCTTTCCTGAATCCACGCCCCTTGCTTTCCTGAATCCATGCCCCTCGCTTTCCCGCATCTGTGCCCCCTGCTTTCCCGCATCTGTGCCCCTCGCTTTCCCGCATCTGTGCCCCCTGCTTTCCCGCATCTGTGCCCCCTGCTTTCCCGCATCCGTGCCACCTGCTTTCCTGCATCCGTGCCCCTCCGCATTCCCGCTCCATGCCCTTTGCTTTCCTTGTGAGTTCTCAGGGCTCTATTTCCATTGAAATTAAAACCCAGTTCCGTTTAGAGTAACTGTCTATCAGTAGTTCGTGCCTAGTTTCCTTCTCCTTTGTATTAAGTGACACCCTCTGGCTTTCCCAGTCACCTTGGGCTCGTGTTTCCTCTGGATGGCTTCCCAAGGGGCAGGGGGCTTCTGAGCAGCATGTCTTGTGACACAACTTAATTAGGATTGTATTTCATTCTGCATTTTACAAACAGATGACTTCAGCTTTGGGTTCTAAAAGAAAGAACAGCAGACCCTCTTCCCTTTGGGACTTAGTTGAGTGACCATTTCTCTTACACGTCTTACTAGACAATGTATGGAAAAGAATCTGGACAGACTCCCTTCATTCTTCTGTGTACATAAGCTCCTACTATGGTGTCAAGCCCTGGGGACTAGAATTCTGTCTTTAAACTTCAGGAAGTCACAGTAGAATCACAATGTCAGACACAGTCTATGAAACGCTTCCCATATGTTACCTCATTTGATCTTTGTAATCAACCCATGAGGCAGATGGGCTGTGGCAGGTATGATAGTCTCCTTGTATGTTGCTGGCTTAGAGAAGGTCAGTGACTTGTTCAAGGTCACACTGCTGGTTCCTGGAAGAACTGGGCCTAACACAGGCCTGTTGGCTCTGTTTTCATCCCTCTGGGATCTTAATCCTTAGCACTTCAGAGTGGTTGAATTCAAGATTGGGCCACTTAGCAAAGTGGTCCCTTAATTTATCAAATTGTATTGACATGTGAGCTGCATGACCCCTGCTTGGACGGGGCTTCTCAGGTAGACAAATTCTGTTTTCATAGAGAGGGCATGAACTTCCTGGGAGGCTAGAAGAAAGTGAGGGAAGTGAATGATGAGCAATCAGCTGGCCTACTCATAATATCCTCAACAGGGACCACTTCCAATGGTAGCCAGGTAACCTATCAGAATGACCTCCTGTAGATAACAACTCTAAACTCTGGAGTGCAGAAAAATTACCTGAAGTCACTAAGAGAGATCAAAAGCCAGAATCTCAGAAAGGAGTCAATACTTGAAGGAAGGGAATGGCACTGGGTGAGTTTCCTGTATTTTTTTTTTTTTTTTTTTGAGACAGTGTCTCACTCTATTGCCCAGGCTGGAGTGCAGTGGTGCCATCTCAGCTCACTGCAACCTCCACATCCCCGGTTCAAGTGATTCTTCTGCCTCAGCCTCCTAAGTAGCTGGGATTGCAGGCACCTGCCACCATGCCTGGCTAATTTTTGTATTTTTAGTAGAGACAGGGTTTCGCCATGTTGGCCAGGCTGGTCTCGAACTCATGACCTCAGGTGATCTGCCTGCCTCAGCCTCCCAAAGTGCTGGGATTACAGGTGTGAGCCACCGCGCCCAGCCCAGACATTTATTTCTTACTGGAAAATCCAGGATCCAGGTGCAGCAGACGTGGTTTCTGGGGAGGATGCTCTCTACTTGTCTTGCAGATGGCACCTTCTTGCTATGTCCTCACATTGCAGAGAGAGAAGGAGAAAGAGGTGGTGGGGGGGATGGGGAAGGGAGAGAGAGAACTCTAGTCTCTCTTCCTCTTGGTATAAAGCCACTAATCCCATCATGAGGACCCCACTCTCTTGACCTTATCCTTAATCACTTCCCAAAGCCCCCCGCCCTGCAACTCCAAATACCATCATACTGGGGATTAGGGCTTCGACCTATACATTTTTATTACTACATGTTATGAACTGAACACAATTCAGTCCATAGCAGGTAGTAATAAAAAATACAAGTGGTGCTCTTCACTTGTGGCAGCTGCAGAACCTAAATTCTCATGCCTGAAGCCTCCTTTCTGCTTCTCTGGCCATGTGGTCCTCGCGACTAGGGGTGCACACTGGGCCCAGATTGTCCCCCACAGGTCAGGAATTTACTTGAAAGGAACGCTGCAGGCCAGTGAAGAGCTGGCAAAAATTGTCGTGGAGAAGCAATGATCCAAAGACAGCTTTGGGACCCGCTGGCTCAGGGAGACTGGCTAGATGTGGGCCACACGTGCCCAGAAGGTGGGAGGTGTGTGTGATGCTCATTGTGTGTACCTTCTTGTCACTTCTGTCAGAGCTGAACTTGAATGTGCCATCTCATTTTTGGAGACTCACAGTTGAATATTTGCATATTTCTGGAATGGTGTCTTAGTCTGTTTTGTGCTACTATAACAGAAGACCACAGACTGAGTCATTTATAATGAGCAGAAAATTTATTTGGCTCATGGAGCAGCCTAGAAGCCTACTATTAGGTCTGAGTTAGTCAGATGGAAAGTTGGCGAGGTAGAAGCATCAAGGTCAAATCAGTCACACATGGGCTTCCCTAGTGGACTCATTGAAAACCAGACCTTCTGAGCCACCCTTGGTAGGGGCTCTGGAAGTGGCTCGTGAAGAGACCCCATTCTGCACCTCCCACAACTCTATCCACCAAGGGCCTGGTGGGAGAAGTGTGCCCTGCAGTGCCCTCAGAAAGGCCCACTGAAACTGCAAACATTCCCTTTCTGCACTGCCATTTGGTTCATGAAGACATATGGCTGGGAGAAGTTGAGTATCCTATGTCACCTTTTAGTCCAACAATTTTATGGAGGCTTAGCATGGGCAGGCCTGGTGCCAGGTGATGAGGATGCACAGGGGAGCAGATCTGGCCCTGCACAAAGGAGCCCATATTTCTGGATAGTGGGGCGGAGGTGACACATGTCCATATGACTGCAGTGTACAGAGATAGAAAAACAGTAAGATACAGGATAATCGAAGGTCTGTCTGTAGCTCATCCAAATGATATGGTGACCAGTTACTAACAGGGATCTCTACACATTTCCTGCTATTGAGCCTATGGAGCCTGATAAAAGAAATCTGGGCCGGGCATGGTGGCTCATGCCTGTAATCCCAGCACTTTGAGAGGCTGAGGATCACCTGAGGTCAGGAATTCTAGACCAGCCTGGCCAACATGACAAAACCCTGTCTCTACTAAAAATACAAAAAATTAGCCGGGCATGGTGGCAGGTGCCTGTAATCCTAGCTACTTGGGAGGCTGAGGCAGCTGCCACCCCAGCCAACATGGCACCATCCCAGCCACCATGGTGCTATCCCAGAAAATATGGCACCACTCTAGCCAACATGGCACCACCCCAGCCTCAGGTATTCCTTTATAGCAATACGAATGGACTAAGACACTGGCATAGCAATAAAATTAATAAATAGATATTGACTGAATGAAAGAACAAACATGTTATCTTTCTGAAAGAATATATTTTTTGGCCAGGCTTGGTGGCTCATGCCTGTAATCCCAGCACTTTGGGAGGCCGAGGCGGGTGGATCACGAGGTCAGGAGATCGAGACCATGGCTAACATGGTGAAACCCCATCTCTACTAAAAACACACGCACAAAAAATTAGCCGGGCGTGGTGGCAAGCGCCTGTAGTCCCAGCTACTTGGGAGGCTGAGGCAGGAGAATGGCGTAAGCTTGCAGTGGGCGGGGATGTGCCACTGTACTCCAGCCTGGGTGACAGAGCAAGACTCCATTTCAAAAAAAAAAAGAATTTTTTTTACAACACAATCAAATCAATGCCTTAAAACTAGGCTGTCATCACATTTTCCCCCCCGTTTTACGTACTTAAATTGGCTAAATCAAGAATAAGATTTTTTTGAGAAGAAAGTATTGAGGAAATGAGATCTAGACAACTGGGTAATCTGCTGATCTGCATTCAATTTCTTTTTGGTGCCTAGTGAATTTCCTGTAAGTCTTAAATTTGGGTCGTAAAGGAGATTATGTATGATATCAATTTAGTGCATTAAGCTCTAATTTCTAATTAGAAACCATGAAAAGTTATTGTCTCAAAGTCAGCTGGGCCCCCGCCAGGAGTAAAGGAAGAAGAGATTGGGTAAAATAAACAGCCTAGCCAGATAAAATCGGGGCATCTGATTGTCCACATTGGTCGAATTCTCTGTTTTATGTTGTGATGACCAGAGACAATTGAACTCTCAGAGGCTTCATTTATTTAAACAATGAGAGGATGAGATAGAATGTTTGTTCAAATTAACTATGAAGTATGTGGTAAACCTAGCCTTTCATTTTTACATAAAAGCCTGATACTATGGTAGAAACCTACTCCAGAGAACTCTTAGAGAGGTAACTGGGTTGTTACACTTGGGCGTGAATGTATGGGTGCAAAAAGACTATATAGGCTGTGGGAGGCTGGATAATGGCCCCCAAAGATGCCCAGGTGCTAATGCCTGGAACCTGTGAGTGTTAACTCATATAGTGAAAGACACTTCACAGATGAAATTAAGTAAAGGATCTTGAGATGAGGAGGTTATCCTGGATTACATGGGTAGGCCGCAAATGTCATCACAAGAGTCTTATAAGACACAGGCAGAGGGAGATTTGCCTGTAGAAAAGGAGATGACAGTGCGACAGTGGAGGCCAAGATTAGAGCGACGTACTTTGAAGATGGAAGGAGCCACAGCCAAGGAATAGGGACGTCACCAGAAGCTGAAAAAGGCAAAGAATGGCTTCTCCTGTCAGAGCCTCCAGAAGGAACCAGCCCTGCTAGCACCTTGATTTTGGCTTAATGAAACTGGTTTCAGACTTCTGACCTCCAGAACTAGAAGAGAGTAAGCTTGTGTTATTTTTGTTTGTTTGTTTTTTGAGACAGAGTCTTGCTCTGTTGCCCAGGCTGGAGTGCAATGGTGCGATCTCGGCTCACTGCAACCTCTGCCTCCTGGGTTCAAGTGATTCTCCTGCCTCAGCCTCCCGAGTAGCTAGGACTACAGGTGCACACCACCACGCCCGGCTAATTTTTGTATTTTTATTTATTTATTTTTGAGACAGAGTTTTGCTGTTGTTGCCCAGACTGGAGTGCAATGGCACAATCTCGGCTCACTGCAACCTCTGCCTCCTGGGTTCAAGTGATTCTCCTGCCTCAGCCTCCCTCATAGCTGGGATTATAGGCATGTGCCACCACGCCTGGCTAATTTTGTATTTTTTGTAGAGATGAGGTTTCTCTATGTTGGTCAGGCTGGTCTCAAACTCCTGACCTCAGGTGATCCGCCCGCCTTGGCCTCCCAAAGTGCTGGGATTACAGGCATGAGCCATCATGCACGGCCTCTTGTGTTGTTTTAAGCCACTGACTGTGTGACAATTTGTTACAGTGGCCACAGAAAATGAATACATGTCCTTTCTGGGATTTCTTGGCTTCTGAGGAGTGGGAAGCAAAGCATCTGAGTTAGATGCAAGCTATGATGCTGTGCACATCGGCTGTTGCCCTGGCCTTGTCATCTGGGAAGCAGGACCTGAGGCAAAGGTTAGGAACTGAAGAAATGGATATGGGGTTGCAAGCCAGAGATGGTGAAGGTGAGAGAAAAGGAGAAGTGAAGCAGAGAAAGATGCCTAGATTTGCTGTGAGGATACTGCCTGGCCACCGCTTTGCCATGAGTTGTGAGGAGACACAGCAGGTTGCTCAGCAGGCATTCATGCATCCACCCACAGAGAGGGCTGCATAGACAGGCAGAGCAGTCCACGGAGCCAGAAAAGAGAGAAAGTGTCTGTCTGGCTCCCTCCTGTTTCCCATTTCCAACTGGTCAAGGTTCACTATGGGTGGTTAATGCTCCAGAACCTCTGTTTTATTCCATCCAGCCCCTCCTCAGAGGCTGCCCAGGAGATTATATCCCAAAACTCATGTTATGTCGTTTTATTTATATCCAAAAATGAAGTTCAAGTTCACGCGGTGATTGGATAAGGATCTAAGAGATCAAGTAGTCGCTGCAGACCTCTTGAGGCCCAGGCTCAGAACATGCTTCCAGCACATTCTATTGGTCAAAGCAAATCCCAGACCAGTTCAGATTTGGCAGATGTGTTGATAGACTCCATCTCTTGATGACTGAAGCTGCAGAGGCACCTCGCAAAGGAGCCTGGATACAGAGAGGGGAATGATTGGGACAATTTTTACAAGCAATCTAGCAAGGAGTTAATCAGAACAAAGGAATGGGAAGGGGCCCAGGCAGAAAGCCCAGTGTGAAGACTGGGAGGTGCAAGCACTGCCTATGTGGCGAAGTGCTCCTGCCTTACCAGAGCTGAAGTTCTGCAAGCCATGGTGTGGAGGAAGGAGAGGCTGAAGCCAAAGAGGAAGGCAGGACCCAGGTCCAGAAGGCCCTTGGGTGCCATGCCAGGGCACTTGGATTTTAATTTGAAGACAGTAGGGAATCACAAAGGGGAAGGAGATGAGCAGATTTGCATTGTTTGTGTGTGTGTGCATGTGTGTGTATTTGTTGTTGTTGTTGAGACAGGGTCCCACTATGTTGCCCAGGCTGGTCTTGAACTCCTGGCCTCAAATAATCCTTCCAGCTCAGCCTCCCAAACTTTTGGGATTACAGGCATTAGCCACCATGCCCAGCCAGATTTTCATTTTTGAAAGACCTTTGATCCGCATATGGAGAATAGGTTAGGTAATCCAGGCAAGTCCAGAGGCAGGAGGCCAGTGAGTCTTGGTGGGTTACAGCAGGGCAGGTAAGGAGATCTTGGGGGCCTGATATGGTTTGGATGTTTCTCCTCTCCAAACCTCATGTTGAAATGTAATCCCCAGTGTTGGAGGTGGGGCCTGATGGGAGGTGTTGGCTCATGGGGGCGGATCCCTCCTGAATGGTTCAGCACCATCCCCTTGGTGATGATGAGTGAGTTCATGGGAGATCTGCGTGTTTTAGCTGGGCGTGGTGGCGCACACCTGTAGTCCCAGCTACTCGGGAGGCTGAGGCAGGAGAGGTGCTTAAAAACCCGGGAGGTGGAGCTTGCAGGGAGCTGAGATCGTGCCACT
Organism: Hylobates moloch; assembly: GCF_009828535.3. Lineage (NCBI taxonomy): Eukaryota > Metazoa > Chordata > Mammalia > Primates > Hylobatidae > Hylobates > Hylobates moloch. Next base: position 107,104,509 of record NW_026652279.1, read on the forward strand.
GCACTCCAGCCTGGTGATAGAGTGAGACTCTGTCTCAAAAAAAAAAAAAAAAAAAAATTTTAAATAAAATAAATAAATAAATAAATAAAGGTGTCTGGCACCTCTCACCTCAGTCTCTTGCTCCCACTCTTGCCAGGTCCCATTGCCTACTCTCCCTTTGTCTTCTGCCATGATTGTAAACTTCCTGAGGCTCTTACCAGAAGCAGATGCGGGAGCCCTGCTTGTACAGCCTGAAGAACTATGAGCCAAACAAACCTTTTTTTTTTTTCTTTTTTGAGACACAGTCTTGCTCTGTCACCCAGGCTGGAGTGCAGTGGCGCGATCTCAGCTCACTACAATCTCTGCCTCCCTGGTTCAAGGATTCTCCTGCCTCAGCCTCCCAAGTAGCTGGGATTATAGGTGTGCACCACCACACCTGGCTAATTTTTGTATTTGAGTAGAGATAGGGTTTTGCCACGTTGGCCAGGCTGGTCTCAAACTCCTGACCTAAAGCGATCCACCTACCTCGGCTTCCCATACTGCTGGGATTACAGGTGTGAGCCACTGCACCCGGCCACAAACCTCTTTCTTAATAAATTACCCAGTCTCAGGTATTTTTTTTATAGCAATGCAAGGATGGCCTAACACAGGGCCTGCTCAAGGGACGTGTGGGAGGGGACACATTTTGGGTGCAGGAGGGAGACATGCTAGTACTTGTGGATGGAGGTGAGGGAGATGATGGGTTAAAGATGACCCTGGAGCTCTGACTTGGACGACATAAGGAGCAGGATCAGAAAGAAGATGATGGGCTGAGGAATGGGGTTTTGTGGTCAGCAGTCAGGAAAGGAAGTGAAGAGTAGGGTACTCAGAGAAGAGAGAAGCCCACACTGGTCTGGGATGACTGAAAGATGCCCTTCTTATTCAGTTTAATACCCGGCCTATTATTAGAATTTTGTTATCCTGAATCACTCAACAGAAGGAATGGGAGTAATTAATGCCATCGCTGGCCCTCAAAGTCCACTATTCTGGGCTCTTGATGCTGACAAGCACAGTCCAGGTTCACTGTGTATTCAGGTGCTTCTCCCAGGCCTGCTGCCCTTTGACTGGAAAGGTCGGGACAGAGTTGGAGTAGGGGCCCTGATACCACCATGTCCTGCCTTGTAAACTGGATCGATGAAACTAGTTCCAGAAACTTTCTCAGACCAGTCTTACAAGAATCTGATATATAAAAATTCAGAATGCTACTATTTTTTTGTTGTTTTTGAGATGGAGTCTCGCTCTGTAGCCCAGGCTGTAGTGCAGTGGTACAATCTCAGCTCACTGCAACCCCTGCTTCCTGGGTTCAAGCAATTCTCCTGTCTCAGCCTCCCTAGTAGCTGGGACTACAGTCACACACCACCGTGCCTGGCTAATTTTTGTATTTTTAGTAGAGACGGGGTTTCACTATATTGGTCAGGCTGGTCTTGAACCCCTGACCTTGTGATCCACCCACCTCGACCTCCCAAAGTGCTGGGATTACAGGCGTGAGCCACTGCGCCTGGCCCAGAATACTACTTTCTTTATATTCACTGAATAATATGGAATAGATGGGAAATTTGTATTTGCTGCTCAAAGCAAAGCTACACAGGTTATTGAATCATCATTAGGGTGCTTGTTAAATCTACATCCTGAGCCTCACTTTCCATGTCTGGAAAATGGGGTAATAATTCCTACCCTCCATGGTTTGTTACAAGGATAAAACAAAATAAAGTATTGTGAAAGGAAAGTAAACACTTGGGACCCCAACTCACTATGCTAAAAGAAAAAAATTAAGCTGAAAGCTGAGTAATGCAAGAAGCTGCCTTTCAGACTGGGCGTGGTGGCTCATGCTTTAATCTCAGCACTTTGGGAGGCTGAGGTGGGCCGATCACTTGAGTCCAGGAGTTCAAGACCAGCCTGGGCAACATGGGGAAAATCTATCTCTACTAAAAAAATACAAAAATTAGGTAGGTGTGGTGGTGCTCACCTGTGAGCCGAGATCATGCCACTGTACTCCAGCCTGGGCAACAGAGTGAGACCCTGTCTCAAAAAAAAAAAAAAAAAGGAGTGGGGAGGCAGATGTCGTGGCTCACACCTGTAATCCCAGCACTTTGGGAGGCCAAGGCAGGCGGATCACGAGGTCAAGAGTTTGAGACCAGCCTGGCCAGCATGGTGAAACCCCATCACTACTAAAAATACAAAAATTAGCTGGGTGCGGTGGTGGGTGCCTGTAATCCCAGCTACTCGGGAGACTGAGGAAGGAGAATTGTTTGAACCCGGGAGGCAGAGGTTGCAGTGAGCTGATGGTGCCACTGCACTCCAGCCTGGGTGACAGAGCAAGACTCTGTCTTGAAAAAACAAAACAAAACAACAACAAAAAAGAAGCTCCTTTTCTTTTGTTCCTAAGGAGACAGCTACAGATAAAGGTTAAATATCTCCACAGGTAGCTACTCTATGTTCCCTTTATCTTCTGTAAAATGTTGATTTACTGATGCCAGGTAAATATGTAATTGACGATTCCCCTACCTGCTCCTTTTCTCTTGCAACATGTGGATTCAGTAATGTGACTATAACCTCCGTCTTTTCCCTCCAGCCCATTCTCCCCCTGTAAATATTTGAAGCCCTCAAAATAATCTCTGAAGAAAGACACATACCAGAGACTGTTTCTGTGATTCTGTGTTTATTTCTTCCAGGCATGTTCTTAACCCTGGCAAAATAAGCTTCCAAATTGATTGAGACCTGTCTCAGATACTTTTTGGTTTAGCGTATGTAACACGCATAGCACACAGACATTAATATATGTGCTGTGGGCCCAAGAATTAATTGCTGAGATACATTTTTTTATTTTTAAAGATTTATACTATGTAAAAGAGACAGAGTCTCAATATGTTGCCCAGGCTGGTCTTGGACTCCTGGGCTCAAGTGATCCACTAACCTCAGCCTCCCAAAGTGCTGGGATTTCAGGCGTGAGCCACAATGCCAGGCCTTAAATACATTTTAAATGGAGTATGTACAATTTTATAATTAATAACAATATGAGTAGCTTTATCAGTGAACCAACCTTTTTTTGTTTCTTTTTTCTTTTTTACCAAATACCCAGACTTCAAGGAGAGAACCGAACTTTGGCAACCAGACTAACTAGTTCAGAAGTTAGAAAAATTGGACTCTGGCTGGGTGTGGTAGCTCACACCTGTAATTGCAGCGCTTTGGGAGGCCGAGGTAGGTGGATCACGAGGTCAGGAGATCAAGACCATCCTGGCTAACACGGTGAAACCCTGTCTCTACTAAAAAAAAAAAAAAAATTAGCCGCGCATGGTGGCGGGCGGGCGCCTGTAGTCCCAGCTACTTGGGAGGCTGAGGCAGGAGAATGGCATGAACCCGGGGGGCAGAGCTTGCAGTGAGCTGAGATTGCGCCACTACACTCCAGCCTGGGTAACAGAGCAAGACTCCGTCTTAAAAAAAAAAAAAAGAAAGAAAAATCAGACCCTTACCAAGGTTAATTTTGAGTGATCAACAAAAGCAACACTTAAGAAAAGACACGTATGTGCATCCAAGCTGTCCTATAAAATCCTCATTGAGGTCACATTTTACTTGGTGTAATGTAATGCTTGGTGTTAAGCCTTAGAATTGTATGATCTCTCTTTGTTTTCTACTAAGTCCCTGGAAAAGTTAAAAAAAAAAAGCCTCATAAGCTGAATTCCACATGGCGTTTGCATTTTATTGCCTCTGTCAGCTCTAACTACTTACGTCAGGGTCACCTCCCAATGAATAGTGGCTCATGGTTCAGTTTACTGTACAAAGTAGCTATTTGGCCTTGGGACTTTTTCAGTTTGGAAGAATTATTCTCAAGGTATTTTCTTCAGTCATCTGGAATGTTTTCCCAGGGAATCTTAATTCCATTTCATTGCCCTCCTAGAGACTTGCTGTTTTCTCTTGACTGTTCTGGGTGTTTCTGGAGGTGAGAACTTGTACTGGAGGGTAGTGTTAAAGGTCAGAGGATGAACAGATGCAAGGTCAGGATGAGTCTGGAGGGAGTTGAGGAAAAGGAAGCTCTTTGGCAAAATTCTAGAGTCTTTGTCAGACAACAAGTATTATTGGACAGCAATAATGTACAAAATACTGTGCTCAGGGCGAGCAGTGTGGCTCATGAGTGTAACCTCAGCATTTTGAGGTGGGAAGACCACTTTAGCCCAGGAGTTAAGAGACCAGCCTGGGCAACATAGCAAGACCTCATCTCCACAAATAATAAGAGAAAAATTAGCCTGGTGTGGTGGTGCCCATCTGTGGTCCCAGCTACTTGAGAGGCTGAGGTGGGAGAATTGCTTGAGCCTGGCGGTTGAGGCTGCAGTGAGCCGTGATTGTATCACACTGCACTCCAGCCTTGGCAACAGAGCAAGACCCTATCTCAAAAATAAAATGAAATAAAATAAAACAAAACATAAAATAAAAATATTGTGCTCACTGATGTGAAAGAGAAGCATCAAGACATGATATCAACACTAGATTTGATATGAGATATAAACTTATTAAAGTTAAATAATATAAGAGATGTACCAAGATAGGTTGATTGTCAATATTAATTACTGAATAATAGCATCAATAAAACCTTTTATGGAGTTAGATTCATTCATTGATAACTTACTTGGTTCTAGGCATCTATGCCCTAGGTTTCTTGGTGAATAATTTGTTGAGCCTGCAAGCTCCACCTCCTGGGTTCACGCCATTCTCCTGCCTGAGCCTCCTGAGTAGCTGGGACTATAGGCGCCCGCCACCATGCCTGGCTAATTATTCGTATTTTTTAGTAGAGACGGGGTTTCACTGTGTTAGTCAGAACGGTCTCCATCTCCTGACCTCGTGATCTGCCTGTCTCAGCCTCCCAAAGTGCTGGGATTACAGGTGTGAGCCACCGCGCCTGGCCTGTTGAGCCTTTCTAGAGGGTGGGAAGTTTGACTGTGTGAACTCCAAATATCTGAGATATTAGTTTCTCAGTCAATTTAGAAAGTGCCAAGGTAAAGGACGTGTCCATGTCACAGCCTCAGGAGGTCCTGACATGTGCCCGAGGTGGGCACAGCTTGGTTTTATATATTTTCGGGAGACCTGAGACATCAGTCAATATATGTAAGATGTACATTGGTTCAGTCCTGAAAGGCGAGACAACTCAAATCGGGAAGGGGGCTTCCAGGTCAGAGGTAGATAAGAGACAAACAGTTGCATTCTTTTGAGTTTCTGATGAGCCTTTCCAAGGAAGCAATCAGATATGCATTTATGTCAGTAAGCAGAGGGATGACTTTGAGTTCTGTCTGTCCTTTGTCCACAGGAATTTATCTTAGTAGCTATCTTTTTTCGAAATAGAATAGGAGGCAGATTTGCCCTAAGCAGTTCCCAGCTTGACTTTTCCCTTTGGCTTAGTGATTTGAGGGTCCGGAGATTTATTTTCCTTTCACAGCTGGGCCTTCAATAACAAGTTAAAGGAAGAAAGTGGGAAATGACAATGTGAAAACTCCAAGATGAATTTATGGGACTGTGTGTAAATCATTTGAATTATTTCTTCCCAATGGATCTGCTGGACCAGGAGCCTTTTAAGAGATGAAATGAAAGGGAATTGTTAAGAGGTTGTTAATTTTTAACAGAGCAGCTCTGAGCTCTCCAAAATAAGCTCAACTGCTTTCATTGTCTTGTCAGAAAAGGTCTCTGTTATGCTGAAACCTGGCATGACGTGCAGGATAAAGGTCAGGGGAAGCTTGGGGCACGTAATGAAAAGCTGGGAGCAGAGTGGGAATGATGCCGCTTTGAACCCAGCCCCTCTGCAGTGTTGAGATCAACAACCATGGGACCTGCACCAGCGACATCACCCTGGGTTCCAACTGAGGGAGTCAGTGGCTCTGCTGAGGTGGGATGGCTTTTCCTGTTACAACCAGGACACCAGGAGCTGCAAGGTCCTGTAGGGGTGGGAGACTCAAGTGAATAGACCTCGTCCCACTGAACTGCCTTTGCAAAAATTGTAACTGAGGAAATTATGACAGTGAAAGAGATCTGACTGAACCGACTCCATCTTGCTTCTAACCTCCAAGCTATCCTTGTTCATTACTGGTCAAACTAACTTTGGGAGGAACTTAGTTTATACTTTAACTTTGAAGCAAAGATGATAACAGCCGTTTCCCAAAACAGACTCCCTTCTTGCCTACGGACTGGTCTACTTTTGTAGGACTAGCAAATTAGCTACAAGATTAGAAATTATGGTTTAGGGCCGGGTGCGGTGGCTCACGCCTGTCATCCCAGTATTTCAGGAGGCCGAGGCAGGTGGATCGCCTGAGTCAAGAGTTCGAGACCAGCCTGGCCAACATGCTGAAATGCTGTCTCTACTAAAAATACAAAAATTAGCCAGGTGTGGTGATGGGCACCAGTAATCTCAGCTACTCGGGAGGCTGAGGCAGGAGAATCGCTTGAACCCAAGAGGTGAAGTTTTCAGTAAGCTGAGATTGCGCCACTGCACTCCAGCCTGGGCAACAGGCAAGACTCTGTCTCAAAAAACAAACAAACAACAAAACAATTATGGTTTAGGAGTCATGCATCCTGAGGCTCCAAGATTCTGAACGTCCCCGAATTGCTTCTAGGAATAACATCACTGTTGTAAAACCCAAGATCAGTGCTTGAGATATTTTGCATTCCGATGCATCAGCTGACACCACCCATACCCGTAATTGGGCTCATCTGGTCTTGTGGCCCCCACCCAGGAACTGACTAAGTGCCAGAGGACAGCTTTGACTCCCTCCCTGTGATTTCATCTCCCACTCCCTCGTCCCCTACCTGCCAAGTTATCCTTAAAAACCCCAACCCCAGAGTTTTTGGGGAGCATGATGTGAGTAATAATAAAACTCAGGTCTCCCATACAGGTGGCTGTGCATGAACTAAACTCTTTCTCCATTGTAATTCCTCTGTCTCAATAAATCAGCTCTATCTAGGCAGCAGGTAAGGAGAACCTACTGGTTCTCCAGCCACCAGTGCACCTGTTAAGATTTGGTTCCCTGGGGCTCAGTAGGACTTACCTTGGCTTTGAGAAGGCTGGTGGAGAGAGGGCCAGTGAAATCACCTTTGCAAAAATTATAACAGTGAGAGAATTATAGCAGTGGGGGAGATCTAATCTAGCCAACCCCCCTCTTGCCTATAGCTTTTAAGCTGCCTTAGTTTTTACTGGGCCAAGCTAACTGTGGGAGATACTTAGTAATAGACCTTCCCCAAAACTCAACCGCCTATGTAAAGCTACTGAGAGACCACCAGGCTAGGCAGAGGAGAGAAGCCTGAATTCTGCTAAGGTGTAGATATAAACCATTGCTACCCATCATTCTGGAAGTCACAAGATATGCAACTTCCTCAATGCCTCCTGCAGATAACATTACTACTGCAGAACCTAAGACTGGCTTTTTGAGATGCCTTTTCAGGTTTTTTGCATGTCTAACACCGATGATGGTTCCACCTGGACCCACCAACCATTCCTGTGGCCCCACCCAAAGTGAATCAGCACGCAGGAGGACCATTTCCCACACCCCTACGATGGCACCCCCCAACCAATCAGCAGTAAGCACCCACTTCTTCCCCCAAACTACCTTTGAAAAACTCCTAACCTACAGGCCTTGGACAAGATTGATTTGAGTGATAATTCGTTTCCCACGTGGTGTGGCTGGCCTCAGGTCAATTAAATGATTTCTTTACTGCAGTGCTATGGTCTCCGTGAGTTGATTTTGTTTGTACAGCAGGCAGGAAGAACCTATCAGGTATTCAGCATGAGTGGGAAGTTAGTCTCCCATCTTAAAGGAAGAAGGAAACGTAGAGGTCACCCAGGCTCACCAGGATCACCTGGCTTGTTGGTGACAGAGCTGGCCCTCATCTCTACCATGCTTTCTTGTCTTTTGTGGAAACGTGTTATCGCTCAGCCCCTGACCAACTGTGTGCCAGGAATGATCCTCAGTAATCTCCTCTTCAATGTGTCTCTGATGCTATCATTTGCCTTTTCCTTCCTCTCCAAGTCATCTCTTTATCCCCCTTTCCCCTTCACTTCTTTCTCAGAAGAAAAGGCAGTATCCTTCATTTCAAAGTTTACCCTATTTGTCCTGTCTTAGTTCAGGTTACTGTAGCAAATTACCACAGACTGGGTGGCTTAAACAACAAACATTTGTTTCTCACAGTTTTGGAGGCTGGAAGTCTGAGATCAGAGTGCTAGCACAGCCAGGTTCTTTCTTTCTTTTATTTTGTTTTAGATTCAGGGAGTACATGTGCATGTTTCTTACACGGACATACTGCATACCGGTGGGGATTGGGCTTCTAATGTACCCATTACTCAAATAGTGAGCATGGTTCTTGATGGTAATTTTTCAACTTCACTCCCCTCCCAACCTCCACCCTTTTGGAGTCACCAGTGTCTATTATTTCTGCTTATGCCAAGGCTGGTTCTTGGTGAAGGCCCTTTTCCTGGTTCACAGATAGCTGCTTTCTCCTTGTGTTCTCATCTGGCAGAGAGTAGAGAGAGGAAGCAAGCTCTCTCCTGTCTTTTTTTTTTTTTTTTTGGTGGAGTCTCACTCTGTTGCCCAGGCTGGAGTACAGTGGCGCGATCTTGGCTCACTATAACCTCCGCCTCCTGGGTTCAAGTGATTCTCCTGCCTTAGCCTCCCAAGTAGCTGGGATTACAGATGAATGCCACCACACCCAGCTGATTTTTGTATTTTTAATAGAGATGGGTTTTTACCATGTTGGCCAGGCTAGTCTCAAACTCCTGACCTCAGGTGATCCACCTGCCTCAGCCTCCCAAAGTGCTGGGATTACAGGTGTGAGCCACTGTGCCTGGCCCTGTCTCTTCTTATAAGGGCACTAATCTCATCATAAGGGCCTCATCCCCAGGATCTAATTACCTCCTTTGTCTGTCCCTGCTGCTATAACAGAATACCACAACCTGGGTAATGTACAAATGACAGAAATTTATTTCTCACAGTCCTGGAGACTGGGGAGTCCAAGATCAAGACACTGGCAGGTTTTGTGTCTGGTGAGGGCTGCTCTCTGCTTCCTAGATGGCGCCTTTTTGCCTCATATTCCGGAGGGGACAAACACTGTGTCCTCACATGGTGGAAAAGATGGAAGGGCAAAAAGAATTAGGATACTCCTTTTAACTTCTTTTATAAGAGCACGAATCCTATTCATGAGGGCAGAGTACTCATGACTTAATCATATCCCCAAAGACCCCACCTCATAATAATACTACAGTGGATATTGGGTTCCTACTTAAGAATTTCAGAAGAATGCATACATTCAAACCATAGCACCTCCCAAAGCCGGCACCTGCCAAAGGTCCCACCTCCTAATACTATTACATTAGGGATCAGGAATTCAACATATGAATTTGGGGAGCCGGGGACACAAACATTCAGTCTGTAGCAGTCCTTTTGGCTTGTGATGTGTTGACCACTCCCTCCTGGGCTTTGGAGGCCCTGCTCTCCCAGCTGTCTGGCTCATGCCCCCCATGTTGGCACCTCCTAATATGGCTCCCTACCTAATGCTTATCTCACTGCCCCTGGGAGCCCTCATCCAGAACCATAGATTTAGCTACTGCTGGTGTAGCTTCAATGACTCTACATTTGTTTCTAGCTCATATATATTTCTCGAGCTCAGACCCAGCACATAGCACATTGACTCCCATACTCTTACACATAAATACTCTTGGACACCTTAGACCAACATGTCTCAAACAGAAACATCACCTTGCCTTCTAAATAGCCCCGTTCCCTCAGTCTCTGCTCTGTGAGACATACCACCAGACACCTTTTGCCACAAGCCAGGAACCCAGATGTTTGCCTCAATTACCTCTCCTCCACCTTCATAGCAGATCAGTCAAATTCCACGGATTTTACCTCCTTAATCTCTCTTGAATCTATTCTCCCCATTCCCACTATTGTAATTTAGCTTTTGCACTGGGAAACCTACATTAATGCTTCAAGACTTGGTCAACTCAAGTGTCATCTTGACCAAGCATGGTGGCTTACACCTGTAATGCCAGCACTTTGGGAAGCTGAGGTGGGAGGATTGCTTGGGGCCAGGAGCTTGAGATCATCCTGGTAAATATAGTGAGGCCCTGTCTCTATTTTTTTTTTTTTTTTTTTTTTTTTGAGACAGAGTCTCGCTCTGTCGCCAGGCTGGAGTGCAATGGCACAATCTTGGCTCACTGCAACCTCTGCCTCCTGGGTTCAAGCGATTCTCCTGCCCCAGCCTCCCAAGTAGCTGGTCTACAGGTGCGCACCACCATGGCCGGCTATTTTTTTTATTTTTAGTAGTGACGGGGTTTTACCATGTTGGCCAGGCTGGTCTCAAATTCCTAACCTCAGGTGATCTACCCGCCTTGGCCTCCCAAAGTACTGGGATTACAGGTATGAGCCACCATGCTTTGCCCTATTTTTTTGTTTAAGTGTCATCTCTCCCAGGAAGACTTCTTTTTTCTTGCTCTGTCACCCAGGCTGGAGTGCAATGGTGCGATATCGGCTCACCGCAACCTCCACCTCCTGGGTTCAAAGGATTCTCCTGCCTCAGCCTCCCGAGTAGCTGGGAGTACAGGCGCCCGCCACCACAGCCGGCTAATTTTTTTTTTGTATTTTTAGTAGAAACGGGGTTTCACCATCCTGGTCAGGCTGGTCTTGAACTCCTGACCTTGTGATCCACCTGCCTCAGCCTCCCAAAGTGCTGGGATTACAGGCGTGAGCCACTGCACCCGGCCTCTCCCAAGAAGACTTCTAAGAACCTTTCCAGGCCATTATACAATTTTGGATTTTTTTTTCCTCTTCCATCAGACTGTAAATCTCTAAATGCAAAGGCATTTCCCCACCTTTTGTACCCAGCATGGCAATCAATCGGTGATTGTTAAACGCATGCATTTAAATAAAAAATACATTTATTTTCCACAGCAACATGTAAGATTTTTGGTGAAATGTGAAATGTTTCCATTTTTACCAACCACTCTCCACAGATTTAATCAGGTTTTTTTTCTAGGCATATTTCTTCTTGTGATTTTTTCATTTTCTACTTTACTAAACCCAAAAGGAAACAAATATTCAGGATTCACATTGGTAGCTAGAAATTCTGTTCTAGTTTGCTGGGCCAGAGAATTAAGTGAATGCATATCTTCAAAGGAAGTTGAATTTGTAAACCACAGTCAGACAAAATTAGCAATCAGAAATGCCATTGTCCTAGGCAAGAGAATCTCTTTACACCCCTCCTGTGGCTGGCTGTGGAAGCACCACAGCTAGACAGTTCACCTCCTGTCGTGTTCTTGCTGGATAACTTGCTGTTGTGATTCATTTTAAAGTGAAGCACTAGCGCATGAGAGCAAGTGATAAGGTGTAAAGTTGGAGACATTCATCCTGGACGAGCCCTGGTAGTGTTCCCCTGGTATTCTCACAGAAACCGAGGACAAGAAACAATTCTCAGCTGAATCTTGTAAATTTCCAGATTGGCTTTACTGATGATAACTTGCCTAACATTTATTTAGCACTCATATCGTGCTATGATGTGTATGATAGAGTAACAACTGAAAAACTGAACAACTGAAAGTTATTGAAAGTAACAACTGAAAAAGCCATCTGACCATTCTATCAAGTTTCCGCCTCCTGAGTTCAAGAGATTCTTCTTCCTCAGCCTCCAGAGTAGCTGGGACTACAGGTGCCCACCACCACACCCGGCTAATTTTTGTATTTTTAGTACAGACAGGGTTTCACCATGTTGGCCAGTCTGGTCTCAAACTTCTGACCTCTGGTGATCCATCTGCCTTAGCCCCCCAAAGTGCTGGGATTACAAGCATGAGCCACTGCACTCAGCCTTCTTATCTTTTTAGTATAAATGGAAAGAGGACGATGAACACCACATACAAACTATTTTGTTAAATCATCTTTAGTTTTTGTTTTTCAGTGAACTTTGATTAAAGGAAACATATCTGGGGACAGAGTCATTCTGTTTATTTATGTGGACATTGCATTACATCTGGGAAATAGACTGAGTGTCAAGGTACAGAGGGCACTCTGTTGCCTATATCGATAAGCCCCAGCCAAGGTCTAGTTATCCATTTTTAGGTAAGTAGGTGAAAGGGTGATGGTGGTAATGTGAGTACTTGCATCTCTGGTTGTAGAATTTTTCCTAGGCTATTGGAAAGTCTATATTAAGGCTAGGAGTTCCTGGTCATATAGAGACCTCTAGCCATTGAAAAACCCTTCTGCAGTGTTGATAGAGCAAGTTTGGCATTTGTCCACTCTAAGAGGACTGCATGTCCTTGTGACTCAAACCATTAACTGAGAACTGGCCTTGACCTGTGGGGAAGGACAGGATGAGGAGAGAAACCCAGGAGGACATTGTTATCAGTGCCAACATAAGCACGAGGGTGAAATGCATCTGCTTCTTGAGCTGCCGTTTTGCAGAGGAATTTGTTAGTTAACTGGCATTGGCTGAGTGTCTGTTCTATTTAGAGCTCCTGTTACGTGGGTTAGCTAAGTATCAGCTCTTTAGGTCATAAATACATTGAGCATTTTGGGAAGACATTTAATATATGTGTGGCTATGTATTTCTCTAACAACCATCCCCTAATTTTTTTTACATGATTCATGTTGTCCATATTAGATTCTGTACAGGGTTCCTTCCTTCCTTCCTTCCTCCCTCCCTCCCTCCCTTCCTTCCTTCCTTGCTTCCTTCCTTCCTCCCTTCCTCCCTTCCTTCCTTCCTTCCTTCCTTCTTCCTCCCTTCCTTCCTTCTTCCTCCCTTCCTTCCTTCCTTCTTCCTCCCTTCCTTCCTTCCTTCTTCCTCCCTTCCTTCCTTCCTTCTTCCTCCCTTCCTTCCTTCTTCCTCCCTTCCTTCCTTCCTTCTTCCTCCCTTCCTTCCTCCCTCCCTTCTTCCTTCCTCCTTCCTCCTTCCTTCCTTTCTTCCTTCCTTCCTCCTTCCTCCTTCCTTCCTTCCTTCCTTCCTTCCTTCCTTCCTTCCTTCCTGTCTTTCTTCCTTTCTTTCTTCCTTTTTTTTTCAGGGGGAGTACAGTGGTGTGATCTCAGCTCACTGTAGCCTCAACCTCCTGGCCTCAAGTGATCCTCCTACCTCAGTCTCTTGAGTAGCTGAGACCACATGGTGTGTGCCACCATGCTCAACTAATTTTTGTATTTTTTTTTTTTTGTAGAGACAGGGTTTCACCATGTTGCCCAGGCTGGTCTCCAACTCCTGGGCTCAAATGATCCACCCGCCTTGACCCCCCAAGGTGCTAGGATTACAGTTTTACAGTGTGAGCCACCATGCCCAGGCTTTTCTTTTCTTTTTCTTTAACTTATAATGCTTTAATTTTTTGATAGCTTTATTGAAGTATAAATGATATACAAAAAATTGCACATATTTAAATGTATACGATTTGATGACTTTGGTTATAATGCACATATACCTATGATATCATTGCCACAATCAAGGTAACAAATAAGTTCATCATCTCCAAAAGTTTCTTTGTGCCCCTTTGTCTGCCTTTTTGTGTGTGTGTATGCAAGGAAGAACACTTAACATGAAATCTACCCTCTTAACACATTTTTAAGTGCACAACATGGTATATTGTTAACAATAGGCACTATGTTACATAGCAGATGTCTAGATCTTAATCATCTTATATAACTGTAGCTTCATACCCGTTGAAAAACTCCCCATTTCCTCCATTCTCCGGCAACCTCCATTGTATTTTCTGCTTCTCTAAGTTTGATTACTTTAAAGTCCTCATGTAAGCTTCTGTGACTGACTCATTTCACCTAGCATAATGTCCTTCAGGTCCATCCGTATTGTCGCAAATCATCCCCTAAGAATTTCATGCAGGGCTGCCTTGATTCTATAGCAGCTCCCTTTCACATGAGCAATATGAAGTATGCTTAATTGTGTGTTTGAGTCAGGTCTTTATACTCTTACTGCATGAAGCCATCCACAACAACGCACACGAGTAGTGTCTATGTAAGAGGAGGCACAGTTAAACAGAAAGCGTTCTCTTCCTAGCATGTCTGCAGAGCTTGGACACTGGCATATGCAGAGGCCCTCACAGGACTCTCCTTAAAACCCAAAGTGGTTTTAGAACTTGTGGTCGGGTGTGGTGGCTCATGCCTGTAATCCCAGCCCCTTGGGAGGCCAAGGTGGGTGGATCACCTGAGGTCAGGGGTTCGATACCATCCTGGCCAAAATGTCGAAACCCTGACTCTACTAAAAATACAAAAACTAGCTGGGCGTGGTGGCGCATGCTTGTAATCCCAGCTATTCAGGAGGCTGAGGCAGGAGAATCGCTTGAACCCAGGAGGCAGAGGTTGCAGTGAGCTGAGATTGCACCACTGTACTCCAGCGTGGGCGACAGAGCGAGACTCCGTCTCAAAAAACAAAAAAAACACCAAGGAAAACCACTTGAGGTTGTACAAGAAATAGTCGGAGTGACTGAATCCTGCTGTGGAATCAATAACATGTGATTTGCTTAAAAGTTTACTTAAATAAGTTATAAATCTATGATACTTTTTTTTTCCTGTAGCCCAGGCTGGAATGCAGTGGCTGCCATCTCAGGAGGTGTCTCCCGTGTTTTCCTTGTTTGTTTGTTTGTTTTTGAGACGGAGTCTCACTCTGTTGTCCAGGCTGGAGTGCAGCGGCGTGATCTCGGCTCACTGCAACCTCTGCCTCCTGAGTTCAAGCAATTCTCCTGCCTCTGCCTCCTGAGTAGCTGGGATTACAGGCACCCACCACCATGCCTGGCTAATTTTTGCATTTTTAGTAGAGATGGGGTTTCACCATGATGATCAGGCTGGTCTCGAACTTCTTGCCTGACGTGATCCACCTGCCTCGGCCTCCCAAAGTGCTGGGATTACAGGTGTGAGCCACTGCACCCAGCCTATGATGCACATTTTGTTATTAGTTTTACATATACAGTGTTATCAGTTAGGAAAACCATAAGCAGTGATACCAAGTTAAAGCGGTCTTTTTCTCAAGAAACAAGAAGCCTGGAGGTAGAAAGTTGCTGGCATTGCTTTAGCTGCCTGACAATGTCAATGTCAATAAGACTCTGACTCTTTCTCTCTTTCGGTCCTGCCTTTCTTAGCATGTGAGCCTTTTGTTAACATGCTTGTCACTTTGTGAGAGTGAGATTGTGGCCACAGCTGCAGATACCATGTTTGTATTCAAGGCACGAGAATGGGGAAGGGGCAGTGCCAGTGACCACTGCTCCTGGGCCTGTTCTCTTTGTACAGAAGTAAAGCCTTTCTCAAACACTCCCCCTTATGCTGCCCAAGAGTTTCATGTTTGTCTCGTTGGACAGAACTTGTCACTTGGTCACGCTTAGCTGCAAGAATGTCTGGGAAAGAAGTTTTTTTGTTTTGCTTTGTTTTGTTTTTGAGATGGAATCTTGCTCTGTTGCCAGGCTGGAGTGCAGTGGTGTGATCTTGGCTCACCGCAACCTCCGACTCCCTGGTTCAAGTGATTCTCCTGCCTCGGCCTCCCAAGTAACTGGGATTACAGGCACATGCCACCACGCCCAGCTAATTTTTGTATTTTTAGTAGAGATGGGGTTTCACCATGTTGTCCAGGATGGTCTCCATCTCCTGACCTCATGATCCTCCCACCTCAGCCTCCCAAAGTGCTGGGATTACAGGTGTGAGCCACCGCGCCCAGCTGGGAAAGAAGTATTTAACATTTTCAGCTTCCATAGTGGAGGCTGGCACAACAGAGGAGGATTAGAAATAAGCTGACCTACCAATGGCTTCTAGAGAGTCCCCACCAATCCTTCATTAGGGAGGGAGGATGTGGCCAGAATCTTTTCAGTGCCTTCCTTCTGTGGCCTTTAGATGTAAATTAGATTTTTCAGGGTTTCGAGGAGCAGGCACATCCTCATGTTATTTCCATGAATGAAGGCCAATTATAAGGCTACGTAGGGAAATAAAGGACACAGGAAGTTGTCTCAGGCCACGTGGTTAGGCCATACAGGATGTAGTCTGGGATGTACTTGTAGCCCCATTGCTCTGATAGCAACTCTGGTGGCACCATCACAATACCTGGCAAGTGACTCTTCAGAACTGGGTGACTGTGGATTCCTGCTCTGGGTCTCCACCATGACAGGGACTCAGATATTTGACCTCTGACTCTACTGCTTTTGTCTGTATCAGTGGATTTTCACTCGTGCCTTACGTCAAATGTCCCAAGAGTTCCTGTGGGACAGCCTTCACCATCCAGCAGAGGGGCCGCTATAGGGCAGAGCTCTCAAGGCCACCTCAGGCCTCTATCCATGTCTCCCTTGGCCTATCTGTGTGACTGGGTGATGGATCATGTGTAACCACTGTTGATCACACTCAGAGGGGACTGTGGGTGAGGTGGGTTCCCCAGGGCTTTGGAGGAGGTAATGAAACAATGGCTAGTCCTGGACCCTGGCTCTAGGCCATCTGCTAAGCTGTATCAAACTAGCCTTTTTTTTTTGGTTGTTAGTTTTTATTTCATGATCATAAACTTAACTCTGTAATCCAGCTAGGCATGGAAGGGAACAAGGAAAACATGGAACCCAAAGGGACCTGAGCGAGAGCACAAGGATTCTAGGATACTGTGAGCAAATGGGGTGGAGGGGCACTCTCCTGAGCTATAGAAGGAATGGTCTGGTGGTTAAGATAAAACACAGCCAGCAATGGTGATCTTCTTGCTGGTCTTGCCATTCCTGGACCCAAAGTGCTCCATGGCCTTCACAATATTCAGGCCTTCTTTCTCCTTGCCAAAGGCCACATGTGTGCCATCCAACCACTCAGTCTTGGCAACGCAGATGAAAAACTGGGAACCGTTTGTGTTGGGTCCAGCATTTGCCATGGACAAGATGCCAGGACCTGTATGCTTCAGGATGAAGTTGTCATCATCAAATTTCTCCTCATAGATGGACTTCCACCAGTGTGATTACGGCGTGTGAAGTCACCACCCTGACGCATAAACCCTGGGATAATTCTGTGAAAGCAGGGACCCTTATAACCAAATTCTTTCTCTGCGGTGCTCAGAGCACAAAAGTTTTCTCCTCTCTTTGGAAACTTGTCTGCAAACAGTTCGAAGGAGACCCAGCCCAAGGGCTTGCCATCGATGGCGATGTCGAAGAACACCGTGGGGTTGACTGTGGCTGATAGTACAAGGCTCCTGGTGGCAGCAGCATCTGCAAAGCCCATTAAAAAAAAATTGCAGCTATTTCACTATTTACACAATCATTCATCTTTCTATCTTCATTTTCTTGAAATTAAATCCCTAAAACCTTTCTGCCTTGACTATGCAAGGTGCCAGAAAACCAGAACAAATAATAACCAAAAAGGTCACATTTGTATTGCTTTGGTGGTGTGTGTGTATATATATATATATTTTAAATTAAAAATATTCATAGGCCAGGCATGGTGGCTCATGCTTGTAATCTCAGCACTTTTGGAGGCCGAGGCCAGCAGATTGCTTGAGGTCAGAAGTTCGAGACCAGACTGTCCAACATGGTAAAACCCGTCTCTGCTAAAAATACAAAAAATTAGCCTGCCACTATTCAGAGGTGAGGAAAGAATCATGAACCTGGAGGGAGTTTTCAGTGACCGGAGTGCCTTGATCCAGTGTCTCCAAAAAAATATATATATATTATATATATATTTGTATTTATTTATATATATTTATATTTATTTCTAGATATACATATATATATATATATATATATACACACATACATACATAGAGAGAGAGAGGTGAAATTTGCATTAACTGTTTTGTTTTGTTGAGACAGGCTCTTCTTCTGTCACTCAGGCTGGAGTGCAGTGGCGCCATCACAGCTCACTGCAGCATTGACCTCCTGGGCTCAAGCGATCCTTCTACCTCAGCGTCCAGAGTAGCTGGGACTACAGGCATGTGCCACCATGCCCAGCTAATTTTTGTACTTTTTGTCGAGATGGGGTTTTGCTATGTTGCTCAGGCTGGTCTCCATTTCCTGAGCTCAAATGATCTGCTCACTATGGCCACCCAAAGTGTTAGAATTATAGGCGTGAGCCACCGTGCCCGACCCATTTACAGGTTTAAAGTGTATAACGTGGTGACATTTATGTGTTTACAGTGTTGTGCAACCATCACCTTTACCTGGTTCCAAAAGATATGTTTTTGAACAAGTGTGCATGAGTGTTGGGGATGATCTTGTCTCCTGTATTGAAAAGACTCTGTCAACATTGCCTGCCAGACTGGCCCCAGGTGCTATAGGTTTATGGACCTAAACGCTTTTCTTGACTTTCATAAGGAAAAGGTATCTTCCTGACCAAATGTCTCGGGGCAACTCTCCCAATTCTCAGAAACTCCTTGCTCTTCCATGGTCTGCCATCCCTCAGCTGCAGAATTTGCAGTGAGACCCTGTGTGTTCACTGAGGATTTATTGTTTAACCATTTTATGGCTATTTAGATAGCAGTTAAATTTACATAAAAACAAACAAATGATGACCAAACCGAGTCACTGTCAAGGTCACAGGTGGCTGTGTCTGACATAAAAACAGAAGCTCTCCTTCAATTCATCCATTGGGAGAGGAACTTTCCAGCAGCATAAGGCCTCAAGATGAGTTGTCAGAGGGTCAGCTGCTGCTCAACCTGAACACCTATTTATTTATTGCTTTTTGAGACAGAGTCTTGTTCTGTCACTCAGGCTGGAGTGCAATGGCATGATCTGGGCTCACTGGAACCTCCGCCTCCCAGGTTCAAGCCATTTTCCTGCCTCACCCTCCCGAGTAGCTGGGATTACAGGCATGCACCATCACACCCAGCTAATTTTTGTAATTTTAGTAGAGACAGGGTTTCACCATGCTGCCTAGGCTGGTCTCGAACTTCTAGTCTCAAGTGATCTGCCTGCCTTGGCTTCCCAAAGTGCTGGGATTGCACTCAAAACAAAACAAAACAAAAACACAAAGAAACAAAAAAACAAAGAGTTTTTTTTTTTTTTTTTTTTTTTTTTTGAGACAGAGTCTCACTCTGTCGCCCAGGCCGGAGTGCAGTGGCACAGTCTCGGCTCACTGCAAGGTCCGCCTCCCGGGTTCACGCCATTCTCCTGCCTCAGCCTCTCCGAGTAGTTGGGACTACAGGCGCCCGCCACCACGCCCGGCTAATTTTTTGTATTTTTAGTAGAGACGGGGTTTCACTGTGGTCTCGATCTCCTGACCTCGTGATCCACCCGCCTCGGCCTCCCAAAGTGCTGGGATTACAAGCGTGAGCCACCGCGCCTGGCCTGAGATGCATTTTCATTCTTGTTGCCCAGGTTGGAGTGCAATGGTGTGATCTTGGCTTACTGCAACCTCTGCTTCCCGGGTTCAAGCAATTCTCCTGCCTCAGCCTCCTGAGTAGCTGGGATTACAGCCATGTGCCACCACGCCCGGCTAGTTTTTTGTATTTTTAGTAGAGATGGGGTTTCACCATCTTGGCCAGGCTTGTCTCAAACTCCTGACCTCAGGTAATCTGCCTGCCTCGGCCTCCCAAAGTGCTGGGATTACAGGCGTGAGCCATTGCGCCCAGCCTGATTGGAATTTTATAATCAGTATTTTTTTCAAACTGGATTTTCATTTTAGTTGGTTATGAACAGTATGAACAAAAAATAAAATAGAATAATAAAGAATGCAGTGCATTGCAGAAACAGTAAGTATTCCTTCTGGAAATGTTTGTCTCAGTAGTGTGTTTGTGTGTATATGTGTGTACTGGGTTATGATGTAAAATGCATTTCTTAATGTGGGTTACAGTTTAATGAGTTTGAAAGCCATGGACATAAATGGCTGTGGCCCCGTCAGAACAGCTCAGATTTTTTTCACCAGCCTTGGGCCTCGGCCAGCTTCCCTGACCCTTCCACTATTACCAGATGGAAATGTCATGGTTATGTTCAGAGTCCTTGTGCTAAACTCATGTATGCTCTTTATCAGAGGCAAAAATGGAGCATGACAATCTGTTCTTAGGGCAAGTTCCAAGAACTGAGAACACAGCCCTCACAGGGTCATACAACTTTCAATTTTCCAATTCCTAAACCAGTGTCAGTTCTGGCTTTGCTCTCCTTGGTTATTCTGTGAATGTACTTGAATGTTCGAGGGAGTTTCTGCAGTGACAGGCTGGGGCACTGTCCTCCCTGACGCTCCGAAAAGCCACACTGCAGAACATTCTGGCTAAAATTACCCCTGGGAGCCACCTGTTTAGTACCCTTTATACTTGAACCTCTCAGCATGAAGTGCCCCAGATCACTTACAGTTCCCTAAATTCTTTTTCATGAAAAGAGTCATTTATTTCATCTCTTGGAGGTCACAATTTGCCCTTTAAATTTTGCTTATGATAAACAAGTCTGATAGTTTGCTTTGGCAGTACCTGTGTGAGAGCAACTCAGAAAGTTAGAGAGTGAAATATTTAGCCAAATGATGGGCCAAAAAAATAATACAGGCAATTCCAGTTAAGGTTCAGATTGAAATTTTTTTTTTTGAGACAGAGTCTCATTCTGTTGCCCAGGGGTGCAGTGGCATGATACGGCTCACTGCAGCCTCAGCCTTCCCGGGTTCAGGTGATCCTCCCACTTCAGCCTCCTGAGTAGCTGAGGACTACAGGTGTGGGCCATCATGCCCAGCTAATTTTTTTTTTTTTTTGGTAGAGACTGTGTTTTTCCATCTTGCCAAGTCTGGTCTCGAACCCCTGAGCTCAAGCGATCTGCCTGCCTCAGCCTCTCAAAGTGCTGGGATTACAGGTGCGAACCACCACACCTGGCCTTGATTTTTTTTTTTTTAAAGTGTTGAATTGATTGTTTTTTTTTAGTGTCCTATAGATATACCTGGCTGTAATAATTAGTAAGTAGCCATTTAGGTTGCTATTAATATCATATTTTTGAAATTGTATTGTTCAATACAAATTAATTGAAAGTACTGAGTATAAACCTCAGGACAAAACTACTGAGAAATATTAAAGGTTTTAATTTTATACCCGACTATTTAGTGATACTGGCTTTGCCTACATGTAGTGGATCTTTAGAAGATGAAAGAGACATGTGGAATGATGATAATCCTGATGATGGCAATAATAATTATAGTAATGTTTCTTATGCACAGGGCACTCTGTAAATTATTCCATTTATTTCCTTTAATTCTTACTAAAAAAACCATCTGAAATGAGTATGTCTATTTATTTTACTTTTAAGGAAACTGAGAATTATAAAGAGGATAAGTAACTTTTTTTTTTTTTTTTTTTTTTAAATGGAGTCTCACTCTGTTGCCCAGGCCAGAGTGCAGTGATACGACCTCGGCTCACTGCAACCTTCGCCTCCCAGGTTCAAATGATTCTCCTGCCTCAGCCTCCCGAGTACCTGGGATTACAGTGCACGCTACCATGCCTGGTTAACTTTTGTATTTTTAGTAGAGACGGGGTTTCACCATGTTAGCCATGCTGGTCTCGTACTCCTGACCTCAAGTAGCCCACCGACTTTGGTCTCCCAAAGTGCCAGGATTACAGGTATGAGCCACTGTGCCCGGCCCTGAGATGCATTTTAAAGGCAGAGACAGCAGGACATATGGGGTGGATATTGATAAGAACAAAGGAAAAATTAAAGATGACATCTTGGTTTTTGGTTTGAGCTCAAATAGCTGATGGTGACATTTACTACGAGAAAGACTAGAAAAGGAGCAAGCTTCGGGGACAAAAGTAGGAGGCTCTATTAGGTGTACTAAGTTTGAGTTGCCTAGTTACATCCAAGAGAAGGTGTCAAGTAGGGCACTGGATACGTGAGTCTGGAGTAGCAAACAGAGCAGGGCTAGAGATAGAAGTGTGCAATTTTTGGCCGGGTGCGGTGGCTCACGCCTGTAATCCCAGCACTTTGGGAGGCCGAGGCGGGCAGATCACCTGAGGTCAGGAGTTTGAGAACAGCCTGGCCAACAGGGAGAAACCCTGTCTCTACTGAAAATACAAAATTAGCCGGGTGTGGTGGCACATGCTTGTAATCCCAGCTACTTGGGAGGCTGAGGCAGGAGAATCGCTTGAACCCTGGAGGTGGAGGTTGCGGTGAGTCAAGATCACGCCATTGCACTCCAGCCTGCGCAACAAGAGCGAAACTCCGTCTCAAACAAAAACAAAAACAAAAGAAGTGTGCAATTGTTGGGTGGTGTTTACAGCCCTAGAACTAGGTGAGACCATTGGGTAGAGTATATGCTTTCAGAAAAAGGACTCATGATAGAGCCCTGAGGCATCCTAATATTTAGAGATTTATAGAGAGAATGAGAAGGGCTAGGCAGTGACAGTGGCCAAGGAGAAACCTTAAGGCATATTTCTTTCCTTAATAAAACTAAATTTTAAAAAACCAAAGTTATACACATTCATAGTCTCACTGTGTCACTCAGGCTGAAGTGCAGTGGCATGATCTGGGCTCACTGCAACCTCTGCCTCCTGGGCTCAAGTGATGCTCCCACCTCAGCCTCCCAAGTGGCTGGGACTACAGGCACACCACCATGTCTGGCTAATTTTTGTATTTTTTTGGTACAGATGGAGTTCCACCATGTTGCCCAGGCTGGTTTCAAACTCCTGAGCTCAAGTGATCCACCTGCCTCGGCCTCTTAGAGTGCTGGAATTACAGGCATGAGCCACCATGCCAGGCCCTATATTCTTAAAAATAAAATTGTTCTACAGAGCTTTTGCAATGAAAAGAACAGTAATCTGCTTCATCCTTCTCCATTACTCAACCCCAATGCCCAGAGGCAACTACTTTAAACTCTTTCAGTTGCTTCTTCTGGTGTTTTTATTTGTTATTTCTTTTCTTCTTTTGCCATCTCTATAGAGATATCATGTCTCTATAGAGATATCCTCTTTACTTTAAGTAAAGACTTATTCTTTACTCCTATCACTCATCCTCACACACACTTGCACATATTCACACAAACACACAGAGATCCTATCATTTCATTATAATTACATCACATTTTTTGTTAAATCAATATATGGTATTAATTATTCTGACTTTGTAAATGTTATTCATAGCTGTGCCGTATAGTATACTATGATTATATTTCTTTTTAAAAATATAACTCCCTGTTTTTTCCTGGAATTGACAGTTGCCTTCATTAAAAAAGAAATTTAGTTTCATTTTCTGGGTACCTGTTTCTAATTCACTTCAAAATTCTCTATTAGAAGTATAAAGTATCAATATTTTCACCACCATCAGGTGATGTATCAGTTTCATTTTTTTTTTTCCTTGGCAATGTATTTCCAGGATCTCTTTGTCCTCCTGCTCCAATCTGGCCT